>NC_088406.1:35978332-36312707 GCF_034236695.1 Oncorhynchus nerka | reverse complement strand
ATGCATTTCAATTAACAGGTTTGCCTTGTTAAAAGTACATTTATTTCCATCTTAATGCGTTTGAGCCAATCAGTTGTGTTGTGAAAAGGTAGGGGTGGTATACAGAATATAGCCCTATTTGGTAAAAGACCAAGTCCATATTATGGCAAGAACAGCTCAAATAAGCAAAGAGAAACGACAGTCCATCATTACTTTAATGGGATCTGTGTCCCTAAACCAGGACAGTTGTTGCTCAATATGCGATAATGTGACTAGAATGATGTTGTAAACATCAGCAAATTCCGGGACATAGGCATGTCCTATATGGGCAGAAAGCTTAAATTCTTGTTAATCTAACTTCAATGTCCAATTTACAGTAGCTATTACAGCAAGAAAATACCATGCTATTGTTTGAGGATAGTGCACAACAACAAAACACTTTTAGCACAGCAACTGGTTTGATACATTCACCTCTGAAGGTAAGTAATGTACGTACTCTGATTGCTCTGATTTGTCATCCTGAGGGTCCCAGAGATAAAATATAAAAAATATAGTGTAGTTTTGTTTGAAAAAAAAACATTTTTATATTCAAATATAGGAACTCGGTTCTACAGTTTGACCTCATTGCTGTCTTTGGCTCCACACCCACCCAGCCCGGCCATCTAGATGTGTGTAGGTTAGTGTCTTTTCTGTATGGAAGCTAATGATCCATCATGTATGACATTCCTGGGAGTGTGTAAACATGAAAATGTAGAAATGGACCAATTCAGCATATTTGGGCAAACTCCTGGCAGACTTGATACAAAATATTGTGTAGTAATGTAATTCTTCTTTGGATCAGTATGAAACTTTGCACACCATCTTGTGGACAACATATAAATTACACCTTGAGTCCTATCTCAATGCATGGCACTTCTCTTGTATTTCAAAGATTATGAGAAAAACAAATGTTCAAAGCATGTTTTTTTATTTGTATAATCTTTTACCAGATCTAATGTGTTATATTCTCTTACATTAATTTCACATTTCCACAAACTTCAAAGTGTTTCCTTTCAAATGGTATGAAGAATATACATATCCTTGCTTCAGGTCTTGAGCTACAGGCAGTTTGATTTGGGTATGTCATTTTAGGCAGAAATTGAAAAAAAGTGTTTGATCATTAATTAAGACAAGGAGGTCAGTCAATAGGAAAAATGTCAAGAACTTTGAAAGTTTATTCAAGTGCAGTCACAAAAACAATCAAGTGCTATGATGAAACTGGCTCTCATGAGGACCACCACGGGAAAGGAAGACCCAGAGTTACCTCTGCTGCAGAGGATTGCAGCCCAAATAAAAGCTTCACAGAGGTCAAGTAACAGACACATCTCAACATCAGCTGTTCAGAGGAGACTGTGTGAATCAGGCCTTCATGGTCGAATTGCTGCAAATAAACCATTACTAAAGGACACCAATAAGAAGAATATACTTTCTTGAGACAAGAAACTTGATCAATGGACATTAGACTGGTGGAAATCTGTCCTTTGGTCTGATGAGTCCAAATTTGAGATTTTTGGTTCCAACTGCCGTGTTTTTGTGAGACGCAGAGTAGGTGAACGGATGATCTCCGCATGTGCGGTTCCCACCGTAAACCATGGAGGAGGAGATGTGATGGTGCTTTTCTGGTGACAGGATCTGTGATTTATTTTGAATTCAAGGCACACTTAACCAGCATGGCTACCACAGCATTCTGTAGCTATACGACATCCCATCTGGTTTGCGCTTAGTGGGACTATCATTTGTTTTTCAACAAGACAATGACCCAACACACCTCCAGGCTGTGTAAGGGCTATTTGACCAAGAAGGAGAGTGATGGAGTGCTGCATCAGATGACCTGGTCTTCACAACCTCAACCCAATTGAGATGGTTTGGGATGAGTTGGACCACAGAGTGAAGGAAAAGCAGCCAACAAGTGCTCAGTATATGTGGGAACTCCTTCAAGATGGTTGGAAAAGCATTCCAGGTAAAGCTGGTTGAGAGAATGCCAAGAGTGTGCAAAGCTGTCATCAAGGCAAAGGGTGGTTCTCTTTGATTTAGTTCATATTGCAACTCAGACAAATGACAGAATGGATGACATACTGACTGACTGAACTGAATGAAGGGTGAATTAAATGATCAAATAAGTTTGAATGATGAGTTGCACACATCATGCATGCTCTGCACTTTATTTGGCTAGAAAGCAAATAAGCCTACATTAGGGTATAATGACTATGGCTGCATGCCTCCAGAAGGGGATCTTCTAAGGATGAGGGGTGCTTTTCTGAAGACGAATGCTGCTGTGGTGCTGCATGGAGATCACAAGCTCTTCAACTGGGCAGCAGTGTCATGCTGGAGGGAATAGCCCATACGGAGACGACCTAAGACCACAGCTAGCAGAGTTATTGTAAAGTGTGGCAATAAACTTATGCCAGACTTAGACTACATTTAACCTCTCCCTTGTTAATTTCAAAGTCCATATGTTCATGACCCGATTCAAATAAATAATGTCAAATTATTTTAAATTCATATTAACCCCTCCTACAGAATATGCTTTGGCAAGATTTTGAGTGATTCAATAAATGTGAAATATTCCATACAAAAACATTTTGAGTAGCAATGACTCCAGTGGTCATACATAATTTGTAGATTTACCAAACATATATTATTCTATGTACACCTAGCAAACTGAAACGTCCCTGTTGTAGGCATAATACAGCTAGTGCTGTCTAGACGTGCACTGGCAAACAAATACATTACATTAGCTACCTAAACGTGACGTAAACTCAATTGAGAAGTAATAGAGAATTGAGACTTATAACTTGAAAACGTGCAGGACACCTCTTTCCGTTTGTTTTATACTGTTAGGCTTGTTCGTGTAGCACTCCTCACAGGCAGTGTGGTGTACAGTTTTTTTGTTGGTGAGATGAAACTGCCAAAACTCTGAAAGGTATTATTGTACATCAGAATTGCAACACAAGGTTTGTTCAAGCCTAAAATGTTAGTCTGTAATCATAACATGGTGTTTGTATGCTCACAGATGAAATTTCACGTTTATGTTTCACGCATGGCTTTTCTTGCGATCCGAATGATACGTACCTTCAACCTTTTGGCAGCTATCTGGCTCCATAGCTTCATCTCTGGTTTTAGCCAGAGGTTGTTCTGGATCCAGTTTGCTTGCCTTGAGTTTGACATGTAGAGAACGTCATTCCCGTCAACTGATGTGAACTGTCTTGGAGGCACGTGAATTTAGAACAGGCATGTCATCAAAGATGTTAGATTGCATGAATAAAGTCTTCAATTTATCCCCAATCATAGAAAAGAAGGTGGAAATATTCAGTCAAGCAAAAAAAAAAAGTGAAGTCTACAAAAGAAGAGGAACACACATGCTCCATTTCATGATTCTATGGAAAAACTAACAAAACTAGTACCGAGGACAAGTGGTCCTCCACTGTTCACACCATTAATTTGTTGGTGTTTTACTACCGCCTGGTGGCTACGTTATAGACTCACAGACTCCACTTTGTTTTTGCATGGAGGACAGGGGTGTATTCATTATGGAAACCGTTTATCGTTTAATAACCAAACGGAAGCAAACAGGGTAAAACGAGAGTTTCTTTTCAACAAATTCGGGTACGTCCCTCCCCGTTTGCGTTCGTTTAAGAAACGTTTTGCAACCGAATCGGCGTAATGAATACGCTCCAGTGTTATCAATGGAAAATGGCGACCCGAGTCCTTCAGAGATTTGGCAATGGCCTGAATCAGGCTAAAAACACGGCCCAGTCGACAGGACAGATCTTCGTTTTAAGCAGGTGTGACTATTATTACTTTGCACGTTTAAAGCGTTGGGGTTCTGACTTTTGTTTCATTGACGATTTTTGAGAATAGAGGTTCCTACTGACTCGTCTATGCTGCAAGTGTGCAGGAGTGAACCTGAAAAAGTGACTGTTAGCAAGCTAGCATAAATAGCTAGCCAGTCAACTATTGGCATGTAGTCGATTTTATAAACTACAAATTAGTGCAACTTCTAATTTGAGCTACTCTAAAATGGTTAAACTGTTGAAGTTAATACACAGCATATCCATTTACTAGTGTACTTGTCTGTCTAATAGGGAATTATTATTACACTTGCTCAAGGTCATTATTGTAAAGCTAGGGCTACTGTTGTGGATAAACACTACATGACCAAAAGTTTGTGGACACCTGCTCGAACATCTCGTTCCATTAATTTGGAGTTTGTCCCCCCTTTACTGCTATAACAGCCTCTACTCTTCTGGGAAGTTTTTTCACTAGATGTTGGAAAATTGCTGTGGGGGCTTCCATTCAGCCACAAGAACATTAGTGAGGTTGAGCACTAATGTTGGGCGATTAGTCCTGGCTCACAGTCGGCGTTCCAATTCATCCCAAAAGTGTTCGATGGAGTTGAGGTCAGGGCTCTGTGCAGGCCAGTCAAGTTCTTCCACACCGATCTCGACAAACCATTTCTGTATGAACCTCACTTTGTGCACTGGGACATTGTCATGCTGAATCAGGAAAGAGCCTTCCCCAAATTGTTGCCACAAAGTTGGAAGCATAGAATTGTCTAGAATGTTGTTGTAAGCTGTAACGTTAAGATTTCCCTAAAGCGGAACTAAGGGGCCTAACCCGAACCATGAAAAAAAAAATAATCCACCAAACCTTACAGATGGTGAAGTGTGATTCATCACTCCAGAGAACGCGTTTCCACTGCTCCAGAGTCCAATGGCGGCGAGCTTTACACGCTTTGCATTGCGCATGGTGATCTTAGGCTTGTGTGTGGCTGCTCGGCCATGGAAACCCATTTCATGAAGCTCCCGACGTACAGTTCTTGTGCTGACGTTGCTTCCAGAGTCAGCTTAGAACTTGGTAGTGAGTGTTGCATCGAGGACAGACGATTTATACTCACTTCAGCACTCAACTGTCCTGTTCTGAGCTTGTGTGGCTTAACACTTCGCGTTGTTGCTCCTAGATGTTTTCACTTCACAATAACAGCACTTACAGTTGACCGGGGCAGCTCTAGCAGGGAAGAAATTTGATGAACTGACTGATGGTGCCACGTTGAAATTTACTGAGCTCTTCAGTAAGGCCATTCTACTGCTAATGTTTGTCTATGGAGATTGCATGGACGTGTGCTCGATTTTATACACCTGTTAGCAACGGGTGTGGCTGAAATAGCCGAATCCACTCATTTGAAAGGGTGTCCACATTCTTTTGTATATGTAGTGTAGCTTACTGTATTTTACATGACATTAGTATGTTACTACATCAACATTTCTTTACCTTATAACGTCAACATTAGCCAATGATATATCATTTGTATTTTAATACTTGTGCAGCAGGGGTGTTCTGTGGTTAGCTGTAACTGTCACTGCTTATTGTTTACTCCGGAAACAGCCAGGTACATGCAAGAACTGGTACTGCATGTAGGAGACCAGTGTGCATTTTCTCCAACATTGTGTGAGCTTAGGCAACAACATCATACAGTGCATGTGTTACTGTTATTATTCTGCATGGGCAGATCTGACTTCAGCAGTGAAATCCTTTGCTGCAGGAATAGATGAGTTACTAACTTCATAAGATGTCTCCGTTCACATATGTATTAACACTACCATCTGTATTTTTTTCCCCAGGGGCTTGTCGGCATCAAACCATAGGAATCGTGAAGATAGCTGGTTCAAGTCACTATTTGTGCGTAAAGTTGATCCCAGAAAGGATGCCCACTCCCACTTGCTTACCAAGAATGAGGAAAGCAACCTCTACAAAATCCAGTGTAAGTTGTTCTTTACTGTAACTTGTTTACTTCAATTCCAAATGACTTTTTATATTTTAGAATCGAGTGCAGTGTAATAACTATAGTGTAAGAAGTAAGTATAATGGAGAAATTAGTAATTACAATATTTGTTTCACTGTACTTACGGACCTTGACTGTAATGTAAAGTTTGACCAATTTAACCCCTTCCAACACAGAGGGCACTATGTCTAATAGAGCTTGTTCTGTTACAGTCCATAATGTGAAACCAGAGTGCCTGGATGCCTACAACCAGCTTTGGTAAGTAGTATGGACCTTGTTCAGTCTAGTCCTTTATACCTAAAGCCCCTCAAATGGGGCGGCAGGGGGTAGCCTAGTGGTTAGAGTGTTGGACTAGTAACCGGAAGGTTGCAAGTTCAAACCCCCGAGCTGACACGGTACACATCTGTCATTCTGCCCCTGAACAGGCAGTTCTGTTCCTAGGCCGCATTGAAATAAGAATTTGTTCTTAACTGACTTGCCTAGTTAAATAAAGGTAAAACAACTTTTTTTTAAAATAGTAGACGTACTGAGGGTAGTACCGTCCCAAATTATTGTTTCATTTGGTTGTTGAGTATGTGTGATATAAAGTAAAAAGTAGTAGTGGTGATATTATGGCTGGTGTCACCAGTGGGTTGTGCATGTGAAAACATGTGTTTTTGGAACATTCAGATCATGTGAAATTCATGTGTTTTTTGCATAAGGGCAGAGTTTAGACAAAATGTTTTATTCCTGTGATGCAATTGATATACTGGCATGACAACACTGTGTAGAATAATTTATCTATGCTCATACTTAAGATGACTCAGTCATAATACCTTTCACTTATCATAGAATCTGCACAACTGGTTTAGACACAACACACAGCCAAAATGCCTATTTTAAACATTTGGGATGGGGATTGTTATAGAACATTTCTATTTAGCTTGGAAGTATATGTTGAAATCCTAAGAGACATCTGACAAGAAAGCTGCAGTGGTGTCAGTGCTAATGTCAAATGATTGCATCCAGGCATCAACAATAACAGTTAATCTGTTATAGTTATAATAATGGTCATATTATATATCATACAAGTATTATTATTATTAGGGGAAGGCGGTACCTAGTCAGTTGCAGAACTGAACACATTCAACCAAAATGTGTCTTCCGCATTTAACCCAACCCCTATGAATCAGATTCAAGGGCAGAACGGCAGGTTTTTCCTGCTTGCCGGCTCGGGGATTCGAACCAGCAACCTTTCAGTTACTGGCCAAACGCTCTTAACCGCTAGGCTCCCTAGTAGAATATGTGTTTGTTATTGCTTTCCCTTGACAGTGAGGAGACCCTGCCATCTATCCATAATGATAAGTACTATCCCTGTGAGCTGGTGGGTACCTGGAACACCTGGTATGGAGAGCAGGACCAGGCTGGTAAGAATGCTGGCAGCAGAGCACACACTCCTCTACTAGTTGAAATGCACATTCACTTCGAATTGACAAACCTGCAGGGATAGGAAAACTTAGTTTAGGAGATATGGGCTTCATTGAACCAGTTTTGCTAATTTTCCTCGTGAGATGATGATTCAATTAAGTTGGTGTTGCACCTACCTGGCAATAATAACAAAAGCCTGCAAACATTAGTGCTGAGCAATTAACCTAAATGTTGGTTATTTTTTGTTTTTTAAACAACTAATTGACCGACGTTGGTTCAATTATTAGAATTCCATTTTGTTAGGTTTTTAGAGATCAATCAGATCCAGCCCAAACTGCAATGTAGTAGGGAGTTGTAGTTTCCAACAGGCCAATATTGTACATGGTTTAGTCCTTAAAATGTGGTAGTTAACTACAATGACCATAATCCATTGTGCATATACTTGGCTGGTCTCTGTTTCTTTTACGCCTGCTACAGAAGAGAGAATGTGTGATCATGAGGGGATATAGAGAGCGGTTGTTGCTTCGCGGGGTATCTCCCTAAAAATACATGAACTACGTGATTAATAGTTGATATTCAGCAGTCATAAAAGTATGCCTTGTTTACTTTGAAAAACTACAAAATAGTGATTTTGGCAGACAGCATAGGCAGCAGCGCTATAGAGATGAGATGTTTACTTGGAATGAAATAAAGTAATCATATGTTATATACACAACAACTGAAATAATTGATTCAAGTAAAGTCATGTCAATAAATGTTTATTAAGGGATAAGCATTAATGGACAGTCACTACTACCATCATAGGACTTTTATGAATTGTTTATCCTGTTTTACAGCAATTAATCGAAACCAAAATCGAAAACCGTGATTTGTGTTGCCTAACCCTAGCCTACCCATGTCATGTTGGTTAAATGTGGTGAAATAAAAAATAAAATAAAAAAATGTTCACACATGTTGCCAATAGTTCCCTGGCTGTTAGTTTTGCATTACTGCATTACTGAAACAATGCCCTTACACTTCAGAAGGATTATGGATATGTCTCTGAATATGCGTATTATTGCTTTGCAAATAATGGCTGGTGTGTGTGTTTTTCCAGTCCATATGTGGCGGTATAGAGGAGGTTACCCAGCTCTGACCGAGGTCATGAGCAAACTCAGGCAGAACAAGGTAACCAAAATGTTCCATGACTGTCATTTCCTCCCCGGCAGCATCTAGAAGCCTTCACTTTGAATATAGTAGTCTTGAATATAGCTTCATATGCTAGTATTGTCTGAGGTCGCCTGTCACATTAACTCATATACCTGGTGGCCAAGCTTCCTCCCGAAGATCTACTGGGTGTGCTGGCTTTTGCTCCAGCCCTACTATAATCCCTGTCTTATAATCTACAGCTAATGAAACCTTCCCTAGATAGACAGTGAGGGATCAGATGTGCTTATTGATGTGAGGTTGACACAGGAGTTCATGAAGTACCGGGAGGAGAGAGGAAAGATGCTGTTGTCTCGTAGGAACCAACTGCTCCTGGAGTTCAGCTTCTGGAATGAGCCCATCCCCAGGAAGGGACCCAACATCTACGAGCTCAGGTCCTACCAGCTCCGAGTGAGTACTGAGTGACTGAACCTCATTGACCATAGCACTACTAGGGGTTTAGTTTAGGATGGTGCTACATTGCTGAATAAATATGAATCACTACCAGATGATACAAAGGGTGGGCAATTGTTGACATGGACATTGGAGAGTTTGTGTAGGTTCTATGGAAACATTATGCTAAAAAATGTAGGTCTATATTGCAATCCATGTGAAAGGGCCATTATGTTTCATTCTTAATCTTGGAGGAAATTGTCACACATTTATATTCCTGTGAAATACAAAAACTTTTTTTCTCATGTTTTCTTTTTTCAGCCTGGCACCATGATTGAGTGGGGTAATTACTGGTAAGGCAACCTGATTACATTTGAATTTCTCATCTTTACTTACAGCATATAGTTTATTTTTCGCTTGAAACTTCCTTCCCCATTTTCTCATTAGTAAGAGCTATTCCACTGAGAGACGCTATTTTGATACTCTGTTGTTAGATCCCAGAGTGCACAGGGAGATTCTACTGCTGTCCTTGCTATTTTCAGATTACATTTAGTTGTTTACTTTCAACAGGAGCCTATGAGCCTGGATGATTCCATTCTCTCAGGTTTATGTTGAAAACATTTTTGTTCCTTTATGACAAATATTCAATATTTCAATATTAATTAATTGTTCTGAATTCTTCAAACTTGTCTGCCAAAATAAGTTTAATTTGTGATTTGTGCATACTCTCTCTGATTATTTGGTTCAGTAATTGATCAGAATTACTCATTCTAATTGGGTGGAAAAAGTCATGCCACATTGTTAAAACAACATGAAATGCTGACAATGGGAATTAAGTCAGTATGATTTGGCTAATCAAAATAACTGTACATGATTGTAATTTATATGATTGTATATACGATGACTAATGGGACTGGTTCAGAGCCAATAATGACTTTTCTCCAACCCCACACCGTACAATTAGCAGTCTCGATGCATGAGTACATCCAATCCAACTAATCCTGGCACTGTGCAGCTACTGTCTGTATAGCCAACCAGTTCTGCCAAACTGGAATGATAGTTTTAAAGCAAGTTCAATCAAACAGTATGAATAATAACATTTGTTGGTCAAATTATCATCAGTGGTTGAGACACCACATGGACAGTAGCCCATTATAATTGTATATGGCAGCTGTGCTTGACTCTTTGACAGGACATCATGACAAATAATATGTTCTTAATTGAATAATTGTATAAATAAAAGTTAAATGGATATAACAAATAATCTGCATGGGGTGGCCTTCAGCCAATGTGAAGAAGATGAAGCATTGGTTGTGGGAAAGTGTTGTGACTGTTTTGATTGGCCTGTTGTTTTCCCAAGGGCCAGAGCTATTGGCTACCGCCAGCACAACAGTGAGGCTGTGGGAGGGTTCTTCTCCCAAATCGGAAACCTCTACATGGTGCACCACCTCTGGGGTGAGGCCAGGCAGATGAGCTCTATCGCTTTTCTCTCCTTTCCTCCAGTCTCGTTCATTCACACAGATCTAACATTCATGTAGCGTCTCATACTAGGTTTTTATCTTATAGACAAGGCTGTTATTCTTTTTCTAAAAGAAGACTAACATTCATTTTATAATAGTGTTTCATTGTTGATTTCAGCTTACAAAGACCTTGAGGCCAGAGAAGCCACAAGGAACGCAGCTTGGCAACATGAGGGTTGGGATGAGGTTGTGTATTATACAGGTGCGCAAAATCAGTTGTTATGAAGTGTACTTTCACATAGCGTGCACATTTTTTTAAGATTAAATACTTTGAACACTCCTCTGATCTTGTATCTCTGTTGCAGTTCCTCTCATTCAGCACATGGACTCTAGAATCATGATCCCAATGAAGGCTTCCCCACTGCAGTAACCTATGAGAGAACACAGAAGGCCGAACGCCAAGCCTCGCCGGTTTTTAAATGTAACAAAAAGTCAAAAATCTCACTGCCGTGGTCTCAACCTCTTCATTATTGTTGCCAACTAACTACCTTCTGATTTGGTTTGTCTTTTACTTGACCCATTTCTGACTTTGTATCAGCAAACAATATTTGGTACTTTAAAAACATCACTGAGACACAGGAGGTTAAAGTATCATCGTATCCCATATTGAGTCTGTGGGCTAAAACACTCTTTCCATAATTGGAAGATCTGTAAGGCAATGGCACAAGAGCTCACAACTGCTTTTTTGTTTTTGGGAGACAGGATGGGAAAAATTAGAATATTGAAACCTCCTGATAGTGGTTGGGTGGAGAACTGATGTCCAACATACTGGGTCATATTAACACTGGTCACATTGCCACAGCTGATCTAGTCTATTTTTACAACCAAAGTGCTGTTTTGAAAGAGAGCTAGCCTAGCAGTGTGTTCTGTTTGCAGTGAATAAGAATTGAGCTTTGGGCAACTATGGCATGACATGACAAATAATCACGATAGATGCACAATGTGTGATTTTGTGGTTATTTTGTTTATTTAATGTAAATATTGAATAAATATATAAATCATATTGCTAAATCAAGCTTTTGGGTGAAATCTGATTTAAAAATGTTACTGACTCAAACTGGTAAAATGGTATAAGTGAATTGTTACTGTATTTTGTCAGTGGAGAGAATATCTACTAAATAGTCAAATATTGAAACTTAATTGAAGTGAAGGCATTGAGCGTGAACATTATTTATTGGAATCATTTGTGTATTAGTATTGTACTGTTAGACATTTACTGCACTGTTGGAGCTAGAAACACAAGCATTTCGCTGCACCTGCTTTAACATCTGCTGATCTCTGTACGTGACAAACTTTGATTTATTTGAGAACTGGTATGAATACAGAGCTAAAGCCATGCCTATTTTAACCCTAAATATCCTCTCAGAATTTTAAAAGTAAATGTATTGATTGCAATTGTGGGCATTCTCTCCCCATTTCTTTCCCATCATCTGCATTAAGCTTGTGTTTTTGTTGTACTGGTTTAGTGAACATGGCTTGTATTATCTGCATGTCCAGTTTTTCAAGACATGTTTTATCAGATTTAACGTATTTCCGGTTGGGCATAATGAATAGCCTATTCCATAAACATTTGATCTAATACTGTCATGGAACATTTATGTGCCCAGGTACAACTACCAATGTACTGAAATGAAAAGCTGTAATTGTGGAGTCATGCTGCTACTCATTGTGAATTTAAAGAGGTTTCAGTGTTGGTAGTAGCATGCCTCATCCTAGTTTTATTCCCTGATTTACAGGGTATTTATGGCAAAGATGGCAAGAATGTCAGCACATAAATAAAGTTATTCAAAGAGAAACTGTGGTAATGCTGCTCTTTGTTGCCAGATTATGTGCTAGCCGGATTATGTGCTAACCAGTACAGTGTGTGAGAGTTACAGTGAGCTCCAAAAGTATTGGGATAGTGACAGTTTGATTGTTTTGGCTCTGTACTCCAGTGCTTTGGATTTGAAATTATATGGATATAAGATTAAAGTGCAGACTAATTTGAGGGTATTTTCATCCATATCGAGTGAAGCATATACAAATTACAGCACTTTTTCTACAATGTCCCTCCCAATTATAGGGGACCAAAAGTATTTGGACAAATTCACTTTAAGTGTATTAAAGTAGTCAAAAGTTTAGTATTTGGTCCCATATTCCTAGCACGCAATGATTACATAAAGCGTGTGCCTCTACAAACTCGTTTTGTAGAGTCACACATTTGCTGTTTGCTTTGGTTGTGTTACAGATTATTTTGTGCCCAATAGAATTGAATGGTATATACTGTATTGTGTCATTTTGGAGTCACTTTTATTGTAAATAAGAATAGAATATGTGTCTAAACACTTCTACATTAGTGTGGATGTTAACATGAATACAGATAATCCTGATTTAATCATAAACAATGACATTTAGATGAAATTATACCCCCCTTATTATTAAAAAAATAAATACATATTTAACCTTTTTAACTAGGTAAGTCAGTTAAGAATAAATTATAATTTACAATGACGGCCTAGGAACAGTGGGTTAACTGCCTTGTTCAGAACGACACGTTTTTACCTTGTCAGCTCGGGGATTCGATCAACAAAACTTTTGGTTACTGGCCCAACGCTCTAACCACTAGGCTACCTGCCACCCCGATTGTAATGGTGAGAGGTCAGCATACCATACCTTTTTGACCCAAGACCCTATTTTGATATCTGAAGGTTCTTGTGACTCCACCCATGTGAAAAAAAGTATGTAATTAACAGCCAATGTTTACATTTTAATTTGGGGCTATGGCAGTCAATTGAAGAACATTCTAACAGTCTTCAACTCACCATCACATATTTTTTACGTGGGGTAGTCAATTGCATATTAGTCTGACATGTCTCATCTCACCACCACTAATGAGATGTGTGCTTGATGCATGTTGCGTCAGAGCTTCTCAAAGTCAGGGGGTGTGGTCGACAGTGCCATCTCATCTCTGCTGTCACATCCAACCTGGATCGTTATTTAGTTTTAATGCAGAAGAGAGCACTGAATCCAGCTCCACACAGATATGAGCTGGCAAAAGGTAGCCTACCATGCGTTTTATGGTGTTTTCAAGACAACTGGGAAAAATACGAGGTCAAAGTTCCCAAATTAATTGAATGTTTTAATGTCACAAGTACAGTGAAATGCCTCTCTTGCAAACTCAAAGCCCAGCAATGCAATAATCAATAACAATGTATTACTAGAAAGAAAAAAATACACTAAGTAAACATACTATGTACAGGAAATGTTTATGCAAAACTTTTTCAACATCCTGAGAGGGAAGAGGCACTGTCGCGCCTTCTTCACGACTGTGCATGTGTGTTTGGACCATTTTAAGTCCTTAGTTATTTGGACACAGGAACTTGAAGCTGTCTACCTGCTCCACTGCTGGGTGTGCTTGCCCTCCCCGTTTCCTGTAGTCCATGATCAGCTCCTTGGTCTTGCTGACGTTGAGGGAGAGGTTGTTGCCCCGGCACCACAATGTCCGGTCACTGACCTCCTTCCTGTAGGCTGACTCATCGTCACCGGTGATCAGGCCTACCACCGTTGTGTCGACAGCGAACTTGATCATGGTGTTGCAGTTGTGCGTGGCCACACAGTTGTGGGTGAACAGGGAGTACAGGAGGGGACTAAGCACACACCCCTGTGTTAAGGGTCAGCGTGGTGGAGGTGATGTTGCCTATCCTCACCACCTGGGGTCTGCCCTTCAGAAAGTTCAGGATCCAGTTGCAGAGGGAGGTGTTCATACCCAGAGTCCTAAGCTTGGTGAAGAGCTTGGAGGGGATAATGGTGTTGAACGCTGAGCTGTAGTCAATGAAGAGCATTCTCACATAGGTATTCCTCTTATCTAGGTGGGTGAGGGCAGTGTGGAGAGCAATTGAGATCCGAGTCATTTATGGATCTGTTGGGGCGGTATGCAAATTGGAGTGGGTCTAGGGTGGCAAAGTTAATGTGTGCCATAACCAGCCTCTCAAAGCACTTCATGATTACAGAAGTGAGTGCTACAGGGTGGTAGTAATTGTGGCATTAAGAGTTCTTAGGAACAGGGATGCTTGTGGTCATCTTAAAATGTGGGGATTACAGCAATTGTGCTGTTTTCTGTTATTTTCTTTTCATTACACAGAAAGTCAACCGAAAGTCTTATTTTTTACAACCATTGTGAGTGACAACAGTTTCTCTCTCAAAAATCTTTTTAACACTCCCCCTCGATAACCACCAAACCTCAGTGTGAAATAGAGCATTGTCATGCTCTGATCCCATATCTCCACAGTTTTGCAAACAGGCGTGCGCGCATTGGACATGATTTGATGTAGTTTACAATGGAAGTTACCTGCTGCAGTATATCTCTGAGTTGTGCTCAGCTCTCTTGCCGCCAGTTGCTCTCGGTATATCATACTATACATCCATTTGGCAGAGGGAGACACACAACTAGAGTGCAGAGGCCCACCGTCCGGTGATAGACTGAGCCCCAAATAGCCATATGGAATCTGTTTTTCGTCAATATAGCCACGCAGCAAACTGAACATCCCATATGCCATTTCATGCTTTGGAAAAATGAGACAGAATAATGTCCTCCTGAATAGCATCCCCCGCCATGTATAGCGAACAAAAGTCAATGCATGGGCATCTTGGCCCTCACAGCTAATGTCAATTTGGAGAGCATAAGTTAGGGAGTTGAGTCATTCAGTCGGACTTTCCTCTTGATTGCTAGCAATAGCATAAATTATTTGTTTAACAGTGTTATCTGACAAAGGTACTGATGTGAGTTTCTGTGCCTCTGACTCCCAACACATTGTTTTCACCATATCAATTGCGGCCGGTAATAAGTCTCTGCAATAGTGTGTGGTTTCATAGCATTGAGGGCCTAGTCATTCCCCGTGGGAATTCTCATGATCTAAGGGCGCTCACTGCTTGAATTTCATCTTTTAGATTTGAATAATTTTCATTTTCTTTTTAAAGTTAACCACATTACAATGATTTTGAGATACAAAGACAATATAATATACATACTGTATATATATTTTTTCTCAGGGTTTTGGAAATTCTCTTGCGACCCGATTTTAATATCAGGCGACCCCTAGTTTGGGAACCGTTGGGTTAGCATGTCTTGGGAGTATGATATTTGTGCCTCTAACGTTCTCACTCATCATTATTCACAATTTATTCAGGACTATCTGTAATCATGGTAGCATTCATATTAATGTACAAGTGTTTAGAAAACACTTAATGTGCTAGGAATATGGGACCAAATATTACATTCTTGACAACTTTAATACACAAGTGAATTTGTCCCAATACTTTTGGTCCCCTAAAAATGGGGGGACAATGTACAAAAAATGCTTTAATTTCTAAACGGTTAACTCGATATGGATGAAAATACCTTCAATTTAAAGCGATCAGTCTGTACTTTAGTCATTGTATAATTTCAAATCCAAAGTGCAACAAAAAATGTGTCCCTGTCCCAATAATTTGAGCTTACTGTGTAGTTATGCCATTGTTTAGTGGATGATACTATCAGAGGCAGTTGTGCTGTTGACACAAAGAAGACAAACAAGTAAATGACCACACATACTCAGAACTGCATTTTACACTTTTACTATTATTAGTGTCAATTGCAAAACATTTACATCTATAAAGGCATATATTGTAAAATGCAGTAGTTTTATTATCCTTCCCACAAAAGTTTGACGTAAGGACAAAACCACAAAAGTGCAGTTAAAAAAAACATAAATCCAGGGTTGGGTTCAATTCCAATTCAATTAATTGAATTCAGGAATTAAACGAACATACTGAAATGAAATCGAATGGAGTCCAACCCTGCTCAAAACCCTCCACAAAAAGGATAACTATTTTTTTTAGTATTATCTAGTATAAAAATCAACAAGGGTCAAACCCAAGAAGACACTATTGTAGTGTAAACATTTATTAATAAAAAAAAACTATTGACTGGAAATGAAAAAATATTGTGCACTAGATAAAACCATAAAAGGCACACCATTAGGTGAAAATAAAACACTGATGTTAGCATTAGTAACAATAGTTGTAAGAGGGTTCAGGTTATGGTATTTCCTTGTTGTTAAATCTTCTCCAGTTCTTGTAGCAGCTCTCTAAAACTTGTGACGTACCACAAGCTTCTCTCCTTTACTTGCTGCCTAACCACGTTTCCACCAAATCCAATGAATGCATTCTGAAAAACAAATCAATGTGGTGAGGATAATTGTTTAATTAATGGATCCGACCCTTTTCCCCCCAATTTTCGCCTAAAATTATATAACCAAATCTAACTGGCTGTAGCTCAGGACCTGAGGCAAGGATATGCATATTATTGATACCATTTGAAAGGAAACACTTCGAAGTTTGTGGAAATGTGAAATTAATGTAGGAGAATATAACACATTAGATCTGGTAAAAGATAACACATAGAAAAAAAACACGCATTTTTCTTTTTACCATCATCTTTGAAAGGCCATAATGTATTATTTACATTTAGATTTTGGCCACTAGATGGCAGCAGTGTATGTGCAACGTTTTAGACTGATCCAATGAACCATTGCATATGTGTTCAAAATGTTGTATCAAGACTGCCCAAATGTGCCTAATTGGTTTATTAATACATTTAAGTTCATAATTGTGCACTTTCCTCAAACAATAGCATGGTATTATTTCACTGTAATAGCTACTCTAATTTGGACCGTTGTAGTTAGATTAACAAAGCTTTCTGCCCATATCAGATATGTCTAAGTCCTGGGATTTTATTTTGTTACTTACAACCTCATGCGAATCACATTAGCCTAGGTTTGCTCAACCGCCATGCCAGGGGGGACCGACCCCGTAGAGCATGGGTGTCAAACTCTGGCCCGTGGGCCAAATTTGGCCCGCGGGGTAATTATATTTGGCCCGCGAGACAATACCAAATTACTACTAGAGCTGGCCCGCCGGTATTATACAGTGCATTCACCACTAATACTACGAATCCCATAATGCTCTGCTGTTTTCGCGCGCCAATCAGGACAGGACCCAGAAACGCTCTCTCCTCTGTGACAGTAGTCATAGCAACATAGCTCGCTGACAGTTGTAGCGTCTAACCCTTCCCAAAAATGGCGAAAAGAAAGGCAGAAAACAGGAGCTTTCTGGACAAGTGGGAGGCAGAATATCTGTTTACATATGTAAAAGACAAACCTGTTTGTCTTGTTTGTGGAGTCAACGTGGCTGTAAGTAAGGAGTACAACATTAGACGACACTATGAAACGAAACACCATGACAAATACAAGGACCTGGACATGACTCAAAGGAGCCAGAAAGTAGAGGAGATGAAAAGAAGTTTGGTTTCACAACAGAATATGTTTAAAAAAGCCACATCACAAAGCGAGGCTGCTGTAAAGGCTAGTTATATAGTGGCAGCAGAGATCGCAAAATCAGCCCGGCCCTTTAATGAGGGAGAGTTCATTAAAAAGTGCATGATGAAGGTTTGTGACCTCGTATACCCAGAGAAAAAACAAGCATTTTCAAACGTGAGCCTGAGCAGGAACACAGTAGCTGATCGCACATGTGATCTTGCCACCAATCTGTATGACCAGCTGATGGAAAAGGGAAAAGATTTTGTTGCGTTCTCCCTCGCTGTGGATGAGAGCTGCGACGCATCTGATACTGCTCAGCTGTCAGTCTTCATCCGTGGAGTGGACTCAAATCTGTGTGTTACAGAGGAGCTATTAGGATTCAAATCAATGCATGGCACAACCACAGGAAAGGAAATCTTTGAGGAGGTTTCCAAATGTGTAACTGAAATAAAGCTGCCGAGGGATAAACTCGTTGGATTAACGACAGATGGTGCGCCAGCGATGTGCGGTAAAAAGAGTGGACTGGTGGGCATGGTTCGGGAGAAGATGCGGGAAGAGAACTGTGCAGGTGAGCTAACTGTTTACCACTGCATCATACATCAGGAAGCACTGTGTGCCAAAGTCCTAAAGATGGAACATGTTACGACCACAGTAACACAGGTAGTTAACTTTATAAGAGCCAAAGGTCTAAATCACCGCCAGTTTAAATCTTTTCTGGAGAAGTGTGGTTCGGAATACGCAGACGTGCCGTATCACACAGAGGTGAGATGGCTAAGCAGAGGAAAAGTACTGAACAGATGTTTCGAGCTGTGTGAGGAAATATGTAAATTCCTGGGAACCAAAGGGAAGGATACAGCAGAGCTCCGGGAGCAAAAGTTCCTGTGTGAGCTGGCCTTTCTCTGTGACATCTCGAGCCATCTCGATGCGCTGAACCTGCAGCTTCAGGGGCGGGGACGCATCATCACAGACATGTACGCTGCAGTGAGGGCCTTCAAAACTAAACTGTGCCTGTGGGAGAATCAGATGCTGCAAGGAAACCCTTGCCATTTTCCCTGCTGCCAATCCATAAAAGCGCAGATCTCTACCGCCGTGTTCCCATGCGCACAGTTTGCTGAAAAACTCAGTGTTCTCGCCGCTGAGTTTAGCCGGCGATTTGCCGACTTCGATGCCCAGAAATGCAAGTTTGAACTGCTTAGTAATCCCTTCGCAGTTGATGTGGAAAATGCACCAACCAACATCCAAATGGAGCTGATTGAACTCCAGTGCAACGACACGCTGAAGTCAAAGTATGATGCTGTGGGCGCCGCACAGTTTCCACGGTTCATCCCTGACACAATGCCTCAGCTCCGCACCCAAGCTGCTCAGATGCTCTCCATGTTCGGCAGCACTTATCTATGCGAGCAACTTTTCTCCTCGATGAAGATGACAAAAACAACTCACAGGAGACGTCTGACTGATGAACATCTTCGCTCGATACAGAGGATTTCTTCAGCTCAGAGCTTGAGCCCAGACATTGATGAACTAGCATCCAAGAAGAGATGCCAGGTATCTGGCTTGGGCACATCAGATTAGACCAGTGTGCAATAATTAACGTTTTCTTTATGCACTTTTTCTTGCTACAAGGCATGGGCTTGAATGGTTGATTGATTTATTATAATTTTATTTGTAAAATTATTAGCCAGTGGAAAAAGTTTATTTTGGTATTTAAATCAGAAGGCTGCAAATAGAAAAGAGGCATACAATTTTGATTTAAATTTTATTTATTTAATAAATTAATGCCATTGATGTGTTTTTTCATTTGAAATTCGATTTTGCATGTCTCCACTATTAAATTATATATTGTATGGTAATAAGCGATGCTTGTTCCATATTCAATGTTAAAGCAAAACTTGTTTGGGTCCATATTAAAAGGTTAATTTGTTCAATGTTGGCCCGTGACTTTGTTCAGGTTTTACATTTTGGCCCACTGGGTATTTGAGTTTGACACCCCTGCCGTAGAGGCATCCAGTGTCCATTATTCCAGTGTTACTTTACATTATAGCTGCCTTTAACACCTGACAATCTAGTATTGGGATGTATTCATTAGTCGCAGACCGTAGCAAAACGTTTTGCAATGGAAACGAGTTTCTATTCGACAAATTCAGGTAAATTCCTCCCCGGTTCAATCCAGTTGCTTCTGTTTGGTTCCTAGTGAATACACCCCATGCAACTGTGCCTTTAAAAAAGGTGCTTAAACCCCCTTAACTCCTCCAGAGGCACTGCACTGCTGTTGACTCTGTGTTCCACCTAAAATGTGTTGTGTGCGTGTTTCTGTGGTGTCTAGGGGTGTTGGGAACAGAGACAAAATACAAATTTCCTCCACAAAATGGACAATAAAGTATTCCATGACAGAAAACCGGAGATTACATAAATAACAGCTATAAATACTAGCTTGCCACCTGTCTTTTAATGTATTGACAAGACAACACTTACTGCAGGGGGACAGGCCTCCAGGTCTGTGGCTCCATCACCGATCATCACCACATTCTTGAAGCCGTGCTTCTCCTTGAGCATGCTGATCACCTTCCCCTTCCCATTACTCTCAGATGTGGGCTGGGTCTCGTCAAAGCCAGCAAACTCACCTAGGGGGAAAATAGAACAACAAATTAGTAAAGAATTCCTCCCTGTAGAGGCCAATCTACCGTTTGCTTGAAACCAGCCCTTTGAAGTCCAGTTCGAGTTTTATTGTCACAAGTACAGTAAAATGCTTTACTTGCAAGCTCTACCTAACAGTGCAGTAATCAATATCAAAATAGTATAACTAATACAAATAAAAAATATATATAATAAAGCAAACGAGAATTAAGAAACAAGAGAGGAAGCTATATACAGAGTCAGTGCCAATATCAAATGTACAGGGATACCAGAGTAACAAGATGGCCACCCGTTTTTGCTTCCAGCCATCAAACCAAAATAACCAATAATATTAAAACATGAATGATCATACTGTCATCACCCACACTTCATCCCTTCCACAGTGTGAAAGGTGATTCTGATACTGCTCTGATCTTACCATTGAAGTAGAACTTGAGGCGGTTGGCATACACGTGATGGAGGGGAATGTTGAGTTGAGTGGAGACATGCTCCACGATACAGCGGAAACCGCCAGAGACCAGGAACACCTTCACGTTGCGCTGGTGCAAAGTATCAACAAGCTCCCTGGACAATGTACAGAAATGTGTACATTTATTCTACAACATGCAGAAATTAGTACAGGTTTCATAAGCGATTGTGTAACTTGAGGTTAGACGCCCAGCTTGAAGAGACTACTAGTTCAACCATTTTATGTGAGTATTATGATCAAATTACCATAGCCTCTGCTAATAATCAAATCGTGTTGAGTGGGAAAAAAAAGACTGACAAATTGAAATCAACAACCACTTACTTAATACCTGCCGTCAACTGAGGAGGGTGGTCAGTTATCAGTTTGTTCACTTGTTCCCTCGAGCATCGGATGATGGACAGGCGCTCCGTCAGAGCAGTTTTAAAAGTCACTGACCCCCCCATGGCCTTGCGAGTCCTGAAATGAGAAAACTCAATGTACTCAACAAATATGTTGCAAATTTAACATTTAGAAAGAAACACATAGAAAATGATGGCACGGGGAAATGTAGATGGGCCTAGATAAAGAAAGGAGAGAAGAAAGAAACATGCATTTCAGTGCACTTAAAATCATTACGAATTGCTACACAACATACATTTCTGTGACAGCATCTCCAACCCCGCAGAATTTGGCTAGCTCATCAATGCCTTCTTCTCTGATAACAGTGCTGTCCACGTCGAAGCACACAGCGTCTGCTCTCCGGAAGATTTCCTTTGTCTGTGATAAAGTTGTCATTATGCTGAAGCAAAAGCACCCAGGAGAGACAGAAACATAATTGATTGTTTAACTGACAGCGATAATTTCTATTTGGACAGGACGAGTGCATTTGAAAGTGATGAGTGCATCAGAGGACAAGTAATGTGTTAATAGTAGACAGGAAAGCACAAGACTAAACTTCACTCAACTTTCTAGAATTTTCCCCCTTAGTTATTAACACTATCAACGTTTCACTGTACTGTGGGAATTGTGATCGAATCAACACAATATAAGCCACTTTCAATGTAACATACCAAAACAAAATGAACTATGCAAGACTTAGTATGCAAAACTAACTATGTGATAGATTTTGTTGCAGACAGACACATCGGCGTAGAAGTCTATTGCAATGACAGGCACGACTCAGGCATGTACTCTACACAGACCGGTGTGCCATTACCAATCAGATGTGCAGTAGACATGTATGCAAATAGACCATTGCCATATATATGGATCTGTGAAATTCACTTCGAACTGGACAGTTTTTACAGGGGTCGTGAGTAGATGCGCTGGTTTTGAGATCAAGGCGAAAGCTACATGTAGCTACAGTTGGAAGTCGGAAGTTTAGCCAAATACATTTAAAAACTCAGTTTTTCACAATTCCTGACATTTAATCCTTGTAAAAATTCCCTGTCTTAGGTCAGTTAGGATAACCAGTTTATTTTAGGAATGTGAAATGTCAGAATAATATTTATTTCAGCTTTTATTTATTTCATCACATTCCCAGCGGGTCTGAAGTTTATATACACTCAATTAGTATTTGGTAGCATTGTCTTTCAATTGTTTAACTTCGGTCAAACGTTTCAGGTAGCCTTCCACAAGCTTCCCACAATAAGTTGGGTGAATTTTGTCCCATTCCTCCTGACAGAGCTGGTGTAACTGAGTCAGGTTTGTAAGGCCTCCTTGCTTGCACACGCTTTTTCTGTTCTGCCCACAAATGTTCTATAGGATTGAGGTCAGGGCTTTGTGATGGTCACTCCAATACCTTGACTTTGTTGTTCTTAAGCCATTTTGCCACGACTTTGGAAGCATGCTTGGAGTCCTTGTTCATTTGCGACCAAGCTTTAACTTCCTGACTCATGATGCCATCTATTTTGTGAAGTGCTTCACGGTTGGGATGGTGTTCTTCGGCTTGCAACATAACTATGGTCATTATGGCCAAACAGTTCAATTTTTGTTTCATCAGACCAGAGTACATTTCTCCAAAAAGTACGATCTTTGTCCTCATGTTCAGTTGAAAACCGTAGTCTGGCTTTTTTATGGCGGCTTTGGAGCAGTGGCTTCTTCCTTGCTGAGCGGCCTTTCAAGTTATGTCAATATAAGACTCGTTTTACTGTGGATATAGATACTTCTGTACCGTTTCCTCCAGCATCTTCACAAGGTCCTTTGCTGTTGTTCTGTTATTGATTTGCACTTTTCGCACCAGAGTACATTCATCTCTAGGAGACAGAATGCGTCTCCTTCCTGAGCAGTATGACGGTTGCGTGGTCCCATGGTGTTTATACTTGCATACTATTGTTTGTACAGATGAACGTGGTACCTTCGGGCGTTTGGAAATTGCTCCCAAGGATTAACCAGACTTGTGGAGGTCTACATTCTTTTCCTGAGGTCTTTTCTGAGACTGATTTCTTTAGATTTTTCCATGATGTCAAGCAAAGAGGCACTGAGTGTGAAGGTAGGCCTTAAAATACATCCACATCTCCAATTGACTAAAATGATGTCAATTAGCCTATCAGAAGCTTCTACAGCCATGACATCAATTTCTGGAATTTTCCAAGCTGTTTAAAGGCACAGTCAACTTAGTGTATGCAAACGTCTGACCCACTGGAATTGTGATACAGTGAAATATAAGTGAAATAATCTGTCTGTAAACAATTGTTGGAAAAATTACTTGTGTCATGCACAAAGTAGATGTCCTAACCGACTTGTCAAAACTATAGCTTGTTAACAAGAAATTTGTGGAGTGGTTGAAAAACGGGTTTATTGACTCTAACCTAAGTATGTAAACTTCCGACTTCAACTGTATGTGTGCACATTTGTACATATCCTTTCCTAGTTAGTGAGTTTTTTGCCCAGTTATAATTTGTAGTCAGCAATAGAGGAGTGATTGCTTCCTACAAGTGCACAAAATGTGTGCAATTCTAGACATCTTTGAAAAGCAAGTCAGGTGAAGAGCTATTTTTGTCTTAAAGGGGAAGGGTTGTATTTTGAGACGGGCTTGAATAAACTGGGTAGCATAATTTGTATGATTCTCTGTAATAATGGTAAGGGAATAATGATAGATTTTATTTTGCCTGAAGGACAAGTGGTTAAACAGGTTAATGTCAAGCCCTGCATGTTTTTTTTCTTCTCAAAACATGAAACCACACATTGGTTGCTACTGTAGGCTGAACGATAGAACAGCTATGTCCATGTTAAAATGTTATGGGATGCATTTTCTCCATTAATGATAGGCCACTCTGGTAGGCCTGCCTGATGATCAAATAGCCACAGTAGTCTAGTTGACTCAGTGTTCACAGTAAACGCGCACCGGATGTTGCACGGAACTTTCACAACGTTCAAGTTTTGCGCTCAGCAGACCTGAAATCTACTAAGCGATTAATTTTTTTTGAGGGAACATTGGTTAGGAGAAGGGTTAACTAACATGATATGTAGCTACAAATTTGCGAAAAAGTACTAAGTAGTTGAAATGTTGGGTTGCTAGACATTTACGTTATATGCCCACCCATTCTGACCAATCACCCTCCTTTTGTTTTTTTTGCCTTTTTTGTCTTATGTAACCATACCAAATGTAACATTCCATACTAATTTGAGTGTCCAGGATTTTAATTTACTATGTTACGTCTAGTCTGAAACCAGGCTGAAAATTTGGTCAAATGAGTTGAAAAGTAAGATAATGTGATTGGGGTGCTATTTGCATATTGCATCCTGATTGGCCATATGCTAATGAGGACCTGGGGAATGTAGGGGTTCACGAGGAATGCATCACTCTCTCTCATGTGGCTTGTAATGTGAAGTTAGCAATAAATGTACCTTCATAAAGATACACCGTTAGTAGTTATTTTACTCACGTACAGACAAGTTTGATTACACAACATGGTGTCAGAAGTGGACTAGAACGAGTGTATTTACTAACAGAGTTTAGCTTACAGTACCTGGTTGAAAAGTTTTGGGAAGAAAATCGAGGAGGCTATTAGGCATGGAAGAGTCGCAGGAGAAGCACAGTAGCCACCGGCAGTAGTGGGAAGAGGCCAGCCACCCATGCAAAGTGCAGCGGGAGGGTCACAGATACTCGCGCATACAGGCCCAAGCCTTACATTTAGCATATAACTGCCGGAGACGTTAGATTTTTCTAAACCTCAAGAATGGATCAAATTGCTTAGGAGGTTCAAGCGCTTTCGTCAGGCGAGTAATCTTCACACATCTACCGAGAAAAAACAGGTAAACACTCTACTGTATGTACTGTACGGGCGACGAAGCAGATTACGTTTTGAGGGGTCTAAACCTAAACAACCTCGAGCAAAAACAGTATGGATTTCTTGCATTCTTTATTGTGCCCAGTGGATAGAGTTATGCAGAAAGGCAGCCAGTGGAAACAGAAATTCCAGCATGAGAAAGCTAGCCATGAAAACGCTAATGACAAAAAGCAGTCAGTGTCAAAACTGTGTCAAAATCCTTGCCCATCCAAGAGCACAGTGTGCAGCTAATGAAGTAGTGCGTCACTCCTGTGGGAAAAAAAGGACATTACCAACGTGTCATTAAGAGCCGTAAACAAGGTTCAAAGAAAAGGATGATAGCATTTTCCGGGGAACAATATAGGAGCAGGATGATTGACATTCAAGTGATGAACAGAAATGTGAAATTTAAAATAAACACTGTTGCCTCTGCTAGGACCAGGAAGAGTGCCGCTGGACGTGATCGGCATCGCAAGTGTGGTTCTATGAAAAGGAGAAAAGGAGACACTGGAGGACGTGTATGTCATCAGAGATCTACACACAGCTTTACTAGGCATACCAGCGATCACAAAGCACGAGCTAGTAGCTCGACTCTGACAGCATTAATTTACAAACACTGAAAGAAAGCTATCCAAAGCTGTGCAGCGGTCTTGGCACAGTACAACAACCATATACCATCAAGCTGAAACCTGGCGCAGAGCCCTATTCACTGCATGACGGATTCCTCTGACATTGCTGCCAAAAGTCAAGAAAGAACTAGTGTGCAAGCAAGGGTTCAAGGCTGCTACCAGAGTGGAGGATCCCACGGACTGGTGAGCCGGCATGGTGGTTGTCCCAAAGAAGAACTGGGACGTGTGGATATGTGTCGATTTTACCCGTCTCAATGAGAAAAATACATACTTCCCACTGTCGAACAGACCCTTGGCTCATTAGCCGGGGCGAAGATCTTCAGCAAGCTCAACGCGGACATGAGCTTCCGGCAGATTCCGCTAGCCAAGGAGTCAGTTAAGCTAACAACCTTCATCACACCTTCTGGACATTACTACTTCAACGGTCTGCCTTTTAGCATTGCAGAAGATGGAAAAAGCCAGCTTAACTTTGAACATGGACAAATGAAATCAGATGAAATCATGGACAAATTAAATTAAATCAGTTTTACATCATTTCTGATTAAATGTGCAACCAGAGGGAAAAAGACCACTTTAAATCCTCACACAGAGATGCGTACAAAGCTCTCCCTTGCATTCCATTTGGCAAATCTGACAATAACTCTATCCTCCTGATTCCAGCTTACAAGCTAAATTTAAAGCTGGAAGCACCAGTGACTCGGTCTATAAAAAAAAGTGGTCAGATGAAGCAGATGCTAAGCTACAGGACTGTTTTGCTAGCACAGACTGGAATATGTTCCGGGATTCTTCCGATGGCATTGAGGAGTACAAAACATCAGTCACTGGCTTTATCAATAAGGGCACCGAGGACGTCGTCCCCACAGTGACTGTTTGCACATACGCCAACCAGAAGCCATGGATTACAGGCAACATTTGCAGTGAGCTAAAGGGGAGAGCTGTCGCTTTCAGGGAGCGGGACTCAAAGCAGGAAGCGTATAAGAAATCCCGCTATGCCCTCCAACAAACCATCAAACAAGCAAAGCGTTAATACAAGACTAAGATCGAATCGTACCACACCGGCTCCGATGCTCATCGGATGTGGCAGGGCTTGCAAACTATTACGGACTACAAAAGGGAAGCACAGCCGAGAGTTGCCCGGTGACACAAGCCTACCAGCCTACCATGCTTGCTTCGAGACAGGTAGCTGTTCCGGATGACTGTGTGATCACGCTCTCATGTAGCCGATGTGAATAAGACCTTTAAACAGGTCAACATTCACAAGGCACAGGGCCAGACAGATTACCAGGATGTGTACTCCGAGCATGCGCTGACCAACCGGCAAGTGTCTTCACTGACATTTTTAACCTCTCCCTGTCTGAGTCTGTAATACCAACATGTTTCAAGCAGACCACCATAGTCCCTGTGCACAAGAACACTAAGGTAACCTGCCTAAATGACTACCGACCTGTAGCACTCACATCTGTAGCCATGAAATGCTTCGAAAGGCTGGTCATGGCTCACATCAACACCATTATCCCAGAAACCCTAGACCCACTCCAATTTGCATGCCGCCCCAACAGATCCACAGATGACGCCATCTCTATTGCACTCCACACTGCCCTTTCCCACCTGGACAAAAGGAACACCGATGTGAAAATGCTATTCATTGACTACAGCTCAGAATTCAACACCATAGTGCCCACAAATCTCATCACTAAGCTAAGGACCCTGGGACTAAACACGTCCGTCTGCAACTGGATCCTGGACTTCCTGACGAGCCGCCCCCAGGTGGTAAGGGTAGGTAACAACACATCTGCCACGCTGATCCTCAACATGGGGGCCCCTCAGGAGTGTGTGCTCAGTCCCCTCCTGTACTCCCAGTTCACTCATGACTGCACGGCCAGGCACGACTCCAACACCATCAATAAGTTTACTGATGACACAACAGTGGTAGGCTTGATCACAGACGAGACTGCCTATAGGGAGGAGGTCAGAGAACAGGCTGTGTGGTGCCAGGACAACAACCTCTCCCTCAATGTAATCAAGACAAAAGAGATGATTGTGGACTACAGGAGAAGGAGGACCGAGCATGCCCCCATTCTCATCGACGGGGCTGTAGTGGCACAGGCTGAGAGCTTCAAGTTCCTTGGCGTCCACATCACCAAACTAACATGGTTCAAGCACACCAAGACAGTTGTGAAGAGAGCACGACAACACCGTTTCCCCCCTCAGGAGACTGAAGATTTGTCATGGGTCCTCAGATCCTCAAAAGGATTTATACAGCTGCACCACAGAGAGCATCCTAACTAGAGGTCGGCCGATTATTATTTTTCAACGCCGATGCCGATTATTGGAGGACCAAAAAAGCCAATACCGATTAATCGGCCAATTTTTAAAAATGTATTTGTAATAATGACAATTACAACAATACCGAATGAACACTTATTTTAACTTAATATAATACATCAATAAAAATCAATTTAGCCTCAAATAAATAATGAAAAATGTTCAATTTGGTTTAAATAATGCAAAAACAAAGTGTTGGAGAAGTAAAAGTGCAATATGTGCCATGTAAAAAAGCTAACGTTTGAGTTCCTTGCTCATGAGAACATGTGAAAGTTGGTGGTTCCCTTTAACATGAGACTTCAATATTCCAAGGTAAGAGGTTTTAGGTTGTAGTTAATCTAGTATTTATAGGACTATTTCTCTCTATACCATTTGTATTTCATATACCTTTGTGTACAGATGTCGTCTAGGGATAGAGAGGAGGACCAAGGTGCAGCGTGGTAAGTGTTCATGTCTTTTTTAATAAACAAACTGAACACTGGAACAAAACATTAAACGATGTGAACAAAACGAAACAGTACCGTGTGACCCAAACACTCACATGGAAACAAACACCCACCCACCAAAAGTGAAACCCAGGCTACCTAAGTATGATTCTCAATCAGAGACAACTAACGACACCTGCCTCTGATTGAGAACCATACTAGGCCGAACACAAAAACCAACATAGAAAAACAAACAGACTGCCCACCCCAACTCACGCCCTGACCATACTAAAACAAAGAATAAAATAACAGAACTGTGGTCAGAACGTGACACTTTGACTATTGGATGTTCTTATAGGAACTATAGTATTGCCAGTGTAACAGTATAGCTTCCGTCCCTCTCCTCACCCCTACCTGGGCTCGAACCAGGAACACATCAACAACAGCCACACTCGAAGCAGCGTTACCCATCGCTCCACAAAAGCCACGGCCCTTGCAGATTAAGGGGAATAACTACTCCAAGTCTCAGAGTGAGTGACATTTGAAACGCTATTAGCGCACACCCAGCTAACTAGCTAGCCGTTTCACATCGGTTACACCAGCCATTAGGCTGATAGGCTTGAAGTCATAAACAGCGCTGTGCTTGCGAAGAGCTGCTGGCAAAATGCACAAAAGTGTTGTTTGAATGAATGCTTACGAGCCTGCTGCTGCCTACCATTGCTCAGTCAGACTGCTCTATCAAATCATATAATTAAGTCTAACATAATAACACACAGAAATACGAACCTTTGGTCATTAATATGGTTGAATCCGGAAACGATCAATTTGAAAACAAAATGTTTATTATTTCAGTGAAATACGGAACCGTTCGGTATTTTATCTAACGGGTGGCATCCCTAAGTCTAAATATTCTTGTTACATTGCACAACCTTCAATGTTATGTCATAATTAGGTAAAATTCTGGCAAATTAGTTCGCAATGAGCCAGGCTGCCCAAACTGTTGCATATACTCTGACTCTGCGTGCAATGAACGCAATTTGTAAGTCGCTCTGGATAAGAGCGTCTGCTAAATGACTTAAATGTAAATGTAAATGCAAGAGAAATGACACAATTTCAACCTGGATTTCTTTTAGCTAAATATGCAGGTTTAAAAAATACATACTTCTGTGTATTGATTTTAAGAAAGGCATTGGTGTTTATGGTTAGGTACAGTCGTCCAACGATTGTGCTTTTTTCGCAAATGCGCTTTTGTTAAATCATCCCCCAGCATTGCATCGATTTTATGCAACGCAGGACACGCACGATAAACGAGTAATATCATCAACCATGTGTAGTTATAACTAGTGATTATGATTGATTGATTGTTTTTTATAAGATAAGTTTAATGCTAGCTTGTGAATTACCTTGGCTTCTACTGCATTCGTGTAACAGGCAGGCTTCTCGTGGAGTGCAATGAGAGGCAGGTGGTTAGAGCGTTGGACTAGTTAACTGTAAGGTTGACAAGGTGAAAATCTGTCATTCTGCCCCTGAACAAGGCAGTTAACCCACCGTTCCTAGGCCGTCATTGAAAACAAGAATGTGTTCTTAACTGACTTGCCTAGTTAAATAAAAGGTATATAAAAAATGATTTAAACATTTTTTAACATTTAAATCAGTGCCCAAAAATACCGATTTCCGATTGTTATGAAAACTTGAAATCGGCCCTAATTAATCGGCCATTCCGATTCACTGCCTGGTACGGCAACTGCTCGGCCTCCGACCGCAAGGCACTACAGAGGGTAGTGCGTACAGCCCAGTACATCACCGGGGCCAAGCTTCCTACCATCCAGGACCTCTATAACATTGCCAGAGGAAGGCCCTAAAAATTGTCAGACTCCAGCCACCCTAGTCATATGTTGTTCGCTCTGCTACCGCACAGCAAGCGGTACCGGAGCGCCAAGTCTAGGTCCAAGAGGCTTCTAAACAGCTTCTACCCCCAAGTAATAAGACTCCTGAACAGCTAATCAAATGGCTACCCAGACTATTTGCACCCCCCACTGCTGCTACTCTCTGTTATTATCTATGCATAGCCACTTTAATAACTCTACCTACATGTACATAATTACCTCAACACTGGTGCCCCCTGCACATAGACACCCCTGTACATTGCCCTTCTATTGTTATTTACTGCTGCTCTTTAATTATATCTGTTATGCTTACTTTTTTTAGGGATTTTCTTAAAACTGCATTGTTGGTTAAGGGCTTGTAAGTAAGCATTTCACTGTTGTATTCGGGACACATGTGACAAACAAAATTTGATTTGAAATGTATCTTGTTAAAAGGAGGAAGTGAAGTTCCTGGGCCACTGTATCTCAGACAAAGGAGTACAGCCCGATCCGACAAAGACAGAGTCTGTCGAGGAGATGGCAGAGCCATCCAAAGTCAGCGAGCTACGGATTTTCTAGGAATGGTGAACCAACTGGGAAAGTTCATCCTTCAGTTAGCAGAAAAGGACAAACCTCTCAGTGACCTACTCTCAAAGAAAAGCCACTGGTACTGGGGGGCCGACCAAGTCAGAGCCTTCAAAGAGCTGAAGGAGGAGCTGAATTCAACACCCGTGCTAGCCCTGTTTGACCCAAACAAAGAGACCAAGGTGTCAGCCGATGAATCTTCCTATGGAATAGGAGGAGTGCTGCTGCTAAAGAAGATCAAGGAATGGAAACCCATTGCTTACGCTTCCAGGTCTCTCACACCGACCGAGCAGAGACACGCTCAAGTGGAAAAAGAAGCTCTGGGGCTGATATGGGCATGTGAAAGATTCAGAGACTTTCTCATTGGTCAACACTTTCAGCTGGAAACTGACCACAAACCGCTCCAAAGCCTTCTGGGGAACCAATATTGAGACAACCTTCCCCCACAAATGCAACGCTTCAGGATGAGACTTATGACATATGATTGCTCATGTCCCTGGAAATAGGCGGTGGAATGCAGACACGTTGACACAGGTCAGAGGGCACAAACCACATATACCATCATAACTTCCTGAGAGACATTGGCAAAGACTGGGAGCAGACTTGTTCACGCTGAAATGCACCACCTACCTTCTAGTGGTGGACTACTCCTAAGGTGGAAATTGCAAACCTGTCACTAACGAAGTCTGCAGACGTCGTAGTTCATCTGAAGTCCATCTTCGCCCACCATGGGGTACCTGAGATCCTGGTTACGGACAATGGGCTTCAGTTCTCTGGAAGACCCCTTTCCGACTTCGCTGCAGAGTATGAATTTTGCCATGTCACCAATAGTCCAAAGTTCCCGCAAAGCAACATAGGGTGGAACGCGCCGTTCAGACGGTGAAGAACCTCCTCAAGAAAGCAGCTGACCCTTACCTTGCTTTGCTGGCCTATCGGTCAATCCCACTCCAGAATAGCTTCAGCCCGGCGCAACTGCTGATGGGATGACAGCTTCGTACCACAGTGCCAAAACTCCCATCGCTGCTAGACCCATCAATCCCAAACACAGGTGTGGTCAGCTCAAAGGAAAAGGAGAGAAGGAGTGCGGATCAGCAACGCTTCAACAAGCGTCACAGAGTCAGCAACCTCAGGAGACACCCACCTGGAAAACAGGTGTTGATGACGGACTCAAATCATAGGAACAGTGTTGAGGGAACATGCAATACCACAATCCTACATAGTGGACGTTCCCCACGGTTCTGTCCACAGGAACAGATATCACCTCATCCCTATGGATGGACCTGAGAACAACAACGCTACGCAGGAGAAGATTCAAGTGTCTTCACCACTCCGACACACCAACACCCAAGGTAATCCTGGATGTACCTGCTACATCCCAGAACAAGGTCTGGGCGAGCAATAGTTAAACCTCAAAGGCTGGACTTTTAAATCAGAGCAACAACAAAAGACTGAGCTCAAAGTAAAAAAAATAAGACAAAACAACAGCTGTCAAGTTGTTACAGTTCTAACTTATCTGTGGGGTACATTTGTGTTAAAATAAATGAGAGATGCATTTTGGGTTAAAGTTTACAGAAAATATTTTGCAATCATGACTATGTTGAAATGTTCCAGAAGAACTAGACAGGAACAGACCTACCGACATAAAAGACAGAATAATCCCTTAGACCTACAGACATAAAGACAGAATAATACCTTGAGGTTTTTTGAGAGAAAGGCAGTGTACCATTTATCCTCTGAAAAGGGAGATGTGGTGTTATTTGCATATTGCATCCTGATTGGTCATATGCTAATGAATCTTGGGGATCGTAGGGGTTCATGAGGAAAGCATCGCTCTCTCTCATGTGGCTTGTAATGTGAAGCTAGCAATAAATTTGCTTTCATAAAAGATATACTGTTAGTAGTTATTTTACTCACGTACAGACACGTTTGATTACACGACAGTGATCAGCTCAAGCATGCGATAGAAACAGTCTACCGTACATGATTAATCGACTGATGCAGTGCAAAACAATATTTATCGAGACAAAACTTTAAAATACATATTCTATTGTTAAAAATTACACCGAATTTACTTAGTCGGTCAGTGCAACGTTTTCTTCTAGTTGCTGGCAGTAGCAACAGACTACAACAGCAGCCTTGGAGAAGACTATCGTGCAACTGAACTGTTGCGTCACCCTCTCCTCGCGAAAGAGTGCCCGGCATGCGCGCAAAAGGTGATGAATACCGTTGCCAACTTGATCTTCCACTACGATACATTTGTGCACGGTCGGCATCACAGAGCAAAACAATAGAGTTAATTTGAAATCATGCAATGCGTTACATAATGTATCAATTCAAGGACAATATATACGTCTGTATTACCTGTGCAAAGTGTCCTTGATGGTGTTAAATGTTACTCTTCATATGTATTTTTTGGCATGTGCTGGTCCTGCAAACTAAGTCTACTTTCTTCAATAAGAAAACAAAAAAAAAGTTTGTGCAAAATGTGCTTACTTACTGGTTGCTAAAGCGTTGATATGGCACTGCCCACGGTTTCAGCATTGGCCGACTTTCCTGATGCTTTCAATAGGTTCAGTGAGGAAGAGAAAGCCGAGCGAATCAAAAGAAAGCCGGCACGTGAGACCGCCCACTATACGGTTTGCTTTTTACCAGAGACACTTTCGAGGAGATGGAAAACTCAATTGGCGGCGTATTATCGGTCATTGTGTACGATGCCCATTCTACTTCAATGAGCCGCGTAGTGCACTCTGTGATTTTGGGACAAGTAGAGGAATGAAATGGAGTCAGTTGGGCGCTAGCTCAAAACCCCCAAAAGTAGCATGTATTTCGTCAACAAGAAGTACATTACACACATATTCCAAGATGTGAGATAATTAACTTGCTATATGTAATATTGTATAGCTTTGGAATCGTGACATATACTTTCGAGGAAAATATGCACGTTTATCGACTCATACCCTGACTTTGAGAAGGGATTGCGTGACGATTTACTTCGACAGGGTGCTGGGTGGGGCGTAATATTAACTGACCCATTTGATTTTTATCTCCTCCTTTCTCTAATATCTCTGCTTTTACGTAACCCAAGAGGCGAAGAGGTGAGATGCCCAACTCGGCAGAAAGAAATTCCAGCAGATGGCGTTTTTTTCGTTGCTTCGCCCACACCAAGCAATGAGTTTTGTGTGGAGATCAGTGAGAGTGTCGAATTTGGTGGCTTATTTGCTACGTGAGGTTTATTTGATCTAATATAAATTTCGTAATGATTACATTGTTACGAGTGTACTGAGACAAGTAGGAAACGTGACATCCAGGCAACTTTCAGAAAAAATACTATATCGGTGTTGTCTCGAGATGGCTATATTCCGCCCCCCAACTGCATTGCCTTTTTGACAGTGAGACAAATGACATCTATTTTTACATATACATTAGCTATTTATGTCCATATTAATATTTAATTTCATACAAAGTGGTTTCTCATGATGGTAGATTTTAAAAAGGAGTAGGGCATTTTTTAAATATGACTTATAAATCACATCCTCTTCTAAAACAGCTGAGCTTGAACAGATTTGTATTATAAAGATCTGTGAATTTGCGCCGCTCATTGCCAAATTGAACCTCATGAACAAAAAGGTTGACTCCGCCTTTTCTATATTTGAGTGACCTATCGTTTCACCAATCACACAGGGTAATTTAGATTTCCGCCTAACATCTGGCCAATAAGACGACAGTAAGGAGGGATCAATGTCAATTTCCGCACGTGAAGCCCAGAGAGTTCCAGAAACCGGCCTTTCTTGATTTAGCGTTAGCCTTTAGAGTAAATTCTACAGCGTGGAGAAACTGAATAGCAAATGTTTACACCATGACTGCTATAAAGGCATTAAACCCGAAAGCTGAGGTAGCACGTGCTCAAGCCGCTCTGGCAGTAAATATCAGTGCTGCTCGGGGTCTTCAGGATGTGCTCAAAAGTAATTTGGGACCAAAAGGAACAATGAAAATGTGAGTGCAACTGGCCATGCTCGCTAGCAGTTAGCATGCTACTGCTGCTAGTTTAGCTAACATCGTGGTATCCTGGCAGCCAGTAGACCATTTATGGTATTATACACGTTTATTTTGTCAGATCCATTGTACGCAGTAGTTTCTCTAAGAAACTATGTTAGCTTGCTTGATAGTGGATTTCCTAGCCACCTCCAAAATACGTAGCTAAATAATAGCTAGCTAATGGTAGCTATCTGAATTATCATCAGGGAGTGGTTTTACAATGGGCACTGGATTATTTCACCAATCAATGGTATTGGCTATAAAGGATAATCAGCAGATACCTAGATCGTTTGGAGACTACTATAACTGAAAAGCTTACTATCAGTTTATATACAACTAGTCTCATTGTTTTCTAGCTATACTCGTGATTAGAGACATTAATGTACAATGCATCTAGTCATGTTTTAAATATCCATTTGTTGAGCCTCTAACAAATTGTTTTGTGTGCTTGTTTGCAGGCTTGTATCAGGGGCTGGTGACATAAAGCTGACCAAAGATGGTAATGTCTTGTTGCACGAAATGGTAAGACAAATATCCCATGAGTTTGATGTACGGTTAACACCCATGTGTGCTTTTTTTTTTGTAGCTCCCATGGATTTTACCCTGTAAAGTGTTGTCTGTAACCTCTGCATTGGAGGTGTTGCATTCTCCTCCACATGTATTCAGTAGACCAGTACATCTTCATCTAACATCTGTAACCTTACTAATTGTGAGATGTGTTGCCTTATATTCTTGCTTTGACACTAAAGTCTTGTCTTCAATCAGCAAATCCAGCATCCGACAGCATCCTTGATTGCCAAAGTAGCTACAGCACAGGATGACATCACAGGGGACGGTACAACATCCAATGTGCTCATCATTGGAGAGCTCCTGAAACAAGCAGACCTCTACGTGTCAGAGGTGAGATGGGGCTTGGGGGGAAGCCCCCAACATGTAATTGAAATCGTTTCCTAGATAAGGGAAGGGATTTTGATAATTAAATGCTTTATTTTAGTAAGGTTGTGTGATGACTTAAAATTATTTAATTGATACATGTAGAATCGGTGACAATAAAGCAGGTTGCATAATCTGCATCCCAGTACCATTAGTTAACCCCCTATTCCTGTGTTTTGTCCCAACCTGTATTTTCTGTCTTTGCCTCCAAAAAGGGTCTCCACCCACGGATAATAGCAGAAGGTTTTGAGGCAGCCAAGGATAAGGCTCTGAAGGTGCTTGAGGAGATGAAGGTGACCAGAGAGATGGACAGAGAGACCCTCATCCACGTGGCCCGCACCTCCCTCAGGACCAAGGTCCACGCCGAGCTGGCTGATCTCCTCACAGAGGTGTGTGTTTGTGACGGGAATACAGATACAGTTAAAACAAAGTAGGGGCGTGGATCAGAAAACAAGTCACTCTGGTGTGACCACCATTTGGCTCATGCAGGGCGACATCTCATTCACAGAGAGTTGATCAAGCTGTTGATTGTGGCCTTTGGAATGTTGTCCCACTCTTCAATGGCTGTGCGAAGTTGCTGGATGTTGTTATGAACTGGAACACGCTGTTGTACATGTCGATCCAGAGCAACCCAAACATGCTCAATGGGTGACAGGTCTGGTGAGTATGCAGGCCATGGAAGAACAGGAACATTTTTAGCTTCCAGGAATTGTGTACAGATCTCTATTTTTATTTCATCTTTATTTAACCCGGTAGGATAGTTGAGAACAAGTTCTCATTTACAACTGCGACCTGGCCAAGATAAAGCAAAGCAGTGCGACACAAACAGCACAGTTACACATGGAATAAACAAACATACAGTCAATAAAACAATAGAGAAGGTCTGTATACAGTGTGTGCAAATGAGGTAGGATAAGGGAGTGAGGCAATAAATGTGCCATAGTGGTGAAATTATTACAGTATGGCAAATTAAACACTGGGGTGATAGATGTGCAGAAGATGAGTTTGCAAGTAAATAACAATATGGTGATAAGGTAGTTGGATGGGCTATTTACAGATTGGCTATGTGCAGTGATCTGTGAGCTGCTCTAACAGCGGGTGCTTAAAGCTAGTGAGGGAGATATGGGTCTCCAGCTTCAGTGATTTTTTTTGCCGTTTTTCCAGTCATTGGCAGCAGAGAACTGGAAGGAAAGGTGGCCAAAGGAGGAATTGGCTTTGGGGGTGACCAGTGAAATATACCTGCTGGAGCGCGTGCTGCGGGTGGGTGCTGCTATGGTGACCAGTGAGCTGAGATAAGGCGGGGCTTTACCTAGCAACGACTTATAGATGACCTGGAGCCAGTGGGTTTGGCGACGGATATGAAGCGAGGGCCAGCCAACGAGAGCATAACGGTCGCAGTGGTGGGTAGTATATGGGGCTCTGTGTCTCTGCATTCAAATTGCCGTCCATAAAATGCAATTTGGTTTGTTTTCTGTAGCTTATGCCTGTCCATACCACAACCCCACCGCCACTATGGGTCACTCTGTTCACAACGTTGACATCAGCAAACCGCTCGCCCACACAACGGCAAACATGCTATCTGCCCGGTTCAGTTGAAACCAGGATTTATCCGTGACGAGCACACTTCTCCAACGTGCCAGTCGACATCGACGGTGAGCATTTGCCCGCTGAAGTCGATTATGACACTGAACTGCAGTCAGGTCAAGACCCTCGTATGGAGCATGCAGACAACAAGCATGCAGATGAGCTTCCCTGAGACGGTTTCTCACAGTTTGTGCAGAAATTCTTAGGTTGTGTAAACCCACAGTTTGATCAGCTGCCCGGGTGGTTGGTCTCAAGATCCCGCAGGTCAAAAGGCTGGATGTGGAGGTCCCGGGCTGCCGTGGTTACATGTGGTCTGCTGTTGAGGCCGGTTGGATGTACTGCCAAATTCTCTAAAACATCGTTGGAAGTTGCTTATGGTAGAGAAATTAACATTGAAATTATCTGGCAACAGTTCTGGTAGACATTCCTATAGTCTGCATGCCAATTGCATGCTCCCTCAACTTCAGACATCTGTAGCATTTTGTTGTAACAAAACTGTACATTTTTTATGGACTTATTGTCCCGAGCACAAGGTATACCTGTGTAATCAGCTCCTTGATATGCCACAACTGTCAGGTAGATGGATTCTCTTGGCAAAGGAAAAATGGTCACTAACAGGGATGTGAACAAATTGAGAGAAATAAGCTTTTTGTGCGAATGGACCATTTCTGGGATGTTAGTTCAGCTCATGAAACGTGAGACCAACACTTCCATGTTGCATTTACATTTTTTTTTACTTGCACTATATATATATACACAAGTTTGTCATTTCTGCCCTGCTAGAGCTGCCCAGGGTCAACTGTAAGTGCTGTTCTAGTGAAGTGGAAACGTCTACGAGCAACAACTGCTCAGCTGCGAAGTGGGAGGTCACAGAATGGGAACATTGAGTGCTGAAGCGCATAGCGTGTAAAATCATTCTGTCCTCGGTTGCAACACTCTCAACCAACTTCCAAACTGCCTCTGGAAGCAACGTCCGTACAATAACTGTTCGGGAGTTTCATAAAATGGCTTTCCATGGGCCGCACAGAAGCCTAAGATCACAATGCCAAGCGTGTGTAAAGCTCGCCACCATTGGACTCTGGAGCAATGGAAACACGTTCTCCGGAGTGATGAATCCCGCTTCACCATCTGGCAGTCCGACAGTCGAAACTTGGTTTGGCGGATGCCAGGAGAACGCTACCTACCCCAGTGCATAGTGCCAACTGTGAAGTTTGTAGGAGGAATAATGCTTTGGGCTTTCATGGTACAGGCTAGGACCCTTAGTTCCAGTGAAAGGAAATCCTAACACTACAGCGTACAATGACATTCTAGATTCTGTCGCCACAATTTCGGAATGTCCCGTTTCAGCATTGCAGTGCACAAAGTGAGGTCCATACAGAAATGGTTTGTTGAGATCGGTGTGGAAGAACATAGCCCTGACCTCAACCCCATCTAACAACCCCATCTAACATCTTTGGGATTAATTGGAACGCTGACTGCGAGCCAGGCCTAATTGTCCAACATCAGTGCCCAACCTCACTAATGCTCTTGTGGCAGAATGGAAGCAAGTCTCTGCGCCAATGGTCCAACATCTATTGGAAAGCCTTCCTAGAAGAGTAGATGATCGACGAGTAGGTGTCCACATACTTTTGTGTAGAGCAGGGATGGGCTAATGTCGTCCTCGGACTCCAATAGACCAACTAATCATGATATTCAGTTTAAAATGCGGTCACACTTTTCCCCATCTCTAGCGCAAACTGCCTTTGAAAAACTATTTTTTTTATATAGATCTTTTTTAAAGTAAATTGCATTTTAAACTGAATATCATGATTAGTTGGTCTATTGGAGTCTGGTGTCACACTTTTGCCCCAGCTAACATGCCTATCAGGCCCTCGAGGACTGGAGTTACGCATCCCTGACTTAGAGCATTTACTTGAGCCTGGCTGGTTTGGGACTTTTTGGGGGGGGGCTCTTCCATGTACCAGACAAGCTTAATCAACCAATGCTGTACTTGTCATTTGATTGTATGATCAGCACATCTAATAACTTCACTCCCTTTACTTGGGGGATATTCTTCAGGCTGTGGTGGATGCTGTGCTGGCTATCCACAGACCCAATGAGCCTATTGACCTGTTCATGGTAGAGATCATGGAGATGAAGCATAAGACTGACAGCGACACACAGTGAGTGTACATATCACTCTCATAAACAGTCACTGACAATGTGTACATTTGAATTGTGTCCAACATTGTGACCTTTTCTGTCCCCTCCCTAGGCTGATCCGAGGCCTGGTGTTGGACCACGGCGCCCGCCATCCAGACATGAAGAAGCGGGTAGAGGATGCCTTTGTGCTCACTTGCAATGCCTCTTTGGAATATGAGAAAACGTCAGTATAATGTTAGCACAGCTATCTTTGGCTTTTACTAGGTGGACTAAATGTGTAGGCATGGATGAATTCTGTGTTACAGTCTGTAGTAGATCCAGTCAGACACCATGCAAAAGCATCCTTTCACTATTTCTTTACTAAATGTGAGTGCTGACCTGTGTCTCATCTACTCTATGGAGAAGTGAATACAGTCCTGCAGTTTAGTTAATTTCAGAGATGTGGCAAAGCTCTTTTTAAGCAGGAATGATTTTTGGTCACTGGAAAGTCAATATTATAGGACGTAACTACTACAGTAAAGGGGATTGTAGTGTGACCGCCTATGTTGTATATTTTCCCAATAGTGTCTTGTGAAAAGAGCATGGATTTCTAAACTGTCAGTTCAAACCCTGCTTTGCTTTCAGTGAGGTGAACTCTGGCTTCTTCTACAAGAGTGCTGGCGAGAGGGAGAAGCTGGTGGCTGCTGAGAGGAAGTTCATCGAGGAGCGTGTGAAGAAGATCATCGAGCTCAAGAACGCAGTTTGTGCTGATAACAGCAAGGGCTTTGTGGTCCTCAACCAGAAGGTATGACTAGGAATTTAATGTATTCACTGGTGAAAAACGTATTTTGGAAATGTGATCTATCATCAATCTTTCAAAGAACATTTTTTGAAGACTCTCAGGCAATACTAACTTGTTAAGCAGAAGTGTCTGACAGCACAGTGAACACCCTTGTGTGCTTTTGTAGCACCCCTGGATTTTACTCTGTGCTACAGTAAAGTGTGGTCTGTAACCTCTGCATTGGAGGAGCTGCATTCTCCTCCACATGTATTCAGCAGACCAGTACATTCGTATTGCAGCATATTAAAAGTGATTTGAATTACATTTGGGTTCATTAAATATATTTTTTAAATTACTCCTTACAGGGCATTGACCCATATTCCCTGGATGCTCTGGCCAAAGAGGGCATTGTAGCTCTGCGTAGGACCAAGAGGAGGAACATGGAAAGGTACAAAAACTATATAACCTGCCTCAATCTTTGTTTACAAGCTTGAACAGTGCATCTTGGAGAGGTACTCTTGTGCATGGATGAATTCTGTGTTACTCTTGTCAGTAGTAAAATCAGTCAGACACCATGCAAAACCATATTTTCACTCCTACTTTACTAAATGTGAGTGCTGTCCTGTGCCTCACCTATTCAGTGGAGGAGTGATTACAAGTGTGTGTGTGTGTGTGTGTGAGACTAATTGTAATATTTGAGTGTCTTGCTGACCATTTTACCCCCCTTCCCCCCAGACTCACCCTGGCCTGTGGAGGTATTGCCATGAACTCTTTCGAAGACCTCACCCCAGAATGCCTGGGCCAGGCTGGTCTGGTCTATGAACACACCCTGGTGAGTTAACATGCTGGGTCTTTACCTCTAGACCAGGACAAACTGTCAAATGGTCTGTACCAGTTTCCAAAACATTTGGTACAGAATTCCTCCTGGTGTGGGTGGGAGGAATCACTGGCCACATTCACCCCACTGAGGATACAAAAGGGGCCTATCAGCTTGCCATGCCTCTTCTTTCCAATACTATGAAAATCTATGATTTGGTAAAAATGTGTATGATATCATGGTTAAATATGTAATTTAATGGTTTCTCCCCCCATACAGGGTGAGGAGAAGTACACATTCATAGAGAAGTGTGGAAACCCCCTGTCAGTGACCCTGCTTGTGAAGGGACCCAACAAACACACTCTGACCCAGATCAAAGATGCAGTCAGGGATGGGCTCAGGGCCGTCAAGAACGCCATCGAGGATGGTACGTGCTGCTGCAATGGAAGTTCATCTGACACTAGGGAGGATTAATCAAACTCGGCAACTATTTGAATCCAGCTCTACTATCAGATGATATTGAGTGGGGGAAGAGTTTGGTTTTATCAAGATGGGACTGATTCTGTAACTATGCTCGAATAGATTTGTAGGCATGGACGAATTATGTGTTACTCTGTCAGTAGTAGATGCAATCAGACACCATGCAAAAACATCCTTTCACTACTTCTTTACTAAAGGTTAGTGCTGACCTGTGCCTCACCTACTCCTTGGAGAAGTGAATACAAGTAGCTAGTTTAAATGCATACTAAAACTCTTCAGGAACAGCCCACTGTAAAGTAATTCCCTATGCAATGTTGAGAAGTCTGTGGTCAGATGGCATCCATTCACATTTTCAAACACCACTCTGCCTCAAATCACTTAATTTTGTGTGTATAATACCTTTTAGAAATCCTTTTGTTTTTCAATGTGTGCCTACCCATATCAATGACTGATCTCTTCAGTATTGCTTATCAGCCAGTCCGCTGTTGTTCAGAGTCTGATCCCAGTGTTGACTTTGCAGGCTGCGTGGTGTCAGGGGCCGGGGCCTTCGAGGTGGCTGTGCATGATGCTCTGATAAAGCACAAACCCTCAGTGAAGGGCCGGGCTCAGCTGGGTGTGCAGGCTTTTGCTGATGCCCTCCTCATCATCCCTAAGGTATGTAATGAGTCTTGAAGTTATTTATTTTTGTCAATGCCTTCCGTGCTTTGGCATTATATTGATATAACATCTATTTAACTCTGACAATGAAGGACATCAGCTTTTAGCTAAGTCTTGGCAATAGATCTAACTGAATGAATGTTTCTTTCTCTCCAGGTACTAGCCCAGAACTCTGGGTATGATCCCATGGAGACCCTGGTCAAACTCCAGACTGAGTACAAAGAGAGTGGTCAGCTGGTTGGAGTTGACCTGAGCTCTGGTATGGAATTTAAACTCAAACTGAGGATATGGATTTATTTCACATTCCTATGTCAAAACAAAAATATTAAAATCACTTTAAATGTACCTATTTTTCTTTAGGTGAACCAATGGTCGCTTCAGAAGCTGGGGTTTGGGATAACTACAGTGTTAAGAAACAACTCCTTCACTCATGGTAAGAACACACCCTTTTAATCTCAATTCAGTATGACCCTTCATATTTAAGATTCAATGACCCTTTGGATTAAACTGTTATTGATTTGTTTTCTGTCCACAGCACGGTAATAGCCAGCAACATCCTGTTGGTGGATGAGATCATGAGAGCAGGCATGTCATCCCTGAAGGGCTAGGTCAGAACTGATGACTGAGATGAGCTCTTGTGGATGACTACCATTTCAGATACTAGTTATGAGAGCAGCCTCGTAGAATAACTAGGGGAATAAATGGACCAGTATTAGGTTCTCATCTGAGGTGGTGATTGGAGAATTATCTTGTTCCCCTGCTTGTTGACATGTCTGTAATGTTGTATTATACATGGATGGACACTTTCATCCCACATGTGTTCCTTTTTTTTGTTATGGCTCATACCAAGAATGTATACACCTCACTCTTAGTATGTAATAAACCTGTAGCTTGGCTTTGAGTTTGCAGCTCATTATAATCAATCATAAGTTATACTTTTTGTACCAATCACATACAATCAGGTTGAGATTTAATAAATAACATGAATTAATGTTAGCATACAATTAGTGTTCTCATGCTCCCTTAAACAGTTTACAGTACATGACCAAGTACAGTATAACCCAAAGTATGTCAAGATAAAAATGTACATGCCGGACTCATTGCACATACTGAGCGAAGGGAGAATCACTAGCACTAAGAAGCTTTGCATGCAGAGCAATTGTCTTTTACATAACTCTATCCATATGGAATTTGAGGCTCATTATATGGTTGAAATGACCTTTGAAATATTCCTAGATAGTGTTAGAGGGGAGCAACATTTCAGAATACATCTATATACTAGACACCATACTCATGTTGGAAAAGAATAGAGAGCCTGGATGTGCACTATTTCCATCTCTGAATTTTCGGACTCCTGCAATACTGTATAAGCCATAGAAAAGTGATGAAACATTTCACTGTGGATGTCTAGCTATTTGTTCCATTATGTACTAAACACAGACCAATATTCCTCAGTGCAGGTGTTGGAGGGTATAGTTCTAGGATATTTCCCAAGTCTTGATCAATCCACAATTTAAAACACTGGTTCCTAAACCTCTGGGACCCCCAGACATATCACAATTTTGTTGTATCGCTAAACTAGCTCACCTATTCAAAGGCCTGATTAGTGACGAGTTGAATCAGGTGTGGAATAGATCAAATACATGGAACGGCTGGGGGTCCCTGAGGAGAGGTTTGAGAACCACTGGTTTAAAAGACATACCAGTCAAGCGACAAATAGCTGCAATCCGATAGGATTGTATTTTTCACCAACCCTCCTTTTTGATACAAAGAACAAGCTACATCTCTAAAGTGTCCAACCCAAAGTTTTTTTTGTTATTGCGTCACACCAATGCTTTAATCAGCCCAATTTAAGACAGATGGAGTCTAATCCTGAGCTGAGCCTAATGACATACCAGCCCAATTCTGTCTCCAGATGTGTGCAGCCGTACACATTTAACACCATTGGATTTTAAAAGGATAGAGAATTGAGACAGATGCAAGCTAATGTAGAGTCCCACCTCCCTCTTCTTAGGACCTGGACTGAGAAACAGCATCATTACCAGGAGTGCATGGAGGAGTCCTCGGCCTCTGCAGCCATGGACAGCAAGATGGCCTTGGGAGTGTTCTCGAACAGGGCGGCTCTGTTCTGGGTCTGGCCCTTCTTGACCCAGTGGCCATAGATCTTGAAGGCACAGGCGTCGATTAGCTTGCGGATGGGCTTGATGGCGTACGGGTCACTCTTGATCACCTCCTTGGTGATAGGCTTGGCGCGGCGGTAATTACAGTAGATGCGCATCACGGCCAGCACTGTCATGCAGACGACCTGGTGACATGACGATGGGGGTGAGAATGTGTTGGTTCTATGTACAGTCGTGGCCAAAAGTTTTGAGAATGACATTAATTTTCCCAAAGTCTGCTGCTTCTGTCTTCAGATATTTTTGTCACATGTTACTATGGAATACTGAAGTATAAATACAAGCATTTTATAAGTGTCAAAGGCTTTTATTGACAATTACATGAAGTTCATGCAAAGTCAATATTTGCAGTGTTGACCCTTCTTTTTTCAAGACCTCTGCAATCTGACCTAGCATTCTGTCAATTAACTTCTTCTGGGCCACATCCTGACTGATGGCAGCCCATTCTTGCATAATCTATGCTTTGAGTTCGTCAGAATTGGTGGGTTTTTGTTTGTCCACCCACCTCTTGAGGATTGACCACAAATTCTCAATGGGATTAAGGTCTGGGGAGTTTCCTGGCCATGGACCCAAAATATCGATGTTTTGTTCCCCGAGCCACTTAGTTATCACTTTTGCCTTATGGCAAGGTGCTCCATCATGCTGGAAAAGGCATTGTTCGTCACCAAACTTCCTGGATGGTTGGGAGGAGTTGCTCTCGGAGGATGTGTTGGTACCATTGTGAGTGAGCCCACTCCCTTGGCTGAGAAGCAACCCTACACAGGAATGGTCTCAGAATGCTTTACTGTTGGCATGACACAGGACTAATGCTATCGCTCACCTTATCTTCTTAGGACAAGCTTTTTTACAGATGCCCCAAACAATCGGAAAGGGGATTCATCAGAGAAAATGACTTTACCTCAGTCCAATCCCTGTACCCTTTGCAGAATGTCAGTCTGTCCCCAATGATTTTTCTAGAGAGAAGTGGCTTCTTTGCTGCCCTTCTTGACACCAGGCCATCCTCCAAAAGTATTCCCCTCACTGTGCGTGCAGATGCACTCACACCTACCTGCTGCCATTCCTGAGCAAGCTCTGTACTGGTGGTTGCCAGAACTTTAGCTGGACTTTCTAGGGTGCCCTGAAGCCTTCTTCACAACAATTGATCTGCTCTCCTTAAAGTTCTTGATCCGATAAATGGTTGATTTAGGTGCAATCTTACTGGCAGCAATATCCTTGCCTGTGAAGCACTTTTTGTGCAAAGCAATGTGACGGCACATGTTTCCTTGCAGGTAACCATGTTTGACAGAGGAAGAACAAGCACCACCCTCCTTTTGAAGCTTCCAGTCTGTTATTAGAACTCAATCAGCATGACAGAGTGATCTCCGGCCTTGGCCTCGTCAACACTCACACCTGTGTTAACGAGAGAATCACTGACATGATGTCAGCTGGTCCTTTTGTGGCAGGGCTGAAATGCAGTGGAAATGTTTTTTTTGCGATTCAGTTCATTTGCATGGCAAAGAGGGACTTTGCAATTCATTGCAATTCATCTGATGACTCTTCATAACATTCTGGAGTATATGCAAATTTCCATCATACAAACTGAGGCAGTAGATTTTGAAAATTAATATTTGTGTAATTCTCAAAACTTTTGGCCACGACTGTACATCAGACTGCATGTTAGGATTTATTTTACCTATGACTGATATTACGGTGTCATATTGCCATCGATCCCAGTCAGTTCCGATATTGACATTTATTAAACTCATTTTCCATGAGGATTTCTGAACTCAAACATAAATCCCCAACCGTGGTGTTGATTCCACATCACATGGGAATCTTTGTATAGTGTTGCTGCTCTTACCTTGAACCTCCTCTTGGGGGTGAAGTGTCTTACTTCAGCCACCACATACTGCTGGAAGAAGGGGTGGTTCAGGCAGTCTTGGGCTGTATAACGCTGATCTGGGTTTACCATCAACATCCTGGAGATCTGAAAACAGAGACATGAGGCAACATTTAAGGGGCAATCAAGGATTCCCCCCTCAAAAAAAGTGTCCATTCTGACAAACTGAAGGATGCGGCTGGAGAAGTGTAGGCACTCTCAAATTAGGGGGAGGAGGTAGCCTCGAGGTTAGAGGGGTGGGCCGGTAACCGGAGGGTTGGAACCCCCGAGCTGCCAGCGAGGAAATCTGCAGGGAGTGAGCCTTCTTCAATATCCCGTATACAACCTGCCGCCGTTCTGCCATTGAGCAAGGCACTACCCCTTGTGCCCCATGGGCACTGCTCCCAGCCTGTGATGCGTGTCAGATTGGGTACTGTGACAGCAAAAAATAAACAGTATCCATGCAAATGGACCAATAAAGTGGATTCATTGACAGAGCTATGAATGTAACTGACTATCCTTGAGATCAGAAGTATAGTTTTAACCATGTTTTGAAGCTACAGTGTTAATCCTTCCAAACCCACTAGGTCTTTGATAGTGTCAGACCGGTCGTCCCATTCAGGAGAAGACAAGTCGTAGTTCCCAGCTAGGATCATACGAAGCATCATCATCTGTTTTCTATGCCAGAAGGGAGGGGATCCAGCCAATAGAGTGTACAAGATCACCCCTGAACTCCATCTGGAATCACAATAAATCATCAGGATTATAGTGATACTTTTTCTATGACTTTATTTCACCATATAATATAAAGGTAACTGCCAAAATAGTGGAAACATGAGTAAATGAGGAATACAAAGTATATTGACAGAAGGTGCTTCCACACAGGTGTGGTTTATGAGTTAATTAACATCACATCATGCTTAGGGTCATGTATAAAAAGCCTGGGCAGACTGTTATTTTGGCGGAAGGTAGCCTAGTAGTTAGAGCGTTGGACTCGTAACCAAAAGGTTGCAAGATCGAATCCCCGAGCTGACGAATGTAAAAAATCTGTCATTCTGCCCATGAACAAGGCAGTTAACCCACTGTTCCTAGGCCGTCACTGTAAATAAGGATTTGTTCTTAACGGACTTGCCTAGTTAAATAAAGGTAAAATAATAAATAAATACCATGGCTATGCCTCCATAGGATGACAATGCCCCCATCCACAGGGCACGAGTGGTCACTGAATGGTTTGATTTGCATGAAAACGAGGTAACCATATGCCATGACCGGATCTTGAGCCTGAGACAACGTTTTACACCACCATCAAAAAAACACAAAATTATGGCATTTCTCATGGTGTCGCATCCCTCCAATAGAGTTCCAGACACTTGTAGAATCTATGTCAAGGTGCATTGAACCTGTTCTGGCGGCTCGTGGTGGCACAACGCCCTATTAAGACACTTTATGTTGGTGTTTCCTTTATTTTGGCAGTTAGCTGTTATGTACCAAGTAATATTAAACTAAATAAATACTATTGGACAAGCTTAACTAAATGGATACTTTTAGAAATAAATGTTGCACTTAAATTGTGATTAGTGAAAATATTTCCATTAAAATAAATTAAGTGCTGGAGCAGTGGGACGACAGAGAAGTTTTATGTACAGTATTTAACCAAGATCTGGTATCCAGCGGGTAGATGGAAAGGTGAATGGGTAGTTGTGTGTAATCGGAGTACTCACATGTCAACTGCAGTCCCGTATCCCTTGTGGTTGGGGTCCATGGAGCACTCAATGATCTCAGGAGCCAGATAGCCAGGGGTCCCACACACCTCTGGTGTAGAAAACAGATAGAGGGGGCATTGCTAGGTGAATATTAGTAATAATTAATATTATCATAATTATGAGTACAATAAATGTATATGAAAGTCTCAAGCTGATACAGGAAACACATCATAGTCTACTACAGTAATTGACTGTTCTTTGCATGTTTATCATTCAACCTGAACCTATATATAGTATTTGTTGACAAACGTATAAGTGTGGATTGTATTTTACCACAGAAAAACTGACTGCAGTTCCTAGTCTGAAGTTCTGTGCATGCTGAGAAGTCACAGCATCGCCTTTTAAAAGGTCAACACATGCTCCTAATGATTTGGGAACAGCAAATAGCTCAGCAAGTGTCCTGTTGCATCTTAACCTTTGCTTGAGCAAACGACAGGGACAGGACAGAAGGGGAGTGGGTTGTGGACGAGGATTTAGGGGCGTTGACTAGCTCGAAAGGGTTCCTCTACATAGCACTGACAGCTAGTGTTAAAACTTAGCGCCACAGCGTTCAAAACATGAGGCTTCCTTCCACTGACTGAGCAGCCAGTATGAAGCGCTCATTACCTTCCGCTATAATGCTTAATTCTATGTGGTATGCAATTATGGACATGGGGTGTCCTGACGACTTTCTACAATGATTTCACTGCTAATTCAGTCAGAATGAGATTGAGTGGGACAGTAATTAACTAGATTTTCTTTGCCAGTCGTAGACCCCACATCTGTTGATAGAAACTACTAACCGTTGAGTGTCTGTCCGGGCTCAATCTGCAGGGAGAAGCCGAAGTCAGTGAGCTTGATGTCCATGTTGTCATCCAGCAGGATATTCTCAGGCTTGAGGTCTCTGTGGATGATGTTCTGGTCGTGGAGGAATTTAACCACCTCTAGCAGGGCACGCATGATCTTCCTACAGGAAAATAGGGAAATGTTGTCCTTCTGATCTCTATCTCTCACACTCCCTAAACATGCAAGACTCTTCCCATTAGGGCCAAACTAACTAGTCTCAAATCACTCAAATTCTACAGCACTCACACATCAAATCTCTCAATGTCCCTCAAATGTCTTAATGAACCCCTGAACCACAAACAGTCTTGTCCAGATATACATTTTTTGAGGGGACCGAACCCAGATGTACGCAATAAGATAGTGAATGAATGTGTGTGAGGTAGAGTTTCTGACCTGGTCTCCTTCTCACTCAGAGTTACTTTTTCTGTGAGGTAGTCAAACAGCTCTCCTCTCTTCATCCTGGGAGAGAGACAGATTATATTGGTATGCATACATCCCGAGGGCCTGAAAGTGTTGAGTCAAATGTACTCTGTATAATCACTGAAAAAAATCACCAGTGCACTAAACATGTCACTCTTCCTTGTACCTTGATTGGATAGTGTTTTTTAAATGTTGTATAAATATTTATAAGATTCCTTGTTAGGAAATTTGACAGATTACATGATTGTATGCTGCAGAGTCTGTCTGGATACTTACAGGTCAAACACCAGGAAGAAGAAGGCTTTTGACTCATAGCAGTCCTTCAGCTGGACTGTGGAGAGATAATAGGCCTGTTATGATGTATGTCTACAACCAGTAGAACAGATAGCCCAATTCTGATATTTGTTTCACAAATTGCTCTTTTGACCAATCAGATCAGCTCTGAAAAGATCTGCTGTGAAAAGATCTGATGTGATTGGTCAAAAGATCAATTAGTGGGGGAAAAATATCAGAATTTGGCTGCATGTGTAAACACAGCCATAGTTACACAGATGTTATAATATCAATTTGACCTTTTCTAGCTAAACAAGTGATGCGCAGTCAATATGGTTATGAAGCAGTAGAGGAGAGCAAAAGCTAAAGTTGTCCAACCCTCTAGGATGCATAGACATAACCTTTGAACAAAGTTATTGTAAAATAACTTTAGAGATCCACATCAATGTGCTCCACACTCCATATTTGACCAGATGAGGGAATAATGTTTTTATCGGGCCCATTTTCCGAATTCAGATTAAGCCTACTCCAGGAATAGGCTAGATGGATGTGTGAGTTTCTTCCTCAAGTTTTTTCAAGTAGTTTTGTTATTATATACATTAAGTTCCACTAAAGTGTCAATAATGTACGCATTGTGGTGTTATTTTGCTTACTGATGTTGTCCATTCCATAGACTTTCTTGAGAATATCAATCTCCTTCACTGTGGCCTCTTTGATCTCCTCGATCTCGGCAGCCGAGATCTTGTCAGAAGGAGTGACGTCAATGATTTTGACCGCATAGTCCTGTTGGGTTTGTTTATGAATACAACGTCGCACCACGCTACTCACCCCCCTGAAGCACAAGGACAGAAAAACAAACAGCGTCATATCTAAAGGTAGTAAATTACATCACACACATTTCAAGGGTTTATTTGATTTGTACAGGTGAATACTCAAGTGGAACTTATTTTGTTAGATTTGTTCCATAGCAAAAAACAACGGCAATGTGCCCCACCAGGGATTTGAATCCACAACCCTCTGATCATCACTCTGTAGGATGTTATCTCGGACACCCAGAACTAAAATCTTGTGGAATTGCGTACAATATTTCAGATACAATTCTGTGGGGAGTTTAGATGTACTATAATTACAAGGGAGACGTGTTAGTAAATGTACTAACGGGACTAGCGAAATCTCAATCTCTCTAAATGGAAATTTAGAGAGTTTCGTGCAAATCTATGGGCAAAATGTCCCCTCTCCTACCCAAATTCAAAAGAAGCCAAATCGTGATTTGTTCAAACGATAAGTGACAGAAAAATCTGCGTACCAGAACAAAGTTCCTTGTTGGTCGTCGCGTTCCACAGTCTGTCGACAGATGCTACTACCATCTATGTTACGTGCATCTGTCCACGAGAGATTATATAGGATGTAATACAACTCCAAATAAACCAATACAGGACACAATGTGTATCTAATGCAGAACATATACTAGAGCTAAAATCTCACAAGGCTGAGAATGATTGGCTATCCCTATCAGATAAAATATTTAAAATATCTGAAGCACAGCTTTATATATTAAGGCAGCCTCAAAAACATGTTCATCCTTACCATTTTCTTTTTGAGAACCTTCTGCACTTTGCAAGTAGGCCTATACTCCATATAATGACATTAAGCTGCATTCGGCCACAAAAACAAGTACATACCCCTCAGTATATTAAAATACAGGTGTTCTCTCTAAAAGCATGTTGTCGCTCTCTACATGTGCAGGAAACTGATACGATAATACAGGTGATGTGTGTGTTATGCCATACTATACAGTGCACTGTTGTTTATGTGACATGTCACAGAGACCACCAGCCCAATAAGAACAGTGGTAAAGCTTTATCAAGGTTTTATTTAGGTAAATGGGTAAATAACTAACTTGTGCTGACAAGGGTAGAATGGCTCTGTTAGTTGTGTGATGTATGATGCTGGCAACAACAGGGTTGTGGTGGGTTTTATTCTCATTTGGCCCACATACTAAATGTGTTTTTTTATGTACAAAAAACGATGATGAATTATCTCGTCTTTGATCTGGCCTGTCTTTGTTAACGTTCTATGATACTTGTGAGAAACAATGGCAAAAAACTAAAATAAACAGGCAAAGTGTAAATACAGGACTAAGATTGAATGCTACTACACTCAGCTCTGACGCTTGTCAGATGTGGCCGGGCTTGCAAACTATTACGGACTACAAAGGGAAACCCAGCCGCGTGCGGCCCAGTGACGCAAGCCTACCAGACAAGCTAAATGCCTTTTATGCTTGCTTCGAGGCAAGCAACACTGAAGCATGCATGAGAGCACCAGCTGTTCCAGATGACTGTGTGATCATGCTCTCCGTAGCCAGTGTCTTCACTGACATTTTCAACCTCTCCCTGACAAGTCTGTAATACCTACATGTTTCAAGCAGACCACCATAATGCCTGTGCCCAAGAACATTAAGATAACCTGCCTAAATGACTACCGCCCCGTAGCACTCACGTCAGTAGCCATGAAGTGCTTTGAAAGGCTGGTCATGGCTCACATCAACAACATCATCCCAGAAACCCCACTCCAATTCACATACCGCCCCAACAGATCCACAGATGACGCAATCTCAATAGGACTCCACAGTTCCCTTTCCCACCTAGGCAAAAGGAACACCTATGTGAGAATGTTCATTGACTACAGCTCAGTGTTCAACCCCATAGTGCCCACAAAGCTCATCACTAAGCTAAGGACCCTGGGACTAAACACCTCCCTCTGCAACTGGACCCTGGGACTAAACACCTCCCTCAGCAACTGGATCCTGGACTTCCTGACGGGCCGCCCCCAGGTGGTAAGGGTAGGCAACGACACATCTGCCACGCTGATCCTCAACACGGGGGCCCCTCAGGGGTTCCCCTCCTGTATTCTCTGTTCACCCACAACTGCGTGGCCAAGCATGACTCCAACACCATCAAGTTTTCTGACGACACAACAGTGGTAGGCCTGATCACCAACAACGATAAAACAGCCTATAGTTAGGAGGTCGGAGACCTGGCAGTGTGGTGCCAGGACAACAACCTCTCCCTCAACGTGAGCAAGTCAAAGGAGATGATTGTGGACTACAGGAAAAGGGGGGCCGAACACACCTCCATTCACATCGATAGACTGTAGTGGAGCAGGTCAAGAGTTTCAAGTTCCTTGGTCTCCACATCACCAACAAACTATCATGGTCAAAACACCCCAAGACAGTAGTGAAGAGGGCACAACAAAACGTTTTACCCTTCAAGAGACTGATTTGGCATGGGTCCCCAGATCCTCAAAAGGTTCTACAGCTGCACCATCGAGAGCATCCTGACCAGTTGCATCACCGCCTGGTATGGCAACTGCTCTGCATCCGACCGTGAGACGCTACAGAGGGTAGTGCGTACGGCCCAGTACATCACTGGGGCCAAGAATCCTGCCATCCAGGACCTATATACTAGGCGGTGTCAGAGGAAGGCCCAAAAAATTGTCAAAGACTCCAGTCACCCAAGTCATAGACTGTTCTCTCTGCTACCGCACGGCAAGTGATAGCGGAGCACCAAGTCTAGGTCCAAAGGCTCCATAACAGCTTCTACCCCCAAGCTATAAGGCTGTTGAACAATTAATCAAATGACCACCTGGACTATTTACATTGTCATCCCCCTTTGATTTTACACAGCTGCAACTCGCTATTTATCATCTATGCATAGAAACTTTACCCCTACCTACATGAACAAATGACCTTGACTAACCTGTACCCCCGCACATTGACTCGGTACTGGTATCCCCTGTATATAGCCTCTATTGTTATTTTATTGTGTTACTTTTTATTTTATTTTTTACTTTCGTTTATTTAGTAAATATTTTCTTAACTATTTTTTAAAACTGTATTATTGGTTAAGGGCTTGTAAGTACACATTTCACGGTAAGGTCTACCTACACCTGTTGTATTCGGCGCATGTGACAAATAAAATTGGATTTGAAAATAACGCAATTTCTTTATCACACAAGTGACCCCCTGTGTGAATCCGAGTGGGATGACACAATGACTCTACTAGCTGACCAATCACTAGTACTGTTCGGTGCCAAAACCTTTGTCCTAAAACACGCTCAAATGAATGCCGCCCGGCTCAATAATACATAGTTTAGTTACGTAATGGCATAGCTCTCTTGATTAACAAACAACACACAGTGATACGACACAAAGGATGTCCCTGATGACAGGGTTTAATAGTGAGTTCCCAGAACCCTAATTCCCTTCCATAAGCAGTCTAGACTGAGGGGTGGTTGATGTGTGTTTAGAGTTTCTGTTTATTATTATTTCTGTTCTCCTCTGGTCCCAGATCGTTTTGGGCTGTATAGCCAACTTATATGGTCATTGTGATGCATTGCCAAACATTGTTGAGGTAACATTTGAGTTTGTTACAGGTGTACAGCACAAACAGACCTGGGGCCAGGCTATTTCTATGCAGTGAATTAATAGAAAATACCTTCATGTTCTTTTTACCTCATGTACATGAAAACAATTCCATATGACATACAAATGATACCATACCTTCCCAGGATCTCCTTGGGGTCATATTTGCCATAGAACTCCTGAGCTCCCACCCAATCCGGGATCTCGTCCTCTTTGGTCATGTTGGCGTGACTGGTTATCCAAGGAAACTAGACTATTGTACTGCTGCTGCTGATAACAAGCTGGGAACAAGAAAACACAGCAGGTCATATTCAGGGCAAACTCACTTTCTCATTAAACTGAGCTGTATTTGTGAAGTTGATTGACCTTTTAACAAAAAGTTTAATAGTATGACATTTAAAGTAAAAATGTAATTCCCCCAAAATAATTCAATTCTAAACTCCTAACAGCAATATAGGCATGCACATAGGAGACAATTGATGTAGGTTTTTCGTGAAAGTAGCCCAATTCTTTGACAATGGTTGTGTATGTATGTACAGTTGAAGTCGGAAGTTTACATACACTGGAGGTTGGAGTCATTAAAACTAGTTTTTTAACCACTCCACAAATTTCTTGTTAACAAATGATAGTTTTGGCAAGTCGGTTAGGACATGTACTTTGTACATGACACAAGTAATTTTCCAACAAATGTTTACAGACAGATTATTTCACTTATAATTCACTGTATCACAATTCCAGTGGGTCAGAAGTTTACATACACTAAGTTGACTGTGCCTTTAAACAGCTTGGAAAATTCCATTAATTGATGTCATGCTTTAGAAGCTTCTGGTAGGCTAACTGACATAATTTGAGTCAATTGGAGGTGTACCTGTGGATGTATGTCAAGGCCTACCTTCAAACTCAGTGCCTCGTTGCTTGACATCATGGGAAAATCAGAATAAATACACCTCCACAAGTCTGATTCATCCTTGGGAGCAATTTCCAAACACCTGAAGCAACCACGTTCATCTATACAAACAATAGCACGCAAGAATAAACACCATGGGACCCCTCAGCCGACATACCACTCAGGAAGGAGATGCGTTCTGTCTCCTAGAGATGAATGTACTTTGGTGCGAAAAGTGCAAAACAATCCCAGAACAACAGCAAAGGACCTTGTGAAGATGCTGGAGGAAACAGGTACATAACCTGAAAGGCCGCTCAGCAAGTAAGAAGCCACTGCTCCAAAACAACCATAAAAAATCCAGACTACTGTTTGCAACTGCACATGGGGACAAAGATCGTACTTTTTGGAGAAATGTCCTCTGGCCTGATGAAACAAAAATAGAACTGTTTGGCCATAATGAGCATCATTATGTTTGGAGGAAAAAGGGGGAGGCTTGCAAGTCAAAGAACACCATCCCAACTGTGAAGCACAGGGGTGGCAGCACCATGTTGTGGAGGTGCTTTGCTGCAGGAGGGACTGGTGCACTTCACAAAATAGATTGCGTCATGAGGTAGGAAAATTATGGGGATATATTGAAGCAACATCTCACAACATCAGTTAAAGCTTGGTCGCAAATGGGTCTTCCAAATGGACAATGACCCCAAGCATACTTTCAAAGTTGTGGCAAAATGGCTTAAGGACAACAAAGTCAAGGTTTTGGAGTGGCCATCACAAAGCCCTGACCTCAATCCCATAGACAGTTTGTGGGCAGACCTGAAAAAACGTGTGCAAGCAAGGAGGCCTACAAACCTGACTCAGTTACACCAGCTCTGTCAGGAGGAATGGGACCAAACTCACCCAACTTATTGTGGGAAGCTTGTGGAAGGCTAACTGAAACGTTTGACCCAAGTTAAACAATTTAAAGGCAATGCTACAAAATACTAATTGAGTGTATGTAAACTTCTGACCCACTGGGAATGTGATGAATGAAATAAAAGCTGAAATAAATAATTCTCTACCATTCTGACATTTCACATTCTTAAATTAAAGTGGTGATCCTAACTGACCTAAAACAGGGACATTTTACTGTGATTAAATGTCAGGAATTGTGAAAAACTGAGTTTAAATTAATTTGGCTAAGGTGCATGTAAACTTCCGACTTCAACTGTATGTATGTGTAAACAGAACAGGTAGACCCGGTATATAGCTGCAGATGCCATGTTGAACTGGTTTAAATACGACCTATATAATGACATTTCGAAGCTCCGCCCCCGGCCCCCTCCGTAGGTGGCCATGATCAGAGGGAAAGAACGTGTGACAGAATATAATAGATATAGCTAGGCTATTTCTCATTACACTAAGTTATTCATAAACCCGTGAAAATATATTTTAAAACAATATTGAATTAGCCTACGCATTATGCTGCGTTCAGGTACTAATCGGAACTAGGAAATGTGCGACTTACTAACTGGTTGTAGTTATACACGTGCCTCTTCAACCAGTTAGCAAGTCGGGTATTTCTGAGTTTCCTAGTTCCGACTGGCACGTGAATGAACGCGACATTATATAATCATTACATTTTTGTTAAGTATTCCAGAAATATTTCATGGACTAATATGTAACCATTCCTATATATAATTAATCTACCATAATGCATGCGAGCATTGAATTTTGTGGAATACACAAGATACACTATTGTTCTGAGTGGGTCGAGCATCATCAGCCTGTTACATACACTATTACAATTCCCAGCATTGTTACAAATTAACCGATTGAATCGCAAGCCATTTTGGAAACAAATCTTATGAATCAGCCATCAACTGCCGTACATTTCACTCATCAATATTTGACCTTTTAAATCGCGGTCTTGTCAAGTTGAACAAACACGAAATTCCCACGATCAACACTCACCGTATCAATCAATGCGTGTTTAGTCCTTACAATTCAGTTGAATCCATCATAATTAAAACACTTAATAAAAATAAGGAACAAACGAGCAACTGGCTCACTAACGATATCAACACAGTTGGTAAGTCTTCATGGTGGACTGTGCTAGCATATGAAAAGGGCGAATTCTAATGTCAGATGCCAAAAATAAATCCGTGCTAGTTGAAGAGCACAGGGCCTTAACGCGTGTACACATATCTTCTTCCTATTCATGAAATAACACCCCGGTTTACATTCTAATCAGTGACATCCCCGCTAAAAGTTCGCATGCAACAGGTCTCGGATAAGTGAATGGGCATAACAGGTGGCACAAATGTACTGTAGTAGTAGTACTTCAATAATAAAGAAACTGCATACAAATAACTGCATGTCCTTCTTGCTCTAGTCAAGTGTCCCTCAAATGTTCCACAAGGATGATCTGATTGATGTAATACTTAATTTTTTTTATTTCACCTTTATTTAACCAGGTAGGCTAGTTGAGAACAAGTTCTCATTTGCAACTGCGACCTGGCCAAGGTAAAGCATAGCAGTGTGAACAGACAACACAGAGTTACACATGAAGTAAACAATTAACAAGTCAATAACACAGTAGGGAAAAAAAGGGGAGTCTATATACATTGTGTGCAAAAGGCATGAGGTAGGCGAATAATTACAATTTTGCAGATTAACACTGGAGTGATAAATGATCAGATGGTAATGTACAGGTAGAGATATTGGTGTGCAAAAGAGCAGAAAAGTAAATAAATAAAAACAGTATGGGGATGAGGTAGGTGAAAATGGGTGGGCTATTTGCCGATAGACTATGTACAGCTGCAGCGATCGGTTAGCTGCTCAGATAGCAGATGTTTGAAGTTGGTGAGGGAGATAAGTCTCCAACTTCAGCGATTTTTGCAATTCGTTCCAGTCACAGGCAGCAGAGAACTGGAACGAAAGGCGGCCAAATGAGATGTTGGCTTTAGGGATGATCAGTGAGATACACCTGCTGGAGCGCGTGCTACGGATGGGTGTTGCCATCGTGACCAGTGAACTGAGACAAGGCGGAGCTTTACCTAGCATGGACTTGTAGATGACCTGGAGCCAGTGGTTCTGGCGACGAATATGTAGCGAGGGCCAGCCGACTAGAGCATACAAGTCGCAGTGGTGGGTGGTATAAGGTGCTTTAGTGACAAAACGGATGGCACTGTGATAAACTGCATCCAGTTTGCTGAGTAGAGTGTTGGAAGCAATTTTGTAGATGACATCGCCGAAGTCGAGGATCGGTAGGATAGTCAGTTTTACTAGGGTAAGTTTGGCGGCGTGAGTGAAGGAGGCTTTGTTGCGGAATAGAAAGCAGACTCTTGATTTGATTTTCGATTGGAGATGTTTGATATGAGTCTGGAAGGAGAGTTTACAGTCTAGCCAGACACCTAGGTACTTATAGATGTCCACACATGATCACATGATCACTGTGTGCAAAAGAGCCATCAGGGTTGAGAGAACAAGAGACACCAAGATTATTTAATGTGATTCACATCAGCTTTATTAGATCTTATGCTTGTTACAAGCAAATTGTGATTGTACAACTCTAATCCAGATATGATGGAAATGGATGGACCAAGGTAAAAAATAAACATATACATAACTTATTACAAGCTTCACAGCATCAACCTGAGAAATGCTTTTATTGTCCATATGATTAAGTTATTTGATCAACTGCCAAAACAAATTACTTGTTTAGTAGTATTGTGTGTGTGTGTGTTCAGCGTTGATGGGGTTGTTAGTCTCCCTCTCAGGACATCCCTGTGGAGGAAAAAAAATAGAAAATAAAAGTTACATTAGGGAAAATTTGACATTTTGTAGTTTTTACTTGATCGATTTAGTGAAGTCATTGAGATGGACAGATACAGGAGAGGGAGTATGTGTGGTAGCAGCACTACCACTAGACCAGCACAACATTAGGGAAACATTTTTTTTACCAGCAACGCCCTCACTGGAAATGGGAGGGGAGGGCAGTCCTTACAGTGAAATCAAGTGTGAGCACCTGGCATGAGCTCCTACACATTTCATGAATGTATTGCATACATTTGTAGTTAAATATCTTGGGGACCAAGAATATTGAGTGCAACCCCGTAACTATTATGAACATATGACGAAATACATTAAAGTGGAACTGGCAGCCGTTTTAACTACTTTGCAGATATGAAACAAGCAATCATAGCAGTCAAATATAACATTTCCAGTTTAGGTTTAAAAAATAGGTTATATTTAACTCAATTCCATGACATAGAGAAAGCATTGTTGGCAGAATAGGTGGATGCAGTTCAATTCACGGTTAATATAATTCACCAATACATTTCTTGTTAGTCCAACAAATACTGCTATCAGATTATAAATCACAGCTGGCCTGGTACATTGTTTGCTTCCTCCAGCCATTAGGGATGCACGGTTTCAGTTTTTAAACTCAATAGTTTGGACAAAAACTGACAAATGTAACTAAGGCTGGGAATGTTAGAATGAAACTAGCAAGTGCAATGTTCACAAATCAGTCATAACGTGGCTAATTGGCTAGCTTATTTATTTATTTATTTATGCCGCCATTTATTTACCAAGCTAAAAACACTGAGCCTAACGTTATCTGGCTAGCTGCTAGGAGGATGTTATGTCATTGGACAACTTTTTACCCAACATATCATTTTTCTGTGGCTACAGCTAGAAATGCAGGTCTCATTTGGTTAGCTAGCATGACATGAATCACTTGCTAGCTAGCTATGCTAAACTTGGAACGACTGTAAATCCACAGTTACCATATCTCTTAGTTGTCAATCAAATGTATTTGGCATTGATCAAATGGGCAAGTTCCCATTCAGTTGTCAAAACATGGGTTGGGACAAGCATACATTAGCAGGCATGCTGCAGGAGAGCGAGGAGGCTACTATTCCCCATCGTTTATCATTGGAATTTTTGACAGCCAACTACAAGCTGATAAAGTTTGAGAGGGTTTTTCTTCTGTTCCCTCATCTCACTCTGACTAACAGTTGTTGATCTTGTTGTGCATAGGCAATGGAGGGAGAGCGAGCCTACCTTTTCATGGTTGTTTGATCAATAGGACTGTACATTTCCCAAATGTAAGAGGGCTCCTGTGGTATTTACATATTTGCAGAAATCCATTCAGGTGTATTTACTAGCTTTTGGCGAATGCTTTCTAATGATCTAAAGTCACGCTGTTGCTACTGCTTGTAAACACAGTCTAGTGTGGCAAATGGCTTATTTGTATATAGGCCTATTGTAGCTCTGATTGGCTATGACACACCAGTCTGTGTAGAGTCCAGTCCTGGGCAATATTTTTTTTATTCGGTTTTATTTAGTGCAATGTCTATTAATTGGCCAAACGCACAGCCACTTTCACACACATGCCTTACTCCGTCATTCCCTAACATTCTATGAATGTGTGAACATGACTCAAGTGCTCGCTTGTCAAAACAATCTAATGTATATGAACAGATTTGAATAAGATTTCATGTTGCTAAAACTCTGTCAGTTCCCCTTTAAAAAGTGGGCCTAGCTACATTGTGTGGGGCTTTCAACAAATCTGCTCAGTTGACTCAAGAGTCAGACTTAATTGAATGAACAGCAGACACCTACAGAACACCATCCAGGAACCAGACTGAAGAACACTAGCTGCCATAAAACCTAATCTTAATCCTATTCCAAAAGGTGACACCAGGGAAGGCAAGGGATAGGCAACAAGTCAACTGATAACATCTAATGTATGCATACAAGTCATGATACAACTATTTAACATTTTCAGGGACACAAAGCACCCTCTTTAACACATATTTCCAGTAACAGGTAAGATTGTATTCACACATACACTTAAACTCACCATTGGACAACTTGCAGTGCTTGAGCACCTCGCTGAAGCCTTCACAGAGTTGCAGGTCACTCTGGGTCTGAGCACACTCGATAAACTGCTTGAACTCGTAGGAGCAGGTTCCCTGCTCTGCAGCAGGCTCCTGCTGGAACATGGACTGGGGCTGATACTGTGCTGGCTGGTACATGGGAGGTGGCTGTTGGTACTGCTGGGGCTGCTCCTGAGAAACATAAAGCATTTGAGGTTAGTGTTGATTTTATTCTTAACTGTTTAGATGCCCATTCTTTAAGGACTGGCACAGGGTATAATCCTCCATGGTTTATCCTCTATGTCTCGCTCATACTCTCATCACTACCATTACTAACTAGGCTACATGACACAAAGCCACTTCAATATCATGGCCCAGTCACTCACTGTGATTAAGCAGTGATCACCTACCTGGTAGGTGACATCAGGCTTGGCAGCCTCCTGGCTTCCCCCGCCTCCACCCATTCCTCCAGTCATTGCGTGGCCGATCATGTGCCCTGCGGCTGAGCCAACGGCTACCCCAGCGGCTGTGGTGGCCATCTGCGCAAACATGCCTGGCTGCCAGGGAGCAGCAGTGGCTGGGGCAGCCATGGTGGACGGAGGGGCACGGGCAGGCACTGGAGCGTAGGGTAGTGGGGGTGCAGCCCTGGCCATGGGAGGTGGCGGTGGGGCTACCCTGGTTTGAGAGAGAGAGAGAGATGAGCAATCAAGTGTCAATTCAATCATGCTCACTGAAGAACTTGAATTGGGTCCATTAGCAGCATCGATTTCAGTAAATTACTCTCGGCCAATTCAGTAACATATAATTAGGGTAGTGTAAAGATTAACCCACCAGATTCAGTACATTTAGTTCCTTAATTAATTATTAGTTTCACCTTTCACTTAACATCATTAGCAGGTGTCTAGCAAACTAGCTAGCTACATAACTAGATAACAAATAACGTTAACTATCATAACTTTGAAATAGATACCGTTTATCACGTATTAAAATACAGACTGGGCAACACAGGGAAAGGATGCAAGCCTTGCGAGCAAGTAATAGCAGGCAGCTTGCTTGATGCTAAGTTAGCTAGCTGACAATGCGTTATTAATATCATTATTTTTCCTATTTGCATACCTGGCTGGAGTGGCCATTCTTGACGTCCGGCTTCTGCTTCCTCTTGGCATTTTCAATTGTTAAAGCTAGTGAAATATAACAAGAAAATTCCTTCGTGTTTGAAGAAACGACTCAGTACAGTAGCTAATGTTTGTGTGTCTAATCGACCTTCGTAGGAATAAAAAAGACTGTTGTTCCATAACTAACTACCGTGTCACATATTTTGTGCGTGTAACTTCCGGTGAGATGACGACTCGCTTTGAATATTTTGAAATCTGTTGTCATATGTAACGTTTTATAATCATGACTCCATGCCAAAAAACGTTACGGTATGTAAAGCTAGTTAAGTATCCTCTGATATACACTACATGACCAAAAGTATGCTCGTCGAACATCTAATTCCAAAATCGGGGGCATTAATATGGAGTTGGTCACCCATTTGCTGCTATAACAGCCTCTGCTTTTATAGGACGTTTTTTCATTAGCTGTTGGAACATTGCTGCAGGGACTTGCTTCCATTCAGCCACAAGAGCATTAGTGAGGTCGGCACTGATCTCCACAAACCATTTCTGTATGGACCTCGCTTTGTGCTGTTGCCACAAAGTTGGAAGCACAGAATTGTCTAGAATGTAAATTGTATGCTGTAGTGTTAAGATTTCCCTTCACTGGAACTAAGGAGCAGGAACCTTGAAAAACAGCCCCAGACCATTATTCCTCGTCCACCAAATGTTACAGTTGGCACTGCATTCGGGCATGTAGAGTTCTTCTGACATCTGTCAAACCCAGATTCATCCTTTGGACTGCCAGATGGTGAAGCATGATTCATCACTCCAGAGAACGTGTTTCCACTGCTCCAGAGTCCAATGGCGGCTAACTTTACACCACTCCAGTAGACATTTGGCATTGTGCATGGTGAGCTTAGGCTTGTGTGCAGCTGCTTGGTCATGGAAACCCATTTCATGAAGGTCTTGACGAACAGTTCTTGTGTTGATGTTGCTTCCAGAGGCGGTTTGGAACTCGGTAGTGAGTGTTGCAACCAAGGACAGACGATTTTTACGAGCTTCAGTACTCAACGGTCTTGTTCTGTGAGCTTGTGTGGCCTAACACTTCGCGGCTGAGCCGTTGTTGTTCCTAGACGTTTCCACTTCACAGTAACAGCACTTACAGTTGACCAGGGTAGGAATTTGACAAACTGACTGGAAAGGTGGCATCCTATGACGGTGCCATGTTGAACGCCACTGAGCTCTTCAGTAAGGCCATTCTACTATCAATGTTTGTCTATGGAGGTCGCATGGCTGTGTGCTCGATTTTATACACCTGTCATCAATGGGTATGGCTGAAATAGCCAAATCCACTAAATTGAAGGGGCGTCCACATACTTTTGTATATGTAGTGTATGTTTTGTTTGTTTTAGCATATCAAGTTTTCGAGTGCTAAAAAAATCTACACTCCAGTGCCCAGTGAAGTAATGGAAATGTTTTTATCTTTTTCCACTAGATGTTCCCCTTGGACTTTGAAATTCAGTGTCTGTAAGTGTGAAACGCATTCAAGATTTTTTGGGGGGGAGGTAACAGTGCATTTGTATTTTCAATGTCATTAACTTGAAATGGAAGAAGTAGTAGTTTGCATATTAAAATCTGTATACCTCTGAAGGGCTTTTGTTTGAAAGTGGAATGAATTAATTCTACCCTACATAGGACAAGATTTGTTTTTGTCAATTAAATAAAACATTGCACCCTAATGGTGGTGGAGGAGTTGGTGGTGGAGCAACCTGGACGTAACATAGTAAATGAAAATCAGATGGACTGAAATTAGTATGATATGTTACGTTTCGTATGGTATGTACAGTGGGGCAAAAAAGTATTTAGTAAGCCACCAATTGTGCAAGTTCTCCCACTTAAAAAGATGAGAGAGGCCTGTAATTTTCATCATAGGTACACTTCAACTATGACAGACAAAATGAGGAAAAAAATCCAGAAAATCACATTGTAGGATTTTTAATGAATTTATTTGCAAATTATGGTGGAAAATAAGTATTTGGTCACCTACAAACAAGCAAGATTTCTGGCTCTCACAGACCTGTAACTTCTTCTTTAAGAGGCTCCTCTGTCCTCCACTCGTTACCTGTATTAATGGAACCTGTTTGAACTTGTTATCAGTATAAATACACCTGTCCACAACCTCAAACAGTCACACTCCAAACTCCACTATGGCCAAGACCAAAGAGCTGTCAAAGGACACCAGAAACAGAATTGTAGACCTGCAACAGGCTGGGAAGACTGAATCTGCAATAGGTAAGCAGCTTGGTTTGAAGAAATCAACTGTGGGAGCAATTATTAGGAAATGGAAGACATACAAGACCACTGATAATTTCCCTCGATCTGGGGCTCCACGCAAGATCTCACCCTGTGGGGTCAAAATGATCACAAGAACGGTGAGCAAAAATCCCAGAACCACACAGGGGACCTAGTGAATGACCTGCAGAGAGCTGGGACCAAAGGGGGGACCAAAGTAACAAAGCCTACCATCAGTAACACACTACGCCGCCAGGGACTCAAATCCTGCAGTGCCAGACGTGTCCCCCTGCTTAAGCCAGTACATGTCCAGGCCCGTCTGAAGTTTGCTAGAGAGCATTTGGATAATCCAGAAGAAGATTGGGAGATTGTCATATGGTCAGATGAAACCAAAATATAACTTTTTGGTAAAAACTCAACTCGTCGTGTTTGGAGGACAAAGAATGCTGAGTTGCATCCAAAGAACACCATACCTACTGTGAAGCATGTTTTTCTGCAAAGGGACCAGGACGACTGATCCGTGTAAAGGAAAGAATGAATGGGGCCATGTATTGTGAGATTTTGAGTGAAAACCTCCTTCCATCAGTAAGGGCATTGAAGATGAAACGTGGCTGGGTCTTTCAGCATGACAATGATCCCGAACACACCGCCCGGGCAACGAAGGAGGTGTTTCGTAAGAAGCATTTCAAGGTCCTGGAGTGGCCTAGCCAGTCTCCAGATCTCAAACCCATAGAAAATCTTTGGAGGGAGTTGAAAGTCCATGTTGCACAGCAACAGCCCCAAAACATCACTGCTCTAGAGGAGATCTGCATGGAGTAATGGGCCACAATACCAGCAACAGTGTGTGAAAACCTCGTGAAGACTTACAGAAAACATTTTACCTCTGTCATTGCCAACAAAGGGTATATAACAAAGTATTGAGATAAACTTTTGTTATTGACCAAATACTTATTTTCCACCATAATTTGCAAATAAATTCATTAAAAATCCTACAATGTGATTTTCTGGATTTTTTTTCTCTCTCTCATTTTGTCTGTCATAGTTGAAGTGTACCTATGATGAAAATTACAGGCCTCTGTCATCTTTTTAAGTGGGAGAACTTGCACAATTGGTGGCTGACTAAATACTTTTTTGCCCCACTGTATCTTGGTGCCAGCCTCTGACTGTGGTGGTATGTAAACAGCTACAAAGAATATAGATGAGAACTCTCTTGGTAGGTAATGTGGTCTGCAGCTTATCATGAGAAACTCTACCTCAGGCGAGCAATGGCTTGAGACTTCTTAGATATCGTGCACCAGCTGTTGTTTACAGAAATACATAGACCGCCAGCTGTATGTTGATATTGTCGTCGTTCAGCCACGACTCTGTGAAGCATAAGATGTTACAGTTTTTAATGTCTCGTTGGTAGTTTAATCTTCCCAATAACTCATTACATTATAGTGCAATAACATTTTATTGTCCAAATATTGCATGTTTGCGAGCAGAATTGGGGGAGTGGAGGTTTATTCAATCGCTGCCTACTCCTCAGAAGACAGCCCGCCCTCCAGCCTCTCTTTCTCCGCCGCCTCTTCACTTCGATCACTGGCGTCGGGGCCTGTTCCGGAGGGAGTCGTATATCCTCCGTCTTTGGCTCGTCAGAGTTGTGAAAGAAGAAAAAGGATTCTGCTAGTCCGTGGTGAGTAATCTCAGTCTTGATGTCTAGAAGTTATTTTCGGTCATAAGAGACGGTCGCGGCAACATTATGTAAAAAAATAAGTTGCAAACAACGCAGATAAACGAACAAAAAAAACACAATAGTTTGGGGGCAAGTAAAACGTCTGCCTTCTGCCCTGGCGCCATTTCTCCTAACCCGGACAACGCTGGGCAAATTGTGCGCCTCCTCATGGGTCTCCCAATCACAGCCAGCTGTGACACGGACTGGGTCTGTAGTGACGCTTCAAGCGATGCAGTGCCTTAGACTGATGCGCCACACGAGAGGCCCTGCAAATTGATTTTAACAAACAATTGGTCCCCCAAAAAATGCGTCCCTCCGTTGAATTTGAAAATTCTGATGTGGCCCTCAAGCCAAAAAGTTTGCCCACCTGTTATATATTAACAACCACGCTAAGAATACTTGTCCATGAAAAGCAGATTATTTTGTAGGAATCTTATCAATATCAGTTACAAAGTAACATCAAATTAAAGCAACCAAAACAGGAGAAGATATAATAAGGGATGAATTTCCAAATTGAAGTTGGAATCTTTAAGAAATGTTCAGCCCAATTTATCTTAAAAGTACTATTCAAAAACTGAGACCACCATATTCATATGTGTTCATAATGACAGATTTCCTAATATAATGTGTACGGTTTTTCCAGATGAAGTTGAAAAGCATCTGGTCAACCGCTTTACCTATTTTGTTGCTAAGATGTAGGGACTGGGCTGCATAAGTACGTCTGGAGACACCTTCAGCTTTACAAAGCAATACTTGACCTTTCTGATAAGGCCCTCTGCAAACAATGGCACTGCGTTCATCCACCTCTGGCCTGCTTTTTCCCTACCACAAAAAGGAAGAAATTTATTGAGCCTCTTTCCTGTTGATCCTTAGATATGGTAATCCCAAAGTATGTTACTTATCCTCTATATGCAATATTCCAGTTATCACACAGTCTTTAAGACACCAAAACCCCACCTTTTAAAAGGAAAAATATTTACCTGAACTGCTCTATGATAGGATGTTGGCATCATCTAAAGATAATCCTTCTCCCTTAAAAGATGATAGATGTCACTAGATTTTATATAGCTGGATTTCAAAACTTGTATGAAGTTTGGTTGGAAGCAGGAAGAAGTAAGGCGAAATTCATTCTGTTATGTTCTGTTAATGACTGATGTCCCCTTTAAGGATCCTGACGAAAGTGGACAGAATCCCTCTGCAACCAATGGTTCACACCCATAGTTCCTATTGTGAAGAAAAAGGTCTGTTAAATTTATTGAGCCTCTTTCCAATGTTGCATTGACCAATACCCCCTACCACGTCTGGATGACATCTTTGCTCCACTAGCTGGTGGAAACACTTCAGTAAAATCACACAGAAACAGAGCTTACCTGCAGCACTTATTGAAGAGAGTTCCAAACAGTACCTGACAATAAACACACACAAAGGTCTATACAGGTATAACCGCCTGGTTTTTGGCATTGCATCAGCCCCAGCCATTTGGCAACGAACTATTGACCAGATTTTGCAAGGAATCCCTGAACCCAGTGTATCCTGGATGACATGATCATAACAGGACGCACCGACAAAGAGCACCTGGCTAACCTGGAAGAGGTCCTGAAAAGACTGAAAGAGTATGGTCTACAGGCAAACTTAAAGAAGTGTGAGTTCTTCAAAGACAAGATTGTCTTCTGTGGATATGAGATTGACTGCAATGGATTGCACAAAACACAGGACAAAATCGAGGCAGTGGTACAGGCACCACGACCACAAAATATCACAGAAGTGAGATCTTTCACGGGACTGATCAATTACTACAGAAGATTCCTCCCAAACCTTTCAGCAGTACTCCAGCCTCTAAATCAGCTCCTGGAAAAGAATAGGACATGGCGGTGGACAGAGCAGTGTGAAAATGCATTTCTGGAGGCAAAACGGCTCATAACATCTGAACAGGTCCTGATGCATTACGACCCTGAAATGCCAGTGAAGTTGGCTTGTGATGCGTCCCCTTATGGATTAGGGGCAGTCCTTTCACACACACTGAAAGATGGGTCAGAGAGGCCAGTTGCATTGCGTCACGAACATTGAATGATGCAGAGAAAAACTACTCACAAATCGACAAAGAAGCACTGGCACTAGTGTGGGGGCGTCAAGAAATTCCACGCATACCTATATGGCAAGCGTTTCACACTGGTTACAGATCACCAGCCGTTGCTTTCCATTTTCAGTCCAAAGAAATGCATTCCGGCAATGACAGCAGCCAGGTTACAGCGATATGCCCTGTTCCTTGCCAGTCATATGTATGAATTGAGTTTAAGCCGTCATCCCTCCACACAAATGCAGATGGATTATCCAGACTGCCGTGTACAAGAGAAAGACAAAGGAGGGTGGATGCAGTGGACATGTTCCATACCGCTCAGCTTGAGGCACTACCAGTCACAAGCACAGTTATCAAACAGGAGACAAGGAAAGATGTGACCTTGTCAAAAGTGTACACCTACACCATGTCAGGATGGCCAGCTACTGGCAGAAAGGAGCTGACTCCGTATTTCCAGCGGAGAAACGAAATTACAACGTACCAAGGATGTTTGATGTGGGGAATGAGAGTCATGATACCCCAGAAATGCCAACATCTAGTCTTGCAGCAACTACATGAAGGTCATGTTGGAATTGTCAAAATGAATTCGCGAGGAGCCACTTCTGGTGGCCAGGTCTGGACCAACAGATAGAAAATATGGCAAAGAACTGTAGTGGATGTTTGAAACCCTTCACATGCCTGCTCCTGTCCCAGTCCACCCATGGAATGGCCCGCAGAGCCATGGCAGAGAATTCATGTGGACTACGCTGGTCCCTTTGAAAAGCACATGTTTCTGGTTATAGTTGATGCCCATTCCAAATGGCCAGAGGTGTTTTGCACTGACTCCTCCACCTCAGCTCAGACGATAGAGTGTCTCAGAACAACGTTTGCACGCTTCGGTTTGCCACTGCAGCTGGTAAGTGACAACGCGCAAGCTTTTGTAAGTGACGAGTTTACAAGATTCATGTCAGTAAATGGAATCAAACACTCAACCTCAGCTCCGTACCACCCTGCCACCAATGGGCTGGCAGAACGCTTTGTGCAAACCCTAAAGCAAGGGTGCAGCAAAACGAGACGAAGGGACTTTGCAAACAAAACTGGCCAAGTTCCTGGCCTCCTACCGAAACACCCCACATGCCACGACAAATGAAAGCCCAGCCGCACTGATGTTCGGGAGGCCTCTCCGCACACAGCTGACATCATGAAGCCAAACAGGCGTAATGAAGTGCTGAACAAACAAGCCAAGATGCTCTCCCGGTGGCCGGGAGCGCCATCTCCAAACAGGACAGGAAGTGATGGTTACAGAAGAGGAGGGAAATGGACAAGAGGGACCGTACACACACAAACGGGACCCAGAACTTACCAGGTTCAAGTGAGCCCAGACATAATGTGGCGTCACATTAACCAAATGCATTCCACGGAAAACAGCACAACAATCGAGAGAGAACAGGCACAGAGAGCTCCTGAGAGTGACACACAGGGAACTGTAGAGGACGGTGGGGCAGTAGAGAGACCCCAGGCTGAAAGAAGGGAACGTGTTGATGAAGGTGCCGCTATAGCAGACGCTATAATGGAACAAGCACACACTGAGGATGTTCAGGAGCCTCCAGACAATCCGAGGCGCTACCCAGAACGAAGGCACCGTCCACCAGACAGACTAGACTTATAAACAAACAAACAAAAAACGAACTGTTCAAGTTCAAATTAAAAGATGCAAAATAACTACAAGAAGTTCTGGAAATGTTTCAGTTGTGGTTTGGTAAAAGTAACTCTGATTGTATAAGAGAAGGAATGTTATGTTCTGTTAATTACTGATGTCCCCTTTAAGGATGGAGCACCCTTGGTCATGCGCAGTATTGTTCTATGTTATTCTGGTACTAACTAGTTTGAGTAAATGTGAAGCTCCAGTTCAATTGCTTGTATTCCGAGTCTTTCTTATTACATAAATAAGTACTAAGTGTTAAGACACTACACATTCCTTCCTCCTTTGCCCCTTGCCTTGCAAGTGTATACTCGTCAGACGTCATGGAACGTCATGAGAAGTGTCCACTTAATTTGAGGGCTGAGGGGAAAGGGTGTTTTTTAAGTGTTTAGACTGCAACCTATAGGCTACTCTTCCAGTTAAGCCAATTGAATATGAATCTGATTTAGTCAGTTATTGGACAATAATAAACCATTTTCTTATTTGGATGAAGATGTTAAGCTCGCACATCATTTTTATTGGAGTGGTCAGTAATTGATTTTAAAGCAATTGTTGCATAGCGTTGTGTTGGACGCGCAGGTTTAAGGTGCTATGGATTCCCTGGGGACCAGCCTACTTTCACTCGCATCATACTGGAGAGACCGGCTTGTCAAACTACAGGTTCATTTGCACATGGGCTGTGGTAAAGCATACACCGGGGCTTAGGCAACCGCTAAATAGTTATTGAAATGAAACTGAATGACAAATATGCCACAATAAATATCAAATATTATTATTAGGCTATTTCCGTAAAATCAGGAGCTATGGATCGACTTGGTAAATGGAGTTTCAAACCGAAGAAAATGGAAGTGGAATTGGAGGATGATTTTTATTTTGATTATGATGCGTTAGAAATATCTGATTATCAAGACCCCAATGAACTTTTAGCTGCTTTGAAACAAAAGGAGAAAGACGTCATTTTAGCGGCCCAGCTGGGAAATACATTGCTTTTGGAAAATCGTCAGTTGAAAGATCAGAGCGACAAACTTCATGAACAGTATGCAGACAAACTTGAGGTAAGAGAGAAGAGTCAAAAGAAACCTATTGTGTTGTACGATTATGATGAAGTTTGTGAATGTGTCATATGCGCGCTTGTTCCTATCTTCATATAAATTAAAACATGATTCACAAGCGCATCCAATTTGGATCTTGAGAAGTAGGCCTACGCAATGAGTCAATTTGTAAAACATTGTTCAAGATTCTTTCGAAAGAGTTTATAATTTTTATTTATTTAGGGTAGGCTTTTCTAATTTTCTTTACATTTCTGTGCTGACTAAGCATCAGCAAATGTGTGACAATTAACTTAATAACTAAGAGAATTATAACATTATAGTTAAGTAGGTTCCTGGATTCTACTCTGGCATGCTGATAATCATTCCAGACAGAGCAAGTCACAGTATCAACCAATGTTTTGACTACGTTAACAGCCATTGATATACGGTGCATTTAGCTGCACCTGCAATTACATCTGCAAAACGTGTGCACGACCAATACTATTTTATTTGATTTGCTAGGTGTTGGCATATCAAACAAGGGAAATAACAACAAACAAGTCTTTACATCATGCAAGTCTTTATAATAGAATATACTGTATAGATAGTACATTATAAAGCAGCACAATTGAACCCAAAATACCATACTTCAGGTTCACCTTTGATAATATTCACTAAGATATCATAGGTGGATGGATGGATCTAGTATTCCTAGTTGGCTACCACCATATGATCATGATCGAAGGAGGCTAGCTCTTCCCTCTTCAAAGGAGATGTCATAAGAATGTACTGAGTCTGAGCTTCCTCGGAAAACAAAGACCAATTTTATTACACACAATGCACTCTTTCTCTGCTCTCTGAAAAGCTCTTTTGTGTTTTTGTGATAAGCCTGAGTTCCACAAACCCGCTCCCCTCCCTTTCCCTCACAGGTTTGCCAATTAATATGGACATCTCATTAGAACAGCACAGAGATATATTCAGTAAATGGCACCCACCATGAGAGGAAAGTATATACAGTGCCTTCAGAAAATATTCGCACCCTTGACTTTTTCCACATTTTGTTGAATTAGCGCCTGAATTTATAATGGATTAAATGTATCATTTGGTCACTGGCCTATACACAATATCTCATAATACCAAAGTGGAATTATTTACACATTTAATGAAAAGCTGAAATGTAACTATAATGAGGCAATAACTATTCAATATCTTTGTTATGGCAAGCCTAAATACTTTTAAGTTAAGGAGTAAAAATGTGCTTAACAAGTCACATAATGAATTGCAGGGACTCACTATGTGTGCAATAATAGTGTTTAATTAATAGTGTTTTATGATTTTTGAATGACTACCTCATTTCTGTATGTCCCTCAGTCGAGCAGTGAATTTCAAACAGAAATTCTATCACAAGGGCCAGGGAGGTTTTCCAATGACTCGCAAAGAAGGGCACCTATTGGTATATGAGTAATGGGAAAAAAAGCAGACATTGAATATCCCTTTGAGCATGGTGAAGTTGTTAATTACATTTTGGATGGTGTATCAATACACCCAGTCACTACAAATATACAGGCCTAACTCAGTTGTTGGAGAGGAAGGAAACCGCTCAGGGATTTTACCATGAGGCCAATGGTGACTTTAAAACAGTTACAGAGTTGAATGGCTCTGATAGGAGAAAACTGAGGATCAACATTGTAATTACTCCACAATACCAACCTAATTGACAGAGTGAACAGAAGGAAGCCTGTACAGAATAAAAAATATGTCACGTGATCGGTTCTTTCTCGCAGGCTACAAGTAAAGGTGCATGTCCTTATCCAATTCCGAGGTGAATATTGAAGATATTGGAAGAACTGTCCACATTTACTTTTCGTCAGCCAACAAGATGAGTAGGCCTAACGAACAGCAAAAGCACTAGCCTATGTCAATCTACTATCACCATAGTACAAAGGTCGACCTATACTGTGCAAGAAATACATTTTCCAAACATAGTCTGTGACTGTTGTACAACCAGTAGCATAAAAAAAAAATGTTTTTACGCAATGTGACTGACGCAACAGATCATGACGTTTAGCTTAAAATGTTGATAAACTATTAGGCTATTTCTTCACATTATAAGCACAGCAATGTGCACATGGTAGTAGGCTATAAGCGCGAATGTTCCATTATCAGAAAACACCATTATCAAAGTGACTGCAAATGTGATTATGCATCTAATGCTTTTATTATAAAGGTGCATTTTATGGTGACAATTATCTTCAACAAACTTGAAACTCACATGCTGCTTATGTATGCCAGTTAGAACTACACCCCTTGTAAAGTGAATTAATGTGCTTAATTTTCAGAAGTTATTTGGCCACTTTAGTTGTGATACAAACCTTATTGAATCATATAGGCCTATGAGATTGGCTACATGAGGTGTACAACTGTGATTTGATAAAGGCATTGTCTCTTATGCTGGGCATCATTCATAAGCAATAATATATAATTCACAAGTGATAGGCTAATATTGTCACCCATCAGACTTTTCTTGATTTAATCTTGTCTGTACATACACTACCATTCAAAAGTTTGGGGTCACTTAGAAATGTCCTTGTTTTTGAAAGAAAATCACTTTTTTGTCCATTAAAAAAACATCAAATTGATCAGAAATACAGTGTAGACATTGTTAATTTTGTAAATGACTATTGTAGCTGGAAACGGCAGATTTTCTTATGGAATATCTACATAGGCAGACAGAGGCCCATTATCAGCAACCATCACTCCTGTGTTCCAATGGCACATCGTGTTAGCTAATCCAAGTTTATCCTTTTAAAAGGCTAATTGATCATTAGAAAACCCAATTATGTTAGCACAGCTGAAAACTGTTGATTTGATTAAATAAGCAATAAAACTGGCCTCTTTTAAACTAGTTGAGTATCTGGAGCATCAGCATTTGTGGGTTTGATTACAGGCTCAAAATGACCAGAAACAAAGAACTTTCTTCTGAAACGTGTCAGTCTATTCTTGTTCTGAGAAATGAAGGCTATTCCATGCGAGAAATTGGCAAGAAACTGAAGATCTCGTACAATGCTGTGTACTACTCCCTTCACAGAACAGTGCAAACTGTCTCTAACCAGAATAGAAAGAGGAGTGTGAGGCCCCGGTGCACAACTGAGCAAGAGGACAAGTACATTATAGTGTCTAGTTTGAGAAACAGATGCCTCACAAGTCCTCAAATGGCAGCTTCATTAAATGGTACCCGCAAAACACCAGTCTCAACATCAACAGTGAAGAGACGACTCCGGGATGCTAGCCTTCTAAGCAGAGTTCCTCTGTCCAGTCTCAACATCAACAGTGAAGAGACGACTCCGGGATGCTAGCCTTCTAAGCAGAGTTCCTCTGTCCAGTCTCAACATCAACAGTGAAGAGACGACTCCGGGATGCTAGCCTTCTAAGCAGAGTTCCTCTGTCCAGTCTCAACATCAACAGTGAAGAGACGACTCCGGGATGCTAGCCTTCTAAGCAGAGTTCCTCTGTCCAGTCTCAACATCAACAGTGAAGAGACGACTCCGGGATGCTAGCCTTCTAAGCAGAGTTCCTCTGTCCAGTCTCAACATCAACAGTGAAGAGACGACTCCGGGATGCTAGCCTTCTAAGCAGAGTTCCTCTGTGTTCTTTTGCCTATCTTAATCTTTTCTTTTTATTGGCCAGTCTGAGATATGGCTTTTTCTTTGCAACTCTGCCTAGAAGGCCAGCATCCCCCAGTCGCCTCTTCACTGTTGACGTTGAGACTGATGTTTTGCCCGGTACTATTTAATGAAGCTGTCGTCCCTTTATGCCATAGTTTGTATATCTCAATTGTCAGTAGAACCCACGTTTGTTTAAACAAGTCAGCCATATCGGTTATGTTTTTTAAAAGGCGGTGGATGAGGCTGAATGAACTTTTTCTCTGCTGATAGCCAGGTGTAGCAGTGGTAACGTATTAGGACTGCTGTTGGGGCAGCTTTAGGCCCTAACAGTTTGTGGGCACTGTTTGTCACCGATGTAGTCCAGTTAATGCATTGCTTAGTGTTGTGTAGTGGCTTTGCTGGCATGCATCTAAAAACATTTGTGGGGAGTTTGCCCCACCAAGATTTACATGCTAAAATCACCACTGTGTGAGGGTGTTTATCTTTAAGCTCTGAGGGATGGCACATGCAGCATCTGCAGTTCGTATCCCTTTCACTCTCACAAGGTCTGAATATGTAGCAAAAACATTAAGCCTAATATGCCCAGTCGGGTATTTGAATCCTCTCCAGATACAGTCTATAAGTATCCCTGGCTTGCTCAGTGTCGAATATTGGCCACAAAAAGAAGAGCCATATAAGTATGTTAGACCATAACTCTCGTCTTCAGGAATATTTCCCCAGGTCAGCATTGAAATGAACTGGCCATCATGAAGTAATGTAGTTGCGGTTATCACCCAGTCTCTCAGATTTACACTGTTTCTCTTACTGCTACGCTGTATGGAATTGAATAAGCTTCCCAGAGATGGCTGTAGCTCTTCTACATGTAGATCCAATAAGTGTCTGTAGCAGCCAGGGATGGATCCACATTAGGAGACAGATGTTTCAGAGACCGTTTTACTGCTGTCTGTGGATGGATAGATTTAATGTAGGGCTGTCTAGGCCTCGGAGGCGCAAGAACATGGATATTGATATAAGCCAGTTGCCAAGCTGTTTTATTGGTGTACTATTATGAAATAATGATAGTTTCTATTACCTTACATGAAGTATAATACAGGCCTGTGGTTATGTCATAGTCTAATCTACCATGTCTGGACTTTGATGCTGTGTGCTCTAAAGAGTTTATAGATACAATAAAAAGATAGCAGGGGTATACTAGACTGGCAGACTGGTGAAATACCAAGTATGCATCACCTAGCTTCAATAAGTACACAGTAACAGCTACTGCACAAATACTATTAGATTTTCTAATTTATTCATTTCATGGATTAAAATGATCGAGCAGTGGTATCAGTCTCCTAATCACAGACCAAAGAGACCCCCATTGGCACGCATTAATTGTGCCCATCTGTTATGTTTTGCCCACAGGAGCTGGAGCAGGGCAGGCACGATCTGCAGGTGAAGCTGGAGGGGTGCCAGTCTGGGTGGGTGAGCCAGGTTGTGGACCTGGAGAAAGACGTGAGGGATCTGAGTGGCCAGGTGGACAGGCTGACCCAGGCCCTGACCGACGCAGACCGGGACAAGACCAGGGCCCAGGAGGAACACGCAGAACACACCCAGTGCCTCAGAGAACAGCTCAGCACAGTGAGTACATACCACCCCTTCACACTTGGGCCATGTTCATTAAGCACCAAATGGAAGAAAACTAAACGTATTTAATTCACTAGCAATAAGCCCGGCAAGGAAGGCTAATGTTTTGACGCTAGCCTTTTTAGGAATGCTGTACATAATAAAGTGACACATTCAAATATTTCTCTATTAAGGCAGAAGTAAAGAAAAGATAGCCATTGTAACCTAACCACTCAAGCTATGCCTGGGGTTAGAGCCAACATCCGATAAGGTGGGGTGTTACCCAATCTACCTACTGAAAATAAATGTAATGTACAAAGACCAACACTGTATAAAGCAAGGCCACAGATATTAGGTAATACATAATAATAGCAGCTAGTAAGTAATACACAGACAGTACATATAAGCATTAATATGTAGATAAAAATCTAGATTAACCAGAGATTAAGAGAACCCACCTCAGCAGTTCAGGATCAGTTCAGGTCAGGTTGTTATTACATTAATAAGTAATTAAGGTACTTTGCCTAAAGGCAAAACATCCAGCTGGGAGGCTACAGGAATGGACGCCAACATTTTGTAAAGAAGAATATGGAGTAGGAACTGAAATAATTTGTTTTGAGACTCGATAAGTCTTCAAAGCAGGGAGACATCAGTGGAAGGTTGAAAAAGGCTCATATCTGGAATTGGTCTTTGAATTGTATCAATCATCGCTGGAATAAGTCGGTGAGTTAATTATATACTGAGCCATGTGGCTATGACATGTAGAAAACCCCTAGACCACGTGATGGGAAAACCACAGCTGTCAATGTCCTGTACTCAGTATGCAGTCATGTCCATGCTTCAATGTGACTCATGTTTACTTTATTAGAACTATATCCACAATGATACTTAATATTAACACTACGACACCTGTTTGTAATGGTGAGGTCCTGGGTTATCCCTATAAATGCTGTACCTAAGACTGGAAGCTTGCCGTTGCGATTAAGGTATTTTACAGTCTCTTATCAGTTTTGTAGGTACAGTTGAGCTTATTGGCTAAAGTAAGTCTCTTGTGTACTAGGCTAGCAACCTTGAGTGGGCCGCTAGACTAGTACAAACTTACAACAAGGGTGTTGTTTTGTATTGCCGAATGTTATGATCGTGACGTAAACTTCCAGTTAATGAAACACATGACTAACCACCTGGCTGTAGTAAGCATGGAAGTTGAATATCTAACTCCAGTCCAGTGCACAGACATAAGGCAATGGACAAAAGAACAACCTCCCTTTGACTCCTCAGTAGTCTTCAGTTCAGATAGAGGAACCATAATTGTCACTCCACCCTGTGTAGAGGAAATCTCTTCTATTTATCACTCACAGTCCCCCAAAACGGGCAGGAAAAGGTCTATTTACAGGAGCTATCTCTCAATCTGAGTTCTGGAGGAGGAGGAAGTGGAGAGAAGTGGGTTCTTTCTGCTGGCTGGCTTCCACCGTGGGTGACTCTGAGTTCTCTGGAAATGTAAACGTAAAAGAACAGCTAGAGAGTAGTACTTCAGACGCTGTTCTTGCGGAGAGGAAAGGTTTAAAGAGTGTTTCTCGCTGACATCTTCTTACCGGACGCGGTAGTGAACGGTGGTGGTACCCCTCTCTCCAGGTGTGCAGCACTGCCTGGCATGGTGAGTGAGTGTGTGTGTGTGTGTGTGAGAGAGGGGGGGGTGTATATAACGATACAATCAGTGAACCTAAAAAGAGATATCAATAGAGTCTGTGTACAGCAGTGTCTGGGTGGGACTGTATGTTTGGTAGAAGTGGTTCTATAGTACTAGGGTCTGATGGGCCTAACTCTAGTGTGTGAGCTTAGCCAGAGCATGACCGTATTCTGGGGGAGAGAGGTTACCAGACAGAGCACTCCAATATATCACCTTGACCTATGGTCACACAGCCAGGAAAACGGATATCCATTTCAGCTAATACATACACTATATATACAAAAGTATGTGGGCACTCCTTCAAATGAGTGGTTTCGGCTATTTCGTCCACACCCATTTCTGACAGGTGTATAAAATTGAGCACACAGCCATGCAATATCCATAGACAAACATTGGAAACAGAATGTCCTTACTGAAGAGCTCAGTGACTTTCAACATGGCACCGTCATAGGGTGCCTACCTTTCCAACAAGTCAGTTCATCAAATTGAATCTGGGTTTGGCAGATGCCAGGAGAATGCTACCTGCCCCAATGCATAATGCCAACTGTAAAGTTTGGTGGAGAAGGAATAATGGTCTGGGGTTGTTTTTCATGGTTCGGGCTAGGCCCCTTAGTTCCAGCGAAGGAATATTTTAAGGCTACAGCATACAATGACATTCTAGACGATTCTGTGCTTCCAACTTTGTGGGAACAGTTCAGGGAAGGCCCTTTCCTGTTTCAGCATGACAATTCCCCATAAAGCGAGGTCCGTACAAAGCGAGGTCCGTACAGAAATGGTTTGTCGAGATCGGTGTAGAAGAACTTGACTGGCCTGCACAGAGCCCTGACCTCAACTCCATTGAACACCGTTGAGATTAATTGGAACACCGACTGCGCGTCAGGCCTAATCGCCCAACATCAGTGCCCTACCTCACTAATGCTCTTGTGGCTGAATGGAAGCAAGTCCCTGCAGCAATGTTCCAACATCTAGTGCAAAGCCTTCCCAGAAGAGTGGAGGGTGGACCAACTCCATATTAATGCCCAATTTTAGAATGAGAAGTAAGACAAGCAGGTGTCCACATACTTTTGGACATGTAGTGTATTTCTAAAGACCACTAGAAATGCTTACTGTTGCTGTTCACCTTGGTTGTGAAGGAAGTGTGAAAACTATGTTGATCTTCGCCAGTCAGTGACTGGTTCGTTATCAGGTTTTGCTATGAATGTTATTCAAATAGTTGAGTGTGAGAGTAGTATTTTGACAATCTATGACTCTCTGGCAGTGTCATTGTTATTGTTTGATTCTCTATCCCATCAGCAGTTTTCAACTTGAACATGCAGATGATAGAAAAGTATTGATGGATCTTGGCCTCACTGTTCCATAGAATGCCTAATCATTATTCCTCTGTGAACAATGCTTCACCCAGAGTCTAGCATTCACTTCTGTTAGTTCTAGTGTACTCTTCATACATATTTTCTGTGAAAGCTCAAGTCAAACACTTGCATTGAAATAACATGATGTAGACATATTTTTAGTGAAGGGATGTGTTACTCTAAAGGGAGAACGTTTACAGTTTCATAAGCTGGAATTGAGAACAACTCTTGGTTGATTAAATGTGTAGCCTATCTCTCTGTTTGGTAGTACCTTTTCAGAATTGACATTATTGTCCAATCTAAGTTACAGGAAAAGGCCTTCAAGGAAGTCATTTATTTTTCCAACATAAGGAAAGAAACCAGTGCACATGTCTCAAACAAGTAAGTGAAAAAGATTGCTTTAGATCACTGGTGTGATGAATCATGCCATTCTACAGGTGAAAAATACATTCAACCACTAAGGGTTTAGCTAAGGTTTTCAACTTTAGATTTAGACACCAACCAACATGATGATTTCCATGGTGATGACACCTGTTATATCCCTCACTCCTGATTTTATGTTTATGTAGAATTAGACACCCTTGTTTGACCTTTGACTCAGACAGCGTCACACCACTAGGAAGAGAGGGAAGCGCTAGGAAGATCCATCATTGGAGAGGGTTCATCATATGATGTTTGTGCTACTGCTATCTATGACCCCTCCCACCCCAGGGGAATGCTATACTTTGTCCCACCACTCTGAGAAGACCCTTTCTGCTATGTGCATCACAATGTAGTCTTGGAGCCGGGGGGGGGGGGGTTATTTGATTTGATTTTGTGTCCCTAGCAAGTGGAGTGTCTCACTGTGGATTCCTAATGGACCGCTCACTCCATTTTCCATAGTCGGGCCAAGATAAGCCATGGACGGGACTCTGGGGTAGATTGATGCAAACGTGCATCCTTGCCACTCCTCCTACAGTGTGTAGCTATATGCCCTCTGTTTTTGTTTCTGTCTGTCAATTCTCCTTCAACTACCCCAGCCTCCATGCACCCCCCCCCCCCTTCCCCAGTAACATCCCCAATGTTCTGTGCCTAACGTGGCATGGGGATGTCACTGCCAAGACCAAGATTCCCCAGTTGCTCCATCTGCTGTGGCCCTTTCATCCTGTATTGTGTGTGCGTCTGTGTGTGTGATGGGAGCTGACATGGGCCTGCCATGCTGCTGAGTCAGGGGGGCCAGGGATGTGTGTGTGTTTGGGGTTAGGGGGCCAAAGAACTGGCACAGTGCCAATACATTCCTGTCTCTCTCACTTTCGTATTTGGAAATGTTTTTGTTTTGTTCCAATGAGTTCTACATTGGAACCTATGGCATATAACCTTTTTAGTAAGAGAAAAAACTTTCCTCAAAAGTTTCGGTAAACTCTTAGAAAAAAGGGATCCAAAAGGGTTCTTCGGCTGTTCCAATAGGCAAACCATTTTTTGTTTCGGGTAGAGCTCTTTTGGATTCCTGTAGAACCCTCTGTGTAATGGGTTCTACTTAGAACCATAAAGGTTTCTTCAAAGGGTTATCCTATGGGGACAGCCAAAGACTCTAACCGTAACCCTTTTAGGTTCTAGATAACACTTTTTCCCCCTAAGAGTTTAGGCATATGTCAATAATTGCTTACTGTGCCATCTTGTAGTTAATGGAACAACTGTCCCACGGAGAGAAGTTTTGAGTTGTTTTGTTATGACGAAAACATAAGCACATGTGCTGGAGGCAAGAACCATTCCTCTGACTAGTATGTGATCTTAGTTTTCCATTTACAGCATAACTCACAGCAACCAATAATACAGATTCACTTATTTAATATCTATGATTTTATATTACACTTCCTCATATATCTATACCTATTTACCTATATACCTATTTTAGATATTTATAATATCTAATATCTAGTAACTTAGTCTCAGATATTTTCGTCTCATGAACCTGGTGCCCTTTTCTCTGGTATGCCCTGTTTCTCTGTATGTACATCTAATACCTCTCTCCTGTCCTTGGTGTCTGTCTGTGTTGCGGTCTAGGCAATGGAGGTGGAGAGGGCGATGACCAGTGAGCTGCAGACCCTGAAACAGGAGCTTCAACAGAAAGGCCAACACAACAGACCACAGGAGGAGGAGCTGCTTAGTGCCATGAGGGAGCAGGTAGGCTATGCACACACACACACACACACAGTTTTGTATTGCTATCCTTGTGGGGACCAAATAATCTATTCTCATCCAAAATCCTATTTTCTTTAACCCCTTAACCCTAACTTGAACTCTTAACCTAACCTTAACCCTAAGCCTAACCTTAACCACAAACCCTAAAACAATACCTAACCCTAACCTTAATTCTAATCCTATTTGTAAGCCTAACCTTTAAACCTAATCCGTAAACCTAAAATAGCGTTTCTCCTCTTGGCGACTGGCAACATGTTTTACTAACCTTGTAAGGACTGATACCCACAAGGATTGTTAAACACACACACACACACACACACACACACACACACACACACACACACTTACTTTATCTCACCCTTTGTGTGTGTCCAGGTGGTGCGTCTGTCCCAGAAGGAGCAGGCTCTAGAGGAGCAGCTGGAGAGTGTGTGTCAGGAGAACGCAGACCTACGCGACAGACTGGCCTCCCTACACACACGCTTAGCTCTACAGGACCAACACAACCAGCAGCAGAGCCAACAGGTAAACATACACTAAATTAAAAGTTTAGTTATCTTTCTCCTTGTTTACTCATTAATATCACGTCAATAGTGCAAAGTTGCCTAAGTGACCCTGGGATACACTGTGGTAATTGGGGTTTAATAGCAGCGTAATTTCCACTCGCTTTTTTAGCCCATAGATATTGTTGTATTTTGTTGTCACTCAAATATCACATGAATACGCATAACAGATATCAAAATGTATAGAATTGCAAGAAAATTTGCTTTAAAACGGCAACATTTTCTTTGCACCCCATGACAAAAGAAACTTTAAACCTGCAAAATTCTCTCCACTGACAAGAGGGGTGTGAACAGTTTGTGTCATGAACAGTGCTTTTGCCCATAGAAAGAGATGTGGTGCATGCGTGCAGAATAAAAAGTTTGAGAACCCCTGATCTATGGAAGGTTTTGCTTTAAAATAGACTCATCCCTCCCATTGTCACATGTCATTTCAACTTGTAAGGCTGGATTCCACACGTGCCGTAGTGGAGTTTCTGCACCAGGCTGGAATCTGGCATGTTAGGATTTCACAGTGGTTGAATGGCAGTTTACATTTTTTACATAGCTTTTCCATATTGTGTAATATGTCATTTATGGATGACATTGGCATGTTATGTATACTTGTGTGTCTCTAGAGCTAGATCTGCTTTTCAATAGTCAAACTGATGGGGTCTGAATCTCAATATGTTTGCATAATGTGGTTGATTTTAGATGACGTTGACCAGACCTTATGTATCTCTCTTTGTGTGCGTTTCCCTCTATGTTTTTGTGTGTGTGTGCCCCTCTCTCTGTGTGTAGCTGGCAGAGGCATGGCAAGAGGCTGCGGCGGCGAGGGGGCGTTCCCAGCAGCTTCAGGTCCAGGTGGAGGAGCTGCAGGAGGAGGTCTACCTGCAGGACAGGAGTGACCATGGAAACACATCCCTACTGTCTGAGCTGGAGACCAGTCTAGACACCATGGGCCTGGGCCATGACAGAGAACAGGTAACACTATAGGAATTAGAAGACATGGGACATAAGAGACAGGGAACCCAGGACAAAGGCAAGGGTTAGCACACCTATCCTGGGTTAATACCGTTGGAACATACATCATGGTCAGAGTTAGTGGCCAAGATGGTTATGATCTCTATCTTTATACTCTTAGAAAAAAAGGTGCTATCTAGAACCTAAAGAGTTCTTCAGAAATAAGAGACAAAAGGTTAGTGCACATATCCTGGGTTAATACCCTTGATACATACATAGTCTTAGTACATACAGTACCAGTCAAAAGTTTGAACACACCTACTCATTCCAGTTTTTTTCTTTTTTTTACATTGTAGAATAATGGTGAAGACATAAACTATTAAATAATACATATGGCATCATGAAGTAACAAAAAAAGTGTTAAACAAATCAAAATATATTTTATATTTGAGATTCTTCAAAGTATCCACCCTTTGCCTTGGTGACAGCTTTGCACACTTGGCATTCTCTCAACCAGCTTCATGAGGTAGTCACCTGAAATGCATTTCAATTAACAGGTGTGCCTTGTTAAAAGTACATTTGTGGAATTTCTTTCCTTCTTAATGCGTTTGAGCCAATCAGTTGTGTTGTGACATGGTAAAGGTGATATACAGAAGATAGCCCTATTTGGTAAAAGTCCAAGTCCATATTGTGGCAAAAACCATCATGCACTATGATGAAACTGGCTCTCATGAGGACCGCCACAGGAAAGGAAGACCAAAGAGTTACCTCTGCTGTAGAGGATACGTTCATTAAAGTTAACTGCACCTCAGATTGCAGCCCAAATGAAGGCTTTACAAAGTTCAAGTAACAAACACATCTCAACATCAACTGTTCAGAGTAGACTGTGTGAATCAGGCCTTCATGGTCGAATTGAGGCAAATAAACCACTAAAGGACACCAATAAGAAGAAAAAACTTGCTTGAGGCAAAACACCTGAGTAATGGACATTAGACCAGTGGAAATCTGTCCTTTGGTCTGATGAGTCCAAATTTGAGATTTTTGGTTCCAACCGCTGTGTCTTTGAGACGCAGAGTAGGTGAACGGATGATCTCCGTATGTGTGCTTCCCACCATGACGCATGGAGGAGGTGTGGGGGTGCTTTGCTGGTAACACTGTCAGTGATTTATTTAAAATTCAAGGCACACTTAACCAGCATGGCTACCACAGCATTCTGCAGCGATACACCATCCCATCTGGTTTGTACTTAGTGGGACTATAATTTGTTTGTTTTTCCAGGCTGTGTAAGGGCTATTTGACCAAGAAGGAGAGTGATTTGAGAGCTGCATCAGATGACCTTGCCTCCCCAATCACCCGACCTTAACCCAATTGAGATGGTTTGGGATGAGTTGGACTGCAGAGTGAAGGAAAAGCAGCCAACGAGTGCTCAGCATATGTGGGAACTCCTTCAAGACAGTTGGAAAAGCATTCCGCATGAAGCTGGTTGTGAGAATGCCAAGAGTGTGCAAAGCTGTCATCAAGGCAAAGGGTGATTACTTTGAAGAATCTCATATAATATATATATATTTGATTTGTTTAACACTTTTTTTTTGGGGGGGGGGGGTTACTACGTGATTCCATATGTGTTATTTCATTGTTTTGATGTCTTCACTATTTATTCTACAATGTAGAAAATAGTAAAACATAAAGAAAAACCATTGAATAGGTTTTTATATATATCAGGTAGAACACTTTTAGGTTCCATATAGAACCCTTTTTTTCTAAGAGTATATAAAGTATTAGGTGTTAGAAAGATACAGAGAGATACACAACCATGTAATCAAAGTCCACTACCTGTATGTAATAGATATTTCCAGGTGAACAAAAAGGAGAGCAGTCTTTTCTGGTTTATTACAAGTTGCAACAGGGAGACACCACCCAGCACAGAAGCAGAGAAAATAACTGGCCTCTTGGAGACAGGCCCTTTTATATCCTAATCACACAGCACCAAATGTTCTGTAAACATTAGCCTTGTAGGAAGTTAAAGGCAGTGACTTTGTCAGCTTCTACAGAATCACATAGTGTCCATAGAATGTCATCAATACAATAAAACCGTGAATAATCCGTTTTTCCTCTGCCCTCCAGTCTGGCGTCCATCACTATCTACAGATATGAGAATAATCCATAACATTCAGCAACAAGTCTAGTGACATCAACCTGCACCTTGAGTGTCAGAAATTGAACACTGGCAATGATGTGTATTACAGAAACTCCAAATATGTTAAACATGGAGCTGAAATATTCCCATGACACTGTAATGGAAGAATGATACATAGCAACAGAACGTTGGAGGTATGTTATTGGTGATGGTACCTCTGTAAAGGAACACTTCTTAACTTGTGTGTCCTGACTTCAAAGAGAAAGAAACAACAAGGGGAACATTATTTGCGAGAGCTTTGCCATTAGCTACTGAGGTGTGAATGCAGTACAGCTCCTACAATTTGTAGAAAACATAGTGATAATGAATGCTTGAAACCAAGCATAAAAGGTGAGAAAGAAAGAGACATATTTTGCTAAATTTGGACTGTCTGATTCTGTCATTATTTTGCTTTGTTTTCTTCCATACCTGGAAACTGTGACCTTTTAGTGCACCCATGAGTCATTCGCTAGCCTACATTTCCTGCTTGGTTGAATCACCTAAGCTAGATGGATCTTTCTACCTCTAAATGTCAGAGGGCACACACATTCAGTCAGGTTTTGTGTTAAAGTGGTTATACCTATGGCAGTCTCAAAGAAAAAAAACAGTGATCTTTGACTCTTAAAAGCTCTAGGGAAAGACTTAAGGTAGTGAGATGAGGTATAAAACTCAATCATTGAGAGCTATAAATAACGAACACAGCACTCTACAAAGTTCCTTCCTCTGATGTCATCTAGGCCTAGGAAGTGTCAAGTTCAAGAAAATGGGATCACCAACTTTTTAATAACGTTAACCCACTTTTATTGTTATTTTGCCTTTCTTCCTCAGTAATGAGTTTGACACTTTTGAAACCTGAGGAAACGAGTAGTCATAATGTAGGCTGAGCTACACATTCACAGACTGTAGTGTTAAAATAATACCGAACTCATTGACCTAACACACCATAGTGTTATTAGTGTTAGTGTTTTTCCAATGAGTTTTTTACCACAGTGCTACTGCTTCTTATATGTGGCTGAATTTAGGTTTACCTGTGTTCAAATGTTTTTTTTATAAACACTATCCAATACAATTTGATTTAATCTCATCTCTCTCTCTTTCTCTGTTCTTTCTGCTCTCTCTCTCCAATAGATGACCCAGGAGGTTCTGTCTATCCTGGAGCTGCTGCGACCCCTGATCCAGGTAGTGAAGACTCCAGAGAGATCAGAGTTTATAGGTCAGGAGGAAGGAGACCTACAGGCCATGCTGCTCCAGTTACATGGTGTGGCTCAGAAACTGGCCAACCACACCCATATCCCTCAGGTGAGGAGTCATCTGGGAAACCAAGCCACCAACCAGGGAAAGCTAACTAACTCTAACAATAGGCCAGTGATGTGCAGACAGGGTAGGCAAGGTAGCTTTTTTAATCAAATAAATAAATAAAGCTGTTGTCAAAAGGTTTTCATGCTTAAAATCCCAAAATGTGCTAAAACTGCGTTACAAGCGCTTGTCGATCTGTGCCTACCATCCCCATTCAAATCCATTAATTTTTGAATGAGGCAGAGAGAACTTTACAATTTAAAAGCTTAAATTACAGTGCATTTATTGGAGGGGGGGGGGTACAATAAGTGTTGAAAAATGTATAATTGGTGGAAGGCTGCTACTGCGACCTTAACAACCTAAACAATACCCTCATCGAACACGAAAAATCGGAATTGCACATCCAACACTAGATCACCCTCAAAACATTGGGGGACACACGAATCGATATGGCGTTAAATGAGCAGCAAAAACAACAAGTCACCATGCACAATGCTACGGTAAAGGAAAACCGTGAGATTTTGAAGGACCTTACTAGGGGGGGGGGGGGGGTTTGTTAACGTTTCAGGGAAGCCTTATGATGAGAGTACAAGCTAATGTAATTGTGGAAACTATGTACCGGTATAGTTATTGTGAACCTTTGTTGAAAAAGAGGAAAAGTTAGCTACAGTAGGTATTATACGTATTCACCCCCCTTGGATTGGTTCACATTTTGCTGCATGACAAAGTGGTATTGAAATAGATTTAATTGTGATTTTTGTTGTTGTTGATCTACACGAAATGATCCATATGGATGGATCAACAACATTGTAGTGACTCCACAATAGTGACCTAAATGACAGCGTGAAAAGAAGAATACAAATGTACAACAACAACAAAAAAGCATCCTGTAATGCAACAAGGCACTAAAGTAATACTGAAGAATAAAAAACACAGCAATACACTTTCTGGCCTAAATCCAAAGCCTTTATTCAATTCCCCCATAGATAATATACTGTATGCTCTGTTGGGAGAAAGAAAGAAAAAACATTCTACCTTACCTGTAAGGTGCTTTTGTGTAACGACAGATGACTTTGGAGTTATGTCAGTGCTGTGGTTTTTGGTTTGGATCTCTGTTGAGGCGTTGTTGTTAGGAGCCTGTGGCGGGGATCTGGGAGAGGACAGGTTGGTCATGTTGAATGCTTCATAGATCTCAGCAGGCACAGTCTATTATTCCCACTGGGAAACCCACCTTCCTGGGAAAGTGCCTGTCAAAACAATGCAGTCTCTCCCCTAGTTTTAGTGCCTACACTGGTCATAGAGAGAAAAGGGGAAACTAGACTGGTGAAATCATGATGCTATCAGACAAAACTGGAATTTAACCAAAGGGTGAAACGAGAAGCACTAACAGAAGATGAAAATGAACATTGTCTACTGAGGAACCGACCTGAATATTAGATGGACAACAGGTAAAGGAGCAAGGCCCACACTGATACATCGATAATACTAAATCACCTTGCACCTTGTGTGCTGGACTGAGCTGACTGTAAGAGGCCTCATTGTTCAGTTACCTGAGTCCTCAGTACAGTGTCCGGGTTCCCATATGAATTGCCGGCCCTGACAACAAAGGCTGGATTCATCCCCTAGGAGACAGAGACATTAACACAGAGATCAGGTGTCAGTCAGGCCTGCGTTCCATGGAGATTTAGATTTAGACACAATAAAAGGAGTTTCTGTGTTGCTGGGCTGGAGAGAGAGTGAGAGGGGTTTTTCAGTACAGTGATAGTCAGGTTACAGCTCTGAATTTCCAGTAAATACCATGAGCTACTGTTTTATAACACAACACCCACCGATCCTGAGTGTTCACTCATAGAGTAGCAGGTCAATAGAACACCCCAGGCTAGAAACAATGCCCTCTAATGTAATTATAACCTAATTTGACAGTGTACATAACTAAGCACCACAGAAACCGAATACTCAGCTTTAGTCGTGGTTACGTTGGCACATCTTAGTGTGTGGGGTTTGTGCTCTACCTTGTGGTCATGTTGGTTATGAGTTCTTGATACAGCAGAAGTTGAACCCAATACATTGGCGTTGCTAGTATTGGACTCAGACCAGGGTTTCAGTTCACTATTTTCTCTCTTGACCTCTCCCCTCTTTTAGATCTCCCAGCTGCAGGAAGAGAATGCTGAGCTGAGGCTGAGGCTCGGAAACAGACAGGATGAAGAAGAGGTGGCCCAACAGGCCATCAGAGACAGAGATGAGGCCATAGCTAAGTAAGTGGTTTAGCCTTTATCATTTAGTTATTTTCTGCCTTTATCGTTTAATCATTTTCACTCTTTGTAATTTCCTTCAATGTTATTTTCAAACAGCATTTAGCATTCATAAAGTGACAGTTTTCATTTATATATAGTTCTTGCCATTTTATGTGTACTGTAAATGTAACATATGTTCCTGTGCTGGGTTGTCGTTGGAAGATTGCCATGGGCTTTCCACATTGGTCTGCTATGAATCTATGATCGTGTCACTGTGACTTAACATGTGTTTGATCCCCTGTTTCATCATGTCAGGAAGAACCTGATGGAGGCGGAGTTGGTGAGGAGTAAGAACGACATGATGTGTCTGAACAACCAGCTGCTGGAGGCTATCCAACGCAAGCTGGAGCTGTCTCAGGAACTAGAGGCTTGGCAGGTGGGTCTCCACGGTCTCTTTGTCCGTCTCTGTTTCTATCAACCCCTTTCTCTCTCTGTCTGTCTTTTGCTCTCTTTCTGTCTATGTGTCTCACTTTATCTATCTCTATTTCTCTCCTTTCCTCTGCCCCTCTTTCACACTCCAGTAACATATTAGGGCACTTTCATAAGCTCTGAGTAAATATTAACATTGGTTTAATTAAGCCTATTGTCTTTAGGGCACCTCCAATAGTGAAAATGTACCGTAATCCTTGGTCACAGAGTCAGAATTCTAGTTTTACATAGAGACTGCTCTTTAGCTGTAGTGTCCCCACTGGGGTTAGGGACACGGTAACCTTTAAACAGCCCCCTAAATTTGGACTGAAGGGACCTGAACAGATTGACAGGTGGCCACGGCTAGAAGAATCTTTCTGCTACTCTAGTCTACTGCTGAGTCATGGTGCTAGTGCGAGGCCATCTGCTGGGTGACTACCTCCATCTAGTGGTCATGTGAAGACATGGCAACATTCACTGTAACTGACCAGTTCAATAGAGATCATTTGAAACGTTCCTACAATTTCAACATCATTTTATTTGAACTGTAATTAAGCTCTTGAAGTGTATTTAAGCTCTTGTTATATCCAGCTCTTGCATTTAAAATGTATGTGAAGTCTAATGAGGCTCATTATCAACAGAGGTGTAATGTTTTTATTTATTTTCTTCAGGATGACATTCAGATCATCATCAACCAGCAGCTGAGGACCCAGCAGCAGTCGGAGCAGGTCCAAAGGAAGCCTGTCTCCAACCCCATGTCCTTCTGGAGGAGAACCAGCACAGCTTCCTCCACCAGGCCCCACCGGCCCTCCTCCTCCCCTGCCTCCTGGACTTCTGAAGCTGGGCAAGAGAAGCCCCAGTCCCCCTGGAGAGATTGGCTCCGACCAGGCAAGGTGGCACAGCCTGGCAAATAGTGAGCTGGTAGGTCTGTTGCCTCACCGTGGAGGACTGGCACATAGCACAGAACTGTCTTGACCAGCTGTCTGTTGAAGAAGTCGAGTCGTCAAGGCTGGAACAAGCTGGTGGAACACTACTGAGTGGAACTATCAGTCTTGGTAGATAGAGTACCAAGCAGAACAGGACAGGCCGAACACTCAGTTATGTAGGAGACTTCAGTAGAGTATTAGAATTCAAGACCATAGTGTTTTGTAAACAAGGACCAGATAAGAGCCCTAATGGACAAAGTGCTATCAATAAGTAGTTTCCCCACTGTCACTGAGAAGAACCTAAGCACATAAAACGCATGTTAGAGCGGTTAAAGACTAGCATGGTAACGACTAGCATGGCCAGGGAGTCACACACTATTATGGTGAGAGTCCCGACAAGGAAAGATGGTTATAAGTTGTGCCTTCTTCTGCCTTATAATTATGTTTTTTTTATTGTGAAGTCATTGATGCCTGAGATTGTAAATGTATGTGATAATGTCAATGTTTGTAAGAATTACTGACAGTATTTGCTCAGGCTATTTATTTCATCCAACCTTTATTTAGGCAATGTACAGACAGACTGGAGGAAATGAGTTGATAGATTGACTGGACTCTGATAATAAGACATAATGAAGTTAGTATTCACCTATAATCCTGTTGTAAATATTTAGCTATTTAGAAACACAGTAAGATGATATCCGATCTAAGTGGTATTCCACTCACTACAGTCTGTTCAAAAGATGTAACAATATTACATGTTGCCTGCTGTCTATGCAAAATGGTTTCCATTATGTATCCAGAGAAAACAGCCTTTAGTAGAAAATAACCAAATATACAATAGGTGCTAATAAATAAACCCATGATATACAGTATTGCATGGGTTCTCATGTGAAATGTTATGTGAACTAGATACAATATGATTTATGTCCAAAATGCATTTCATGCATTGTATTCTTACCTTATGGGTCTTTTTGCCACATAACTGAAGGGGACATTTTTGGGGAAGGGTGCAATATAGATAAACTCTAACTAGGTTGGCCATATAAGGTCGTACTTATTTTGTTCACAGTGCCAGAACAATCTTTTTTATTTTTTATTTTTTTTTATCTAATGGACAGAATGCATGCAATATGTTGTCAACACATGAAGTAAGGTCTGTTCTGTTTATCGACATTTGGTTTTAATTGACAAAATCAGTATGTCCTCAGACTATTTGATTTAGTGAAAAACAGAACAATGCTGATTGAATGACTGAAAACATCTAGTTTATTGCAGAAGATATAATGCAAACATTTTGATTCATATTACTAATTGTTGTCATATATGAATGTTATCAAACTGCATGCATGATGTTGTGTATCATGATGTATGTAGTTTGTATTCTATATGTAGATGGCATTTATGTATTAGTGAACACAATGTCCTTTACACTGAAAATAAAGTCATGTTTCATACTTGATATCCTATGGCCTTTGATTGATAGTTCGCTTGGACTGCATAAAATACTGTGTTGCCTGCAGTACTAGTTCTCCATCCTGGTCCTGGGGACCCGAAGGGCTGCACATTTTTGTTTTTGCCCTTGCACTACACAGCTGATTCAAATGATCAACTCATCATGAGGCTTTGATGATTTGAATCAGGTTGGTAGAGCTAGAGCAAAAATAAAAATGTGCAGCCCTTTGGGTCCCCAGGACCGAGGAAGAGAACCACTGGCCTACAGGATACAGCTGGTTATCCACATTTACTCCATATAGAAGCAGGAATGCTGTGCAGAAGAAATATCAGCCCACGGAGAGAAGCACAAGATTGAACTTCACTCAACTATCTAGAGCAGTGGTCACCAACCGGTCGATCGCGATCGACTGGTTCGATCTCCAAGGCATTCCTAGTCGATCGCCAAGCATTTTTGTAAAAAAAAACAACTAAACTCATCAATAAAAGAAACGTCCCTTTTTCAGGACCCTGTCTTTCAAAGATCATTTGTAAAAATCCAAATAACTTCACAGATCTTCATTGTGAAGGCTTTAAACACTGTTTCCCATGCTTGTTCATTGAACCATAAACAATTAATGAACATGCACCTGTGGAACAGTCGTTAAGACACTAACAGCTTACAGATGGTAGGCAATTAAGGTCACAGTTGTGAAAACTTAGGACACAATAGAGGCCTTTCTACTGACTCTGATAAACACCAAAAGAAAGATGCCCAGGGTCCCTGCTCATCTGCATGATAGTGCTTTAGGCATGCTGCAAGGAGGCATGAGGACTGCAGATGTGGCCAGGGCAATAAATTGCAATGTCTGTACTGTGAGATGCCTAAGACAGCGCTACAGGGAGACAGGGCTGACAATACCGCCTTGCACACTCTTGCCTGCATCTAGCAAACAAGTTTCTATTGGACAAATTCAGGAATATTTATCCTTGTTCTGTTTGTTTCCATTTAAGAAACGTTTTTTTAACAGAATCAGCAGAATGAATACACTCCTGATCACGTGTAAACAGATTTCACTCTCATAACAGCCACGATGTATTACTTATATTGCCTTCACTTGTGGACTTCAATCCACAGCAAATCAGCTGTACCTTAACATGTGAAAAAAACATTCCAAGCCAAACCTCTACAAACAGCCTACATCGTTGTCACCATATTAGCTAAAGTAACGTCATAGTCAGCATAGCTAATAGAACTAACACGTTAGTAAACCCGCGAGAATCTGGCAGTAACTTTAGTGTACAGTCATTAAGCAGCTACACCGGTGGCAATAAATTAGTAATACCAAAAGCTTACCTTGACTTGGAAGAGTTCCAGTGTTGTGTTGGAAAGTCATAATACTACCTCTGTTTGAGCAGGATGTTTCAGTAGGCTAAACTAGCTAGCTGCATTTGCTAACTAAGAAAGTGAAACTGGAAGTGAAAACATTTACAAAATCTCTCTATTTCTCTCTTGCTTCTCCTTCATTTTGGAATAAATATATTTGCTCAAAACTGTTCAACTATTGTCTTTCTCTTTGAGTCAACTACTCACCACATTTTATGCATTGCAGTGCTAGCTAGCTGTAGCTTATGTTTTCAGTGCTAGATTAATTCTCTGATCCTTTGATTGGGTGGACAACATGTCAGCTCATGCTGGAAAAGCTCTGATAGGCTGATGGAGTCCCCTGGAAGTTGTCGTAATTACTGTGTAAGTCTGTGCAAGTGGGTGAGAACCATGAGCCTCCTAGGTTTTGTATTGAATTCAATGTACCCTGAGGAGGACGGAATCTAACTGTCCTCCGGCTACACCATGGTGCTACCCAACTGAGTGCTGTTGAGGCTACTGTAGACCTTCTTTGCAAAATAGTGTGTTTTAATCAGTTATTTAGTGTCGTGATTATATTTAGTATAGTTTTATCGAAAAATGATAACGTTTTAAGTGTTTTACCATTTTTATTGTTATGAAATTCAGTGAGGAGGATGGGCCTCCCCTTCCTCCTCTGAGAAGCCTCCACTGTTCCACAGCGCTACAACAAGCAGTGCAGCAGTAATGAATGAGTAGGAAAGTGTATCTATAGGCTTGCGTTTTTGTTATTATTAGCGGCTTGGGTCATTTCTAATATCAAATAATATTTCACTTTTCTGTTCATAGGAGTAGCAACATGAATTTGTGCATGAGGCAGAAATAATGCAGTGCGACTCGAGTTTCGCTATCAGCTGGAAGATTGTGTCCCATTTTGGACAGTGTCAATGGAGGAAAGGGAGAGTGAAGGGATGTTGAGAGGGGGACCCTCATTCTCCTCTCTTCCCTCTGCTGCAACTGACCATCAGCCCAGTTAAAAAGAAAAAATATTTAAATGTATGCTCACTCAGCTGTGCCTCACAAGTAATCCAACAATGGATCTATTACCGGTGTGATCATATAGCCTGCCTCAAATTAAAAATCGCCTGAACAGCAGGGCAATTCATACAGGGCAATTCAAACAAAACCAATATATGATGATATTGCATTTGGCCTATAGCTTACTGCACAAAAACCTCATTGCTACAGTACTGTTTTTAATTCGTTATTGTTACATAGGTTTACATTTTTTAAGTCATGTCTGAGTGGTAGATCTCGGCTTGCATTTTGACTCAGAAAGTGATCTTGACTCAGAAAAGGTTGGTGACTGCTGTTCTAGAGTTTTCCCTGTAGCCACCAAATAGCCTACTTGGCCACTGTTAAAACTGTAACTTAAAGCGGGTACAGCCTCACTTTACTACTGTAAACTCAAGCTGGAAGTTGCACAGAATTTTCACAACTTTCAAGTCTGTGCTCAGCAGACCCTGGTGGCAGGGAGTACTCTTTGGTATTGTTTCATCTGCTGTTGGCCCTTTAAGACAGTTTTGTAAACCACCCCAAAAGCGAAATATAAAAATATATATTTTTAACTAAAATGATTAATTGTGTGTGGACGGACCTAGATACAGATGTTATTCTCACCTGCTTCATTATACTATTATCTGTTAACTTTAGTTTGTTTTCAGTTTATTTAAGAAGATAAAGGAAGACAGAACAACACATTTAGAAATGGTTGGAGGTAGCTTCCACAGATCAGTCCTTTGTTAGCTACTCTGTTCATTACACTAAATATGTAGTTTCTAAGGTTTTGTTCCTACAGAGTAGACAGGACAGGACACACAAAGGGGCTGTGTTGTTCCTTTCATGGTGGATGAATAAAGGAAGGCCTTTTCCCTCGGGACTCCAGGTGCCTAGCAACTTCTCTGTCTGTTCTGTCCCTTCGTGTAGCTCAGTATCGGTCATGTGATCAGTCAGGGTTTCGCTGTCCAGAGCCAGCAGAGTAGAGCTGAGAGAGAGAGAGAGACACCTGAACTGCATATGTAACACAGCAGGTACCACTAAATGTGATCAGTCTAATAATAGTCTCTCACTGTCTCTGAACTCCAGTTTTATGACTCATGTCAGAGAGAGAATGCTTTGTTTACTGTGTAAACTTGACTTTCCTTAGTCCTTTCAATTTAACATTTTGCAATGACTGCTGTATAACCCCCCAAACCAAATATATTTTATGAGGCATAGAGATCTCCAGCCCACCATGGTGATACTGCTGAAATAACCCTGAGGTGGGATCAATGATTAACACCCTTCAAACACCCTATACTGCCCCAGTCTTGTATAGGAAAAGCCATCTGAACTGCATATGTAGCCGGTACCACTTAACGTGATCAGTTTAATAATAGTCTCTCACCAGTTCTACATATTTTGAAACTGAAGCTTTTGGAGATCACACTTCCAAGATTTCCAAACATCTTAGAAAGAGATCCCATTATCCTAACTTTCATTTAGTAGGACCATCAGTCAGCCAACAACAACAATGCAAATTGCAAATTACAAATACATTAGTTTTGTTTTTCAACTATATCAAATTACATTACTTTGAAATCATCATGATTGGAGTTCATACAGTTTTGTTACAGAAGTTGAATGGTTGTTGCCTTATGTTGCAATGTCAGAAGGTTGCATTTGACTCAGTTGAAAAGTCATTTGAATAATCAACGGGAAAATGTAGGGACACCATGCTTCAATAACTATAGAGCTGCTTATTCTATTCATATCTTAGCTTTTTAATGTACATTTTATCCCCCTTTTCGGAGGAAATAACAATGGACTATAGCCAAACTGAAACTGTACAGCAGTTAATATCACTGGATCCAGTCACGGTGATTAGATAGATATTTTGTTTGAAGTGACATTGATATGTGGAGGAAGAGACAACAGTTGGCTGGTAAGGTGCTGGTAAGGTGCTGGTAAGGTGCTGGTAAGGTGAGACTCCAGTCTCCAGGGACTTTTCTCTCCCATATTTACTATGAGAGCCCAATTAATATTTCAGCATTTGTAAGGTGCTACAGGATGTGTTTTAAACATGAGACTGGACGTCTTAAAGTCACAGCCAGCATGCAGGAAACAGACTTCAAATTGTTTTTTTAGAAACAGTTAGACATTTGGTTCCTGTGTATTTCTTGGATTCATCTACGTCCTTAATTGAAGATGATATATGCTCTAGACCTGCTGCTACTGATTCTAATTCTACCTTTTCATCATTTCTTTCAGTCTTCTTTTCCTACTCTGCTGACATAACATTTGCCACCTGCACCTGTGAGGTGATCTCTTGTTGGTAATTGTTTATTGCTGTTGTGGTAAAGTTACTGATTGGTGGCGGTAACATGGCCTCTTGGATTGCATTTGAGGCTACCTTTACACTGGCACATGTACTGATCCTTATCCCAGCATCCATCAACTTCTCATTGGATTAAAAAAAACAGTACAAAATTGCTGAAGTACAACAAATATATTGTTGGTAGTGTATAAACCTCTGTGTGCAGATGGTAACTAAATAAAACAAGAGGAAAATATATACATGATTGATTATTGCTTTCTGAATGAAACCAATAGAGATGCAAACTTTCATAAAATAACTGTCTTTATTAAAAAGCAGGTGATGTGCAGTTAACACTGCAGGACTAACACACACTGTAGCACTGTTCTGGCTGGACACAGGTGCACAATGCCCCCATTTCTCCTCATTGCCCTAAAACACTGAGGCCTTCTGTTCGTCTGCTCCCAACCTGTTCTCCCTTCCCTCTGTGCACCACTATCCACGCTGTGTTGAATTCATCTGTCATCTATCTGGAGTGTAGGTGACAGCATTCAGTACAGTTACAGTACTCTGTATGTTAGTAGTATTTTGTATCTTATTAGGATCCCCATTAGCTGCTGCCAAGGCAGTCGTTACTCTTCCTGGCATCCAAACAGATGATTACATCACACAATCACACCCTTAACACTGATGATAGAACATCACCATCAAAAAATGCATCTCTTTCACAAAGTCTTTTACAAAACAAAATGCAAAAATATTCCAACACAAAATTCAAATCCTACATATAAAATAAACACAGTTCAAAAGTATTTGTGAACATACTGATTTTGTTCAATCTACTGTATTCTTGCAGTGAAATGTTTTGTTTGTTCCACCTCTGTCTTTTTATTAAGGTATCAGTCAAATTTAGTATTTTTAACAGCCTTCCTTAGTTTCTGAAACCCAAGCAATGCGTCATTTATATGAGGCAATAACATAGAGAAATGTCAATGAGAAGATAATGATTGAATATTCGACATTCTATATCATTTGATGTAGCGTAGTTGCCTGAAGCTACGGAAATAATGAAATGTTAGTGATTTAAAATATGAATGGACTCAATGACCAACATCTTAGACAGGAATAATCATAAAAGTACAAACGTTATGTCATTAATTCAATTAAAGCTTGTGAATGTTTTTAAATGAGCTTGATATATTTTCAATGGATATGCATAGCTCACTAATAATCCAACCCTTAAAACCTTGTAATTAAATTAAGAAATGTAGAGACTACTGATCTTATTTTTAATTTCCTTTGTTCTCACTAAACCCAAATGGAAAGCATATGATCCTTCTTTCTTACACAATCCGGCCCTGGAACTTCTATACTTTTCCTTCAGAGTAGATGTTACAGAGACAAGTACTGTACATACGTAGACAAATCCAACAAAACAATGGTGAAAAAAGCAAAAACAAACACATCCCTTCATTGCGGAGTCTCCTTGGGATTCATGAAGCCCCATTAGAAACACGTGTAGAATAACGTTTTTGGTTGCTACATAAATAGTCCTTGTCCCATCCATCGTCCCATCACACATAGTCTTTTCTCTCGAACCCGGGCCCACCTGGGGTAGAGCGTGAGACAGAGTATGCCATCCGTGAGGGGTTGTACCTCTTCTCCCGAGGGGGACAGGAACAGCAGAGGAGGCTTCCCCCGAGGATCATGAGGGCTGAAGCCCCCCAGCCAATGTAGAGCGCTGCCCCTAACTCCCTGCGCTGTGCATCAGTCAGCAGCGGGTTGTAGAAGTCCCGGATGATAGTGTTGGCTGACCAGGACACTGGTATCAGCTGCATGACTCCCGACACGATGAAGAACACCCCAGAGATGATCATGACTTTAGCTTTGGATGCCTCATCCTCGATACAGTTGGTGCACTTGGCCCCGGCGATGGCGATGAGCACGGCCAGGATGGCCAGGAGGATGGAGATGACTGTGAGGGCCCTGGCGGCCTGGAGGTCCTGGGAGAGGGCCAGCATGGAGTCATAGACCTTACACTGCATCTGGCCTGTGCTCTGGACAACACAGGTCATCCACAGGCCCTCCCAGATGATCTGAGCCGTGACGATGTTGCTGCCGATGAAGGCTGTTACTCGCCACATGGGCAGGGTGCAGGACACGATGGCAATGATCCATCCTAATACGCATAGAGCGATCCCCACTAACTCCAACCCTGCAGACATGGTGGTAGTTCTGTTGTTGCTGGAGCTCCTTCTGTGTTCCTTTCAGTGCGCCGTGTTCCGTCACACCTGAGATACCTGAGAGGATCTGACAGAGGATCTGTGAGAAAGAAAGAGACCAGCCAGTCAGAGACACTAACACCAATTGACTTAATTTAGCCCCTAGCACCTGTGAGTTTGTGATGTGTGATGTTCTGGTGCAGCCGGGAAGACAAGTATCCTTTATATCCCAGATCAGCTGAAGGGAGGAGCCCTGGAAGGTCCAAAAAAATGCTTCTCTGTGACATCACAGGGTAGGATTAAAAGTTGTAAAAAAAAATGGTGGTTTTCAAAACCTGCAAGGAGTTACTAGCCAGAGGGAGGGTATTATTTTGCTCTTCACGTCACCACGAATCTCATAGTGTTTGAAAATCACTCTTTTAAAAATGTTTTAGCTTTTGACATCGGTTAGAACTTTTTAACTTTATATATATATATTTTTTAAACCTAAATTAAACATTTCCTTTTACTCATTAATAGATTAGCCCTAATCTTGTCTCCTCAGAGCAATCATTCTCTCACAGCATTAGCTGAAGCAGCTTGTAAAATAAGAATGCCTGATCTCAATTCATCGGCAACAAGCTGTCTTGTTCACTCTATTTGACGCGGTCTAACGGTCATGTCTGTCTGTCACTGACTCCAGTGCCCTTGAATTCCTAACAACCGGGAGGGTCTCCCCTAGTTATGCCCCAGAAACTGGGATAATAGACTTTCATGACCCGGTGTTGATAACTCTCTCCGATCCCCATCTTGCTATGAAACAGACCCATTGTTTTGGGGGCCATTTTGGAATGGCTGAAAGTGGGGGGCTGACAAAGCAAGCTCCTTGTTATCTAAGCCCAACAGATATGGTAGTCAGACAGGTAGCTAGCAGCTATGAAAGAGAATCCAACTCAACACATCATTACCATGGATACCCAAGGATCAGTGAAGGAAAATGCCTGTTATTTCCTGATCTGGGTAGAATGAATGACACAGAGGCAGTTCTCTGATATAAGCTAAGAGATTCAAACATACTTTTCTTATAAACTGTATAGCGAGTAGCACAGGACCTAGTGGCACTTCCCATGTAGCAAATCACTTAATAATGTGAATGAAATGTACTGTATAAAGTAACATATAGCAACAAGTTATATTTTTCTGTCATTGTATTGAAACATATTTGAAGAAAAAATGAAGTTTTATGAAACAGTTTTTATTGTGAAATTGACACACATTGAACATCAAAATAGTTGATATTTTCATACTTAACAAAAGCTGTTAAACGGTCAGTGTTTGGCATATTGTTATCCAACATACACACAACATAAGCTGTTATTCATTCAGTCTATAGAATAATAAAATGTAACAATGCAGATGGTTTCAATTCAACTACTTTCAAATAGTAAGATTACAATACAATATTTACAACACCTTTGTATATTTTAAACAGGCATACAGTACGAAATAAAAGTACACCAAGTCCAGTTTGTTGTGTTCCCCTTCAACAGAGCACCATCAAAAATGATCCAGCAAAAAGCAGTATTCTATTGTATTGGTAGAAATCACCACCATTTTATCTGTTCTGGAATTCAAGGTTGGTATCAAATGTCCTTCATTCGCTGAGCAGAAAACAGAAAGCAGCTGCTGCCAGATATCCAGGTCAGTTCAAACATAGTCTCTTTTGTCATAGCCGCTAGGGGCCACAGACCTGGTCAGGGAGTACACCATCCGCGAGGGCGGCCCTGCATACCTCTTCTCAGGTTTTGGGGGCAACTACAGCACAGGATGCACCCCCCAATGAGGAGAAAAGCGGCTGCAGCCCAGCCCAGGTAGAGAGCCCCTCCAATCTCCCTCTTTTGAGCCTCAGGAGTGATGGGACTATAGAACTCCATGATGATGCTGTTGGCTGACCAGGACACCGGGATCAGCTGCGTCAACGATGCTACGATGAAGGCTACCCCTGCTGCGATCATCACCCGGGCCTTGGCCGTCTCGTCCTTCACACAGTTGGTACACTTAGCCCCCACCACGGCCACCAGCACCCCCATGATTCCCACAACTATGGAGATGACTGTGAGGGCTCGGGCTGCCTGCAGGTCAGAGCTGAGGGCCAGCATGGAGTCATATACCTTACACTGCATCTGGCCCGTGCTTTGGACCACACAGGTCATCCAGATACCCTCCCAGATGGTCTGAGCCGTGATGATGTTGACCCCAATGAAAGCGGACACCCTCCACATGGGCAGGGCGCAGGACACGATGCTCAATATCCAACCCAGGACAGCCAGGATCATCCCCAGGATCTCTAGTCCCAACACGGCCATTTTCTTGTTTTACCTTCCTCTGTAAGCAAGTCTACAGGTGTCTTCACTCTCTTCACTTCACTGTCTCAACTTCACGCACAGAACGGTTTCACTGTCTGGGTTCTGCTCTGGAATTCTCACCACCTGTATACTCCCAGTTATCTTTATAGCACTCCACCAACAGAAGGTAGAGTCTCATGGCGATTGGCCAAGCAGGTTTTCAAATGTTTTTTCTTTTCTTTCTTCTCAACGACCCCCAGAACAAGGCATGAGAACGGCTTGGCTGCACAGATTAATGATTGAAAGGTTGGGCCATGATTGATCCCCAACTGTTTGGGCTGAGGGGAAGGTCAATAAATGGCCAAAGCGAAATAGTTAAAGGATAACGAACAGGTTAAGAATGGACAAGGTAATAATTACAAGTGGAGGAATTGGGAATAACATAAACTCACGTGTTCGTTCAACAGATGTCTACCATTGTACAATTATGTTCAGTTCAAGATACATATTTAGCTCTCTATGGAGTGTTTACCTCAGTGTATTACTGCTAACCCTTAGAGAGAGCTGCCTAGGAGAATCTGTGTTGGCCTACTGTGTACAAGCACTATTTGCTAGTTTCCAACCCAAATACCCTAATGAAGGCATAAGCTAAATTGCGTTGGGTTTAATAATAAATATATTTTTAAACAAACTTCCATTGTTGCTGAATATCTTTTCATCTGGTTTCCAACCCCAGCAGTAGGGCTCTTTCTTGGATCACTTTCTTTCAAAATGACATGACCTGGGTCAGGAGCCAATGACTGCTCTCTCTGGTACCTGATAACATTATTTTGGGAGATGACGTTGCACAATGAATAAATGCAAAGCTGCATTTGATCATTGTTTTCCACTGCCATGATTCAGACAACAGACAAGCCTGAATTTCATAGTAAATTGTATCTTCTTTCTGATTGCCATTGAAGATTTCTGACAAAATGTGAGACTCTGTTATCTTTTGTCTTTGTTTGGCTAACAGATTTAAAGATCACAGTTAGATAAGTTTCTATTTGGCTGTCAGTCCAGTGGACAAACATCTCCCAGTGAGTGTGTGGGATAGTGGTCATTGTGGCTTGGGAGTTGATGTGATGAGTGGGTCAGTGTTATCAGACAGTGTCCTTGTCAACAAGGTCACTCTGCACCAAAGGGTTTCACCTTTATTTGAACTGTCTCAACTGTCTGCAGCACAGGAAGTCCCACACACAGACACTAAACTCTGCATGGTTATAGATGGGTACTTACACTCCACAGGTGAACAGACTGAGTAACACAATAGAGCTATTGGAGGCTATGCTTGTTTGTACGATGCTCAAACATCCCTAGGCAGTACTTTAAGTCTATGCTATAAGACTGTCTTAAAAGTGTTTTGCCCTTATCTTATTCTTAGACTATAATGTAAATAAAGCCATTGTCCTATTTTTCATCAATAGGAGCATTGTGAAAGAAGCTAGTTCACCTTATGATCACAGTGTGGTTTACCTACCTCCCCTCCCTATGAAAATGGCTGCTTTTTGTCAGGCTCAGTTTCACTCTCCCAAATGGAACAGGGGGCACAATGGAAGGCAGCAGAAGGCACCCTTCAGAAACAAAAATGACATTGTTGCTGCTCACATTAGCATTGAAAACAAAAACCGTATTTGTGCGCGGTAGACGGGCTGAGTTGTCTAGATTTCAGGTGATATGGACCTGCAGGCATTCCTTCCCTATATTTTGGTATATTTCTTCAGATCCTGTGTCTTCAATGGGATGTCCTGTCTCAGTGTTCCGTTGGTAGCCTGACCTTATTAAGCCAGTTTCATCCTTAAGCATAGGCACGGTTACCCCTCCGCACATTCATAGCATTCCTGTGGTTATATCATCTGCGATAAGACCTTACTTTCAGAAGGGAATGTCCCTGCTATAAGCCAATTTAACAAAAAAGGAGTTGCTTGTCAGTATGATGTATACTATTGTATACACACATTAGCTGGCACAGTGCATGATGTACTCACATTATGATATCATACTGCTGGATAATAATGCAAAATGCTGTAATTTTCCCGGTAAAGAGTGAACTTATCTTCATTTGTGTACCATCATTGTCAGTCGTGCTAGAAGATTCTGAGTAGACGCAACTTACTTAGGGTTAAATGGGAACGTTATTTTAATTATTTTAAACAACATTAACATTTTCATGATCTTAAATCTTCATCATTGAGTAACATTCATTTGGAATTTAGTACACATTTTTAACAGGTAAAACATGAATAAGATATTTCTCTAATTTATTTGACTTTATAAATGCATGTCTCTAGCTTTACAGAAATCATATATGTAAAACACAATCTTGCATTAATAGGCAATCATTTATACTTTATATCTGAATCAAATATCCCACATGGCTGCATTTGTTCTGCACTACCCCTATAGTGTGCAATCAGGAAAGGGGGGTCGCTAACAGTAGTTATCCCATCAGTCCCATCAGTCTCAAGGGGCTGTCTCTATACTAAAGCCATTGAACATACACTCTCTCACACATAGTCCCTCCTCATATATCCATTGACAGACATGGGAGACTTGACCGCAGAGTAGTTCACCACCTTGTGGTGCCCAGACCCAGCCCCGTTCCCACCCTGGGGTGCTTTCGGGGGGCAGGAGCAGCAGAGTAGAGCTCCCCCTAGGAGAAGCAGACAGGAGGCAGTCCATCCAAAATACAGTGAGTTCCCAAACTCCCTCTTCCCCGTTTCCTCCAGCATCGGGTCGTAGAAATCCAAGACGATGGTGTTAGCCGTCCACGATACAGCCGTCAGCAGCAACAGCCCCGCCATGATGAAGGTCACCCCGGCTCCCAGCAACATGCGAGGCTTGCTGCCCGTGTCCGAGCTGCAGTTGGTGCACTTGGCCCCGGCTACAGACAGGCCGATGCCCATGATACACAGCACCATAGAGACGATGACCAGGGCTCGGGCCGCCTGTAGGTCCACAGGGAGTCCAAGCATGGAGTCGTGGACCTTGCAGTGCATCTGGCCCGTGCTCTGGACAGAACAGTTCATCCACAGGCCCTCCCAGATCACTTGAGATATGACAATGTTCTGGCCAATGTAGGCGGCTACTCTCCACATTGGCAGGCCACAGGCTACCATGACCCCTAGCCAGCCTGACACACAAAGGATCATACCCAGGATCTCCAGGCCGGCCGAGGCCATCTCTGGAACTAGTCTCTCCCTGTCCCTGGGTGCTCTGGTCCTGGTCTGTGGCTGTCGTCTTTCTCTGTTCTTGGTGATGTGATCTTGGGCTGTGGTCTGTCCCTTGTGCAGAGCTGTTGTAGTCTCCCCTTGTCCCCTGGCACTGGGCTGTTGTCTGTCTCTGTTCCTGTGTCCTCTGGGCTGGGGTTGGGCTGCAGTAGTCACTCCCTATCCCTGGGTCTCTCAGGTTTGGTCTGGATAGAAGGCGCTCTGTGTCTCAGAGCACAGCCCTCTAAAGATGATATCAGATCTCCTTGGCTCAGAACGCCCTGGATAAGACTTTAGTCAGTTAGGGAGAAAGGGGGAAAGAGAAGGAGAGTGGGATAAACATATTCTACCGTTCTTTATACTGCTAAGAAGATTGTAAAGTGGAGTCAGTTTACATTCAAATAACACCAAATATTTTAGGGTAACATTGATATTTTCGCTTCACAGCTAAATCGGGTAGTTCCAGTAACTGAATCACTGTCTCTGCATATGAGGTCAAGACACACAATGACAGGCTTTGTTCAGTCAGTTAGACAGATACATTATACCTCTTGGGAGAAACCGCTCTGCTCAGAACAGGCCTGGCACTGAACATGTGTCTTACTCTGCCTGTTTTGTTCAACTAAGTTCTCTAAGTCTTATACCATGAAAAAAACATGTGAACTGAACAGGAAAAACTCTAGCCCTATCAACGTTTTACCTCGTTTGTTAGCGTATTCACTCAAGTTGTAATGGATGTTCTCTGGACGTAAATAAAATGATGAAGGGTGGCTATCAGACAAACAACTGTCCTGTCCTGGTAGAGTTGTTAGGGTTGGCTGGCCAGCTCTATGTGATTTATAGTCCATTATAGGCACTTGTCTCACTAACAGGGGTCATCACTGGAGTCATAGGTCATGACAGGGGTCACTGCTGTCTTATACCTCCCACCAGATAGTTAAAACAACACCTAACAACACATGCCGTCTCACTTGGCTGATCTCCACTACAGGTTGTTGGAAGGCCAAAAACGTATTATCACTGAATCATCACTGAAAGTCCCTGAATGACCAAATTCCTTATGAAATATCTTTCTTTTTTTTGAGATACAGAATGTCCTTATCAGATCAGAACAGGGATATTGCAACCAGAGTTGTTTATGGGTGTGTATAATGGTTGTACAGCCAGAGGGAGACAGTCTGTCTGTCTGTCTGTCTGTCTGGGGAAATGGTCCAACGAGGATCTGGTTTACACCTGATCTCAGGTTGACCCTATTGCTGTTTTGCCTACAGCAAGTTGTATAAAGCTCATTAAATGTGGTGTTAAATGCAAACTACAAAAATACTTAAAAAGTGTCAACTAAACATTCAACAATCTTAGTGGTTACTTCCTAATACGAAGGGGAACTGAGGAGTAAAAAGACAAAAATGATCTCTGTTTACAGAAGATGTCAATTTTTTTATCTAGAAATAAAATGAAGTTACTTCAGAGATGTGTGAGGACAAGCATCATCGATAATACAAGCCTCATCATGAAAACAGAAGCTACGATTACACGTAAGTTCCACATAATTATATTGTATATGTTGGCTCCCGTTACTGTAGTTACTGTAATATTCCCAACCAAAATATGTATGAGCAGCTTTGTGACTCAAAATGAATCAGAAATGCATAGTTCAGTTTCTGCAAAATACTAATTTGCCTTACAGTTGGTAGCAGCGTTGTACTAGTCTATGATAACTCTGGGGAGACTGGCTATAATCCTAGACTCATATCACAATACAAACACACGTGTCCAGGAACACCTAGAGAAGGCTACCCACAGACAGAATGCCTACAGGATAAGGTTTGAATCACAACAGGGGAGCTGATTGGTAGCTTGGTACATCATCCTAAATTGAATTCTAACAGACTGCAACTCAAGGAGACACCATGTGGTGGAGAAGGGTAACTGCTGACTCTGAAGGACTGTACTCTAGGATGCAAGATATTATTTTACAAACACATTAATCTGTGGAAATTAAATGTTTACTATTGGTATAATTTAGAAAGTCATCAGGTTTGAAGCAGGTATTTGGTAAGAGTTCTCTCTGGAAAGGGAACAAGCACAATCACTCCCCGGTTGTTCACCTGCGGTTGGAACGGGAGCAGGTTAGACCAGTTTCCAGGGTTACAGGTGCCTGGCTAGCTTGTCACTACCTCCTGCCATGGCATGAGGTAGGTACAACCCTTTTTGGTAACAGGTAGAACTATTTTGGGTTCCATGTAGAACCCTCTGTGGAAAGGGTTTTACATGGAACCCAGAAGGGTTTTACCTATAACCAAAAAGGGTTCTTCAGAGGGTTTTCCTATGTGGACAGCCGAAGAAACATTTCAGGTCCTAGATAGCACCTTTTTTTCTAAGAGTGTAGGGAGAGAGAGAGAGAGAGAGAGAGAGAGAGAGAGAGAGAGAGAGAGAGAGAGAGAGAGAGGACATTGTTGATAGATTCTCTACCTTCTCTAAATTCTTCAATTTTAAACCTTTTTTGGTGACTCTTTTTCTTCTAGTATCTGAAATAATTAAACACAATATAGATGAAAAACTTTTAGTAACCAAAAGTAGACAGAGAGATAACTTTTGGAGAAATGTTTTCCTCTGACATTCCTGTACTGTAGTACATTCAGAGTTAATGCTAGGTTCCAGCAAATGAATAACAGAAAATCCTTGTAGGCAGAATTGCTTTCTCTCCCTGTCACTTTTTGTCACTCACTATTGCACAATCCAGTCTGTAACTCTTGGTGTCTCTGATGCCACAACACACTATGGCACATTACTCAGCATTATCCCCTGAGAAAATACGATCGGACAAAATAATTGAAAAATGTGATACCTGCCTCTAAATTCACCCCTTCATTAGAAAACATGAAATTACAGTGTGATACATTCAACATGTAGATTTAAAGGAACTTGTGAGTCGACTGTGTCTGGAGGATAGTCACCTAAATCTTCGGAGAATTATAAAGATTTTCATGACAAGAAATAAAGTATTATAACAACTCTTATTACACCTGATGACCCCTTTGATTTAGTTTACATGTCATGATGCATGTGATGCTCTGTCAATCCAGAACCACACGAGTCATTGAATTTCCTGTGCTTCTAATGTTTGCTAGTTAACGTGAGATCTTTGTCGCATGCTTGGATAACCCACTGAAACTGTGACTCCGTCCCCTTCATCATGATCCCTGGGCACAGAATAATTACATCACAGATCACACACAACAACCTCCCCCTGACTCCTGCCCAACCACCCACACAGATACACACATGGATATCCGTATTTGTAGGAGAAAACCACACATCCTTATTTTCATCAACCATTATACTAAAACCAAATACAAGATTCTCCCGTAATAGCATCACGGGAGTGCAACATGCCTTCTAGCCTTTCGTTAGGCCGTCATTGTAAATAAGAATTTGTTCTTAACTGACTTGCCTAGTTAAATAAAGGTTCAATAAAATTCAATAAATAAATAGTTCACACCCGCAACAATAACAATGTCTGAAAATACCACTACCTCTACATAAGCTAATTCACACTTCTAAGAATGATCAAATGTGTGGTTGGGTTATACCACCTAGTATTATATAAAAAAGCTATGACTATTCAACCCCAGAAGTTCTAGTTCAATTAGCACTACACATAGGCTGTGTTTATACTTTCTGTGGTGTGAAAAGCAGGTACAGTTTAGACCAGGGCTGTTCCATTCCAGTTCTGCAGGGCCTAAATAGTTCTGTTTTTTGTTTCTGCTAGTTAATTGCACTCACCTGGTGTCCCAGGTCTGAATGAGTCCCTTAATTGAAGGAGAGGATACAAACTAGAAGTGTTTCAGCCCTCCAGGGCCGACATTGAACAGCCCTGGTTTAGACAGTGGCAGGTGTTTTTGTCTCTTTGTGACCAACGTCATGTGATCCTGGGAGTAGTGTGTGCCTTTTATTGAAACTGCATGTATCTCAACAAGCCTTTTATTTCTTACACCCAGAACAACAATAACAATATCTGGAAATACTATCATTCAGTTTCAACTGCCTCTTTATGAGGAGTTCCACAACGTGATCAACATTACACCATAGAACCAGATGTATGCTGTTTGACCAAAAAACTAGAAACAATCTAACAACATGTTACCACGTTACTAGAGTAATTACAGTGTTACTACAGCTGTATAAGAGAACACTGGGCGAGAAGAAGTAATGAAAAGTGTTACCAAAATAAGAAAAACAGTTATGTTGCAAGAAGGTTCTGCTTTCTAGGTGTCTATGTTGTTTACGGCATTCCTCTCTAGGTGTCTATGTTGTTTGCGGCATTCCTTTCTAGGTGTCTATGTTGTTTACGGCATTCCTTTCTAGGTGTCTATGTTGTTTACGGCATTCCTTTCTAGGTGTCTATGTTGTTTACGGCATTACTCTCTAGGTGTCTATGTTGTTTACGGCATTCCTCTCTAGGTGTCTATGTTGTTTACGGCATTCCTTTCTAGGTGTCTATGTTGTTTACGGCATTCCTCTCTAGGTGTCTATGTTGTTTACGGCATTCCTTTCTAGGTGTCTATGTTGTTTACGGCATTCCTCTCTAGGTGTCTATGTTGTTTACGGCATTACTCTCTAGGTGTCTATGTTGTTTACGGAATTCCTTTCTAGGTATCTATGTTGTTTACGGCATTACTCTCTAGGTGTCTATGTTGTTTACGGCATTCCTTTCTAGGTATCTATGTTGTTTACGGCATTACTCTCTAGGTGTCTATGTTGTTTACGGCATTCCTTTCTAGGTATCTATGTTGTTTACGGCATTACTCTCTAGGTGTCTATGTTGTTTGCGACATTCCTTTCTAGGTATCTATGTTGTTTACGGCATTACTCTCTAGGTATCTATGTTGTTTACGGCATTACTCTCTAGGTGTCTATGTTGTTTACGGCATTCCTTTCTAGGTATCTATGTTGTTTACGGCATTACTCTCTAGGTGTCTATGTTGTTTACGGCATTCCTTTCTAGGTATCTATGTTGTTTACGGCATTACTCTCTAGGTGTCTATGTTGTTTGCGACATTCCTTTCTAGGTATCTATGTTGTTTACGGCATTCCTGGGTAGCAGCACTCCGGGTGTTTGAGTGTTTGATTACATGTTTACTACGTGATCTGGTGTAGGACTCCTGATCCTAAAACAGTGGACCCTCTGAGGCCGATCTGAGTATAATCTCAGTTATAAGGTGATACGCTCCAAAACAATCTCTCCTCCTCAATGCGTAGTACCAGAGTGTGGAACTCAATCTCCTTGAGTTTCTCCATGCCAGGGTAAAATAGGGGCATTGTTCCTAGAGGTAATTTAAGCTCTCTAACAGTGGCCTCTTTCATATATGGAAACAATCTGTATCGCCCCCCCCTTCCTTTTCTCTCTACAGTCTGACAACTGCGATCACCTTCGGTTGTGTTTGTGGCTAGTCGAAGACAGACCCGTCCACAGAACTAACCAGCCAGAGTCCTTGTCCATCAAAGCAGACACGTCCTCCAGGCGAACGGAAGAACAACAGGCTATAGCCCTCCAACCCCTAAGGACTGACATCTCCTTGCAAGGTCAGCTTTCAAGTATTCCTTTTTGCTCTTGCCTCTACAAAATGGTGGATGAACTGAATGACTTGTCTGATGTGCATCTATCAACTGCTCAGGTGACACAAAGAAAGATTTGATTGATTGATTGGTTGGTTGATTGGTTGGTTGATTGATACTTTAACAGACATCGCTGGAGGGGAGTTCACTTTTTCTCTCTGAGTAGAGTAGAGTAACAGGACAATAATTCACTCACTCAATGCGGTGGTTTTTATCCGATTTCACATTTATGTCCAATTGTAATGTTTTAATGAAATGGCGTGGTGTAGTGCAAATATTTTTGTACGGAAGTGCCCCCCCTCCAAAAAAATGTTTAAGTACGTCGTAATTTCTCAATCAAAGTTTGTACTGACAGATGTAGCCTATTGAATATTATTACAAAATATACGTAAAATGCATCCTCCAAATGCAACGTCTGCCTATGTCGACGCACATATTGTCTCAAGAAAATGTTATATTTTGAATACCCTCAAACATCAAGTTAGGCAAACCTTATTTCAAAATAGGCCATCACTGTCAATATTAAATGATAATTCTTCACGTTTTACTGCTGAAATGTCCAAACTGCATCTGCATGCCAATCATTTGATCAGTTTCATGAGAATATGCATTTAGATCTTCTTAAAATTCTCTTTTCTTGAGCAAATTATAGCAAATAGTGTGCTCTGTTGAGTTTTGGCCATATGAGAAAAATAAATGCAACTATTCAGCTTCAGCTAACCAACTTAAAATCTCGTTACAAACAAGGAGGTGTTTTTGGTGTAGGTCTAACAGTAACGTTATAGGCTTACTATGCTATGCAATTATATTTGGTAAAATACTAATTAACCATTGTGATCTTGCAATAATTGATTCAGCTTCAGAAATAATATTTTTACCAGCTCCATGTATTCTCAAATTGAAAAAGGTGAGGTTGCGTTGCTTACTACACAGCACTACACCCCTGATGAAATGTAACTTTAGTTTAAATATTTGTACTGTTTTTGTAAGGGATTATCTCATAGAAAGGCAACATGTCTACATTATTTTGGCAATGTCACAAGCCTGGGAAACCAAAGAGCACCTTACATATGAACTCTTGTTGCAGTCTTGTAACATATTCTATGCAAGGGACTGTAAACTCAAGCAGGAAAATAACAAGTTACAGTAGGCCTATGTATTCAAGGGGATCTGTAGGATGATATACTGGTATTTGAAATAATTAAATAAATAAGTGGATATCCTGGTTAAACTCTGCCATTAGAGTTATAAAAGCATGTGTGTATTCTGGCATTGTTTCAAGTCAACATGATCTGCTGGGAGTCCCAGAGCTGCAAAGGTCAGCCATGAGGTCAAAGGTGAAGAGTGAATGTCAGGTAATGTAGGTAGCCGAAGTAGAATAACATTTTGTTAAAATTCTCTCATCAAAAACTATATAGAGACATCCCTTTCATTTGAGAAATGAAAGGGCTCTGTTCATATTAAGAGGAAAGGGGTTGGGAAGTATCTCAATCGAATGGTCTAATTGTCAGATTATAATACTTTTACCTGTCTAGCATTGATATTTGAGGTTTATATAAAAGATTTTTAAAAATCCCTATTCACAGATATTCTCTAACATGACCAGATGTTTTTCTATTAGTTCCATTCCACATAATGTAGTGTGAAGATAAGCATGAAACTTGCAAAAGAGAGGAGAAAATACTGAAACCCGGACACTGAGTTTATACTTCAAGTGTGTTGGCACACACGGTTCCTCTTTAGCTTGGCTAAAACTATTTGAACACTGGTGAGTCACAATGAGGCTGTTCTACCTATACCATTTAATAGAGAAGACAAAAAACAGCCAGCATGGCGGCACATGCCCTGGGGAGGAAGCAGCAAGTCATGTCAAAGCTGTGTTTGAGCGTGTGTGTGTGCCAAGCCTCTCCCAAGTCAGGTGTATAGAAGCACCTGCTCCCAAATTGGCTTAAACATTGGCACTTGGATATCTTTCAAGCAAGACATACCAAGCAACTGATTTCTAAGAAAATACTCATTTTTGGCTGATTTCCTTCATCGACTCCTCTAGGACTTAAAGAAGAAGAAAATATGGTATCTGCTGTGTTTCAGATGCTGGGCGCAGCACTGGGCATCATTGGCTGGATCAGGGTCATCAATGTCTGTGTCCTGCCTCAATGGAAGGTCACAGCCTTCATCAGCGAGAACATCATGACACAAAACTTATTGGAGGGAATGTGGAAGGTCTGTGTGGTCCAGAGTAGAGGTCAGATACAGTGTAAGGAGTCTACGACTCCGTGCTGGATCCACCCCAGCTCCTCCATGCCGCTCGTGCTCCCATCATCATCTCTATCATGATGGACCTGGTGGGCATCCTGCTCGCCATGATCGGGGGCAAGTGCATGGAGGATTAGAGGGCCAAATCCGGAATTGGCGTTGGCAAGGGTCTAGTCTTCATCATCGCTGTCGTCCTTGCCTCATCCCTGTTTGCTGGTCGGCCAACACCATCATCAGGGACCCCTTGCAGACAAGGTCTCAGAAGATGGAGCTGGGGGCGACGCTCTACATTGGCTGGGGGGCCGCGCCCCTCATGATCATGGGGAGGCAGCTTCTTCTGGGGATGGGTGGTAGGGTTAGGGGAGGGGATTGGGGATTGGGGGAGGGGTGGTAGACTTAGGGTAGGGTTGGTAGGTTTAAGGGGAGGGGTGGGAGGGAGGGTTGGGGAGGGGTGGGAGGATTGGGGGAGGGGTGGTAGGGTTAGGGGAGGGTTGGTAGGGTTAGGGGAGGGTTGGTAGGGTTAGGGGAGGTTTGGTAGGGTTAGGGGGGGTTGGTAGGGTTAGGGGAGGGTTGGTAGGGTTTGGGGAGGTTTGGTAGGGTTAGGGGAGGGTTGGTAGGGTTAGGGGAGGGTTGGTAGGGTTAGGGGAGGGTTGGTAGGGTTAGGGGAGGGTTGGTAGGGTTAGGGGAGGGGTGGTAGGGTTAGGGGAGGGTTGGTAGGGTTAGGGGAGGGTTGGTAGGGTTAGGGGAGGGTTGGTAGGGTTGGTAGCTTGGTTCAACTGCTAAATGACAAAATGCCATTGTATTTGACTTTAGCTAAAGACAGACAGTACTTCCAGACAGTGGCGCAGAAATGACATGTTATGTCAGCTAATACTCCTTCAGATGTATATTCATATAAAATATGTATAAAATATTTCAGAATGATCTGAATGGGTTTCCCATACCATGTGTACCTTTATTTAACTAGGCAAGTCAGTTAAGAACAAATTCTTATTTTCAATGACGATCTAGGAACAGCGGGTTAACTGCCTTGTTCAGTGGCAGAACGACAGATTTTTACCTTGTCAGCTCAGGGATTTGATCTTGCAACTTTTCGGTTATTAGTCCAACGCTCTAACCACTAGGCTACCTGCCGCCCCATACCATTGCATTGAAAGTGCATATTTCATTCATAATTTCGACTAAACGTATATTTTTAATGTATGTGTGATTCTGAAAATAGACATTTCAATGGTGATAAAAGTGTAAATACATTTTTTTGTTCAACTTCAAATTCACTCTCATGTCTTATGTTTTCTTTGACCGTACATGAGCAACGGCCTTTGATAATAATATCATAATATCCCTCAGCATGGCACTGGTTATTCTTAGCTCTTCAGCAACACCTCACACCAACCATCAAACAGACATTTTTGTTGAGAAATCACAGACTAGATATATTATATTACTGTTTAGTTGACAGTTTCACCCTAAAATAACATCCCAATTCCATTTTTACATACTTTATATACCAGGTTAGCCAAGCTGAAATGTAGGCCTAAAGTTTTGTTTGCTACAGTAGCCTAGGTAAATTTAACATAAGAGAAAATGGACAACTGATTGATGGATTGAGAAGACTGGAGGTTGAGAAATGGCTTTGCCACTGGAATGTGACTTCTACTTTAGTCTACACTTGGATTTCGAGTAAGATGACACTCACCTCTTGAGCAAGATGACACTCACCTCTTGAGCAAGATGACACTCACCTCTTGAGCATCCTTCATTGTCCAATGGTGTCCCCTACAGGAATAAAAACATAAAACATCATCATTCTGTTACACCGCACATTCTGTTACACCCCACATTATGTTACACCACACATTCTGTTACACCCCACATTCTGTTACACCCCACATTCTGTTACACCACACATTCTGTTACACCACACATTCTGTTACACCCCACATTCTGTTACACCACACATTCTGTTACACCCCACATTCTGTTACACCCCACATTCTGTTACATCCCACATTCTGTTACACCACACATTCTCTTACACCCCACATTCTGTTACACCCCACATTCTCTTACACCCCACATTCTGTTACACCACACATTCTGTTACACCACACATTCTCTTACACCCCACATTCTGTTACACCACACATTCTGTTACACCACACATTCTGTTACATTCTGTTACATCCCACATTCTGTTACACCCCACATTCTGTTACACCCCACATTCTGTTACATCCCACATTCTGTTACACCACACATTCTGTTACACCCCACATTCTGTTACATCCCACATTCTGTTACACCACACATTCTGTTACACCCCACATTATGTTACACCACACATTCTGTTACACCACACATTCTGTTACACCACACATTCTGTTACACCACACATTCTGTTACACCACACATTCTGTTACACCACACATTCTGTTACACCACACATTCTGTTACACCCCACTTCATCTTGTATTTTGGTAGTCTTAGTGAAAACATTGTGTCCTGAATAAAGTGTCAATCAAATATTAGTGTGCAGTCATAAAAAATATATAGTTTAAACACCTCCAAATAACACATTTCCTAATAACCCAACTCTTTTTTTCAAATCCCTATTTTTAAAACTCCATAGTCAGTTTCCAAGTCATTCTTTGATATGAGTCCCATAGTAGTGAGTCAGAAGGAATAGCTGTTTTGTTTCCGTGTCAAGTGGCTACATGACCTTGAAGCTGCTCTTTTCTCTTAGGTCAGCACTGCTAGAGGTCACCGTGCTTCTGTCTGTTTGTGTATAAACATTTCTCAGCAAATGGGAGCAGAGCAGGGACTTGTAGTATCATATACCTGCATCATATATCTGTTTTTAACACATTACAAACACCACCTCCTACAACACAACTCTATAAATACTGGTCCCTTTTGTGTGAACCATCTCTGAACTCTTTGGGAATAGCTCGACTCCTCGGGACCTGTCTGTACTCAGGTTGGAGTGTGTGATACTCAGGTTGACGTGTGTGAGGTCAGGAACAATCAGTGGACAGTGTGTGTGTGAGGAACTATTCAGTCAAGATGGTTTCCCAGGGGATCCAGATCATGGGCATCATCATGTCGTTGATCGGCTGGTTGATGGTCATCATCGTGTGTGCCCTGCCTATGTGGAAGGTCACAGCCTTCATCGGAGCCAACATCGTCACGGCCCAAACCATCTGGGAGGGAATGTGGATGAACTGTGTTGTGCAGAGCACTGGCCAGATGCAGTGTAAGATCTACGACTCCATGCTGGCACTACCCCAGGACCTCCAGGCCGCCAGAGCAATGATCATCATCTCCATCCTGACAGGTATCTTCGGCATCTGCCTGTCGATTGCAGGAGGGAAATGCACCAACTGCATAGCAGAGGAGGGATCCAAGGCTAGAGCCTGTATTGTGGCTGGAGTCCTCTACATCATCTCAGGCATCCTCTGCCTCATCCCAGTGTCCTGGTCAGCCAACACCATCATCAGGGATTTCTACAACCCCATGCTGATCGAGGCCCAGAGGAGGGAACTGGGGGCGTCTCTGTATATAGGCTGGGGTGCTGCAGCACTGCTGCTGATGGGAGGGGGGCTGCTGTGCTGGAACTGTCCCCCCAAGCAGGACCACCACTATCCAGCCAAGTTCTCTCAGGTCAGATCCACCTCCTCCGGACCCATGCAATATGTCTGAGATGTTCATGTCAGTGTCATGTTAAAGATCTACTTAATCAAATTGAATTTAAATGAGGACACTAAAGACAGTTCTCATAACAAAAACTGTGAGAGTTTTAAATCACAAAGAACTTGAATGGGTTTGTTGAGTTAAAATAATGTTACGAGTTATGTTATAGTTATAATATAAGTATTTTAGTTTTTTTTAAACAGCTGATGTTCTCTACTACTGAAGTACCCTGTTAATATCCTTTAATGTCAGATTAAATCCATGAGGTTAGGAATACTGTATATCAAGTTATGTCTCCATTTTGGCACTGTCTTAACATTGTTCCTGTGATTTAAACAAGTGTGTCATCATTGTAAATAAACTGTACAATATAAATATAATACGTCTGTATTATCCATTTATTTATGAAAGCTCAACAATGAATCACTCAAATGTGCTTTCACTGGGTTATTAGTGAGGTGAATTGTCTTTCTGTTGCGGTAAAACATTTGATCCAGTATCAGTACAAACACCCCTATGCTCTGCTCTGTTTGGTGTGTAAACCTTGACCTATTTAGAATAACTATTCAGATGCTTGATAACGATCAGATTCATGTTGACTTGATCATAAAATAGAAAAACAATAAGAGACGAGGAAAATAAGAATTTGTCTGTATACAGGCAGCCCAATTCTGATATATTTTCCACTAATTGGTCTTTTGACAAATCACATCAGATCTTTTACAGAGCTGAAAAGATTTGTCAAAAGAGCAATTAGTGGAAAAAATATCAGAATTGCTCTGTCTTTGTAAATGCAGCCTCAAAAACATCTGTAGCCTACTGTCATTGTTAGGCCTACTACATTAGGTTTCAGTTAGACCTACTGATTCGTCTATCACACCAACAGGCCAATCCGCACAGCACCAGACAATTGTTATCAGGTGTGATTAATCTAGACCCCATAGGTGCAGATAAGCGTTCTTCTTTTATAAACTTAACCACGGTTGTCATTTTAACACCATCTAGAAGTAGCCTACTGTACCATGCATTCAGCTTGTTTGCAAATTCTGGGCATTAGCCTCGGCGTGATCGGATGGTTTGGAGACATTATAATTTGCGCTTCCCATGTGGAAAGTGACCACGTTCATTGGCAACAACATTGTCACAGCACAGATAATGTGGAAAGGCCTGTGGTTGATGAACATGCATGCATGGTACAGAGTACGGGGCAAATGCAGTGTAAAGTCTACAATTCCATGCTGGCACTACCTCAGGATCTACAGGCAGCCCGTGCCCTAATGGTCATCTGGTCGCTCTCAAAGCCATCCTGCTGTCTATCGTTGGGGGGAAATTCACCAACTGCACCGAGGACACGCTGTCCACAGTCTCCATAGCATCGGGAGGATTTTCATAGTCTGGGGGTCCACAGGACTCATGCTTCTGGGTAGAGGGATTCTCTGTAGCCAGTGTCCACTAAGCCAGGATCGGGGACACTCCTCCAAATACAATGTGGCAAGATATGTAAAATCCTATTCGGCAAGAGCAGCCTATGTGTGAGCACATGGCAATATTTGCTTTGAACATTGACTAGCCTAACAATGTTGCTTTGGGGCTTTTGAACTAACTTTTTGTTTTAACAATAATTTAAACACATTTTCCAATAAAGTTTTTAAATTGACAAATGTATTTCATTCCACCTTTTAAATGAGTGATCCCTTGCACATTGCTGTCACATTTTCAGCTGAAGCAATAGTGATGGGTGTGGAGTGGTTGGACTGTTGTAAGATAAAGGGCTTGTGTAGGATGGGCTACTCCATAGTCTGGACATTTGAGGCAGTGTGGTAAGATTGTCCACGAAGTAGATTAAACCAAATACCAATAACTCTTTAAGTCTCCTCCAGGGTCCACTTAATTATATCATCCATCTCACACACGCACCCTCCCTCTCCTTTACCCCTCCTTGTTAGGGTATGTCAAAGCTCGATATAGACATTTCTAAATACTGTCGTGGTTTGGTAGCCTCATACGAGGCTAGTGGTTTGGTAGCCTCATACGAGGCTAGTGGTTTGGTAGACTCATACGAGGCTAGTAGTTTGGTAGACTCATACGAGGCTAGTAGTTTGGTAGCCTCATACGAGGCTAGTGGTTTGGTAGCCTCATACGAGGCTAGTGGTTTGGTAGACTCATACGAGGCTAGTAGTTTGGTAGATTCATACGAGGCTAGTAGTTTGGTAGACTCATACGAGGCTAGTGGTTTGGTAGACTCATACGAGGCTAGTAGTTTGGTAGACTCATACGAGGCTAGTGGTTTGGTAGACTCATACGAGGCTAGTGGTTTGGTAGACTCATACGAGGCTAGTGGTTTGGTAGACTCATACGAGGCTAGTGGTTTGGTAGACTCATATGAGGCTAGTGGTTTGGGCTCACCATGTTAGAACCATTTCCCCAACACAATGTGTTCAATGTATCTTAAGCATAATCTAAATGGCTCTTGTGGTTAGGTGAGGGCTTTTGGGATGAAGATAAGTTCTGATGTGGTTAGGAAGTGTCACCATTACCCTTTTCCCTAAATTGCAAGTTGTTGTCAGTTTCTTGTAACCTGCAGATGATGAAATGTTAAATGATCAGACCACAGTGAGTCACTTGTGGAAACAAATGACACATTGAGTAACTGGTAGTGGAATGTCACTTTCATAACATGTCCTAACCCTACATCTTTTGAAATATAAATATAAAATCCAAATGTGGATACATACAGTGATGGAAAAACCAACTTTTTTTTTTACATTTTCAAAGTCACAATTAAGGTCAGGGATTTAGCATTTTGATAGATGGGTAATGCCATCATGGTAGTGCCAGTTTCAGTGTAGATGGTATCAAGTTGGAAGAAGTGTAATCCCAATGAAGTCCAGTTTGTTTTGAACCTGTCGCATATGAAAGAGAGCTTTCTGAAGATGACAGTATTGAGTGAAGTATTGTCACCACTTCGTCAGCTCTGTCTGTGTGTCACAAAGTATTTACAGTGTGATAGCCTGAGGAAACTGGTCTGTCCGGAACAACTCACCTGGTGGCAGGAAACCACTCCTCCTGCACATTCCTCCTCCTCAGCGGGCTCCAGTTGTTTCTGCTCGTCAATCAGACCTCTCACATAGCTCCAGAGATCCAGACCTAGGCAGCCAGACTTCTCTTTCTCCCACTCCGGACACAACCTTTGGTCATGGGAAGGATCGGAAAGGAGGTGTTTGGCCAGGTGCTCAGCTTCATCGGCTTCGTGGGGGTGGCAGTGACCACGGGTATCCCCATGTGGAGGGTAACCACTTACATCGGTGCCAACATCGTAACAGGACAGATTGTGTGGGACGGCCTGTGGATGAACTGCGTGATGCAGAGCACGGGACAGATGCAGTGCAAGATAAACGACTCAGTGATGAGGCTAGCGACAGACCTTCAGGCAGCGAGGGCCCTGGTCATCATCTCCATCATCTTCATCTTTGTCGGCCTGGTTGTCACCTTCATCGGGGGCCAGTGCACCAGCACCCTGAAGTCTGAATCCTCCAAGAGTAAAGTGACGATCCTAGGAGGCATCCTGCTGCTCATTGGTGCTCTTCTGGTCCTCATCCCCGTCTGCTGGTCGGCAGCGTTCACCATCTCAGACTTTAATAACCCTCTGACCATCGAGACCCAGAGGAGGGAGATAGGAGCCTCCATCTACATCGGCTGGGGCTCCACAGCGCTGCTCCTCATTGGAGGGATCATCCTCTGCACCTCATGCCCGCCCCAGAAGATGTATGGGTACCCAGGCTATCCTCAAGGAGCACCCATGTACCCCTATCCAGGCCAACCAATGGTCCAGGCAGGGCCCTATGGGAGAGTTTACACCCCAGCCAGCAGACCCTACTCAGGGACAGGTTCGTATGCACCAAGCAAGCCATATGCAGCACCAATAGGATACGCTGTACCTGGACGGCCTGGACAGTATCTGTAACAAAGTGAAATGGAAAGCGGGAACGTCTCCCTGAATATTGACTGGTATTCTGGACCTTGATGTTTTCAAGCTATTGTTTTGGCTAGCTTTGCCTCTGAGTTTAATTGCACCACCAAAATGTACTTATATCATGTACTTTTGTCCACATTGATATGTAGATATTGTTATTGATGAGAATAACATGCAATTTATAGACATGAAAATGTGTGAATGATATTCATTATGTTTATGAGTGTTTGCATTTTCACACGAGGAAGAATCTGTTCTTTCAAATGTTGACAATGTAAATCCTTATGTCTTGACTACTATACCAGTATGCAAACATTACAACAAATAGTTTGATAATGAGAATGGATGTAGCGTACATTTTAATTTTAGCAGCAACCTGTGTTCTCCCATTGTGCCACCGATAATGTTGTCTTGTAAATAGCTGGCTGGTCTATGACTTGTGATGTATCTGTACACAGAAAACAACCCATTTTTCTGTAAATATGTAGTGCCTATATTTACCAAATATAAACACACACGTTATTATACAAAACAATGTGTAGGCTTAATGTGTCTTTGTGGAAAAGTTGGGAAACAATAACTGCGATTTCAAATGTTCATGAACTGTGAGCAATAATCATACCAATAATCAAAGCCTATGCATTTTCTAACTTACGATTCATGTTTTAAAAGTTGCATTTTGAATTCAACTCTGCTTTAAATCTTGAATCTAAACATCTAAGTCGTTGGGGGAGGGGGTACTAAGCTAACATATGGAGTTGGTTTAAGATGGTCATACCATAGATCATTTAGCTATTTGATTTTGAATTTCAGAACCCTTTCAGGTATAAAAAAAATAGATGTACATTTGTTTTTGGCCTTTACTACTATAGCGCATAGTAGCGCATTGAATAACACATTCATAAATGGCAAAATACATAAGGAATAAGGTTTTGAAGTGTATGTCTTATATCTAGGAGATATAAGAAAACTCAGGGAATATATATATATATATATATATTTTTTTTTTTACACATATTCAACCCCTTATTTCTGTTGACACAAAACTACCTCTATACTTCCATTCATTTGTATGGGTTACCTTCAGATGCGATCCTGTGACACTTAGTTTGTAGCCAAAACGGTTTTTGACGCTAGACAGAAGTTGGCACATCAGCGTTTCTGACAACAGACAAGTCCCGTGGGGCTTATAGGGGTCGTAGAGCAAAACGGAGAACACCAGCGTGTTCGTGAAAGTCTCATCTTTCTATATTAGTTTGTAGGCCAAACTGTTCAGACGCTACAGACGTTGACGTGAGTGGACCAATTTCTTTCTCATGGTTTGACAAACACCGCCGTAGCTCGGCCACTTTCCACCGCAGATGCGGAAAGCCGACATAGGAGGATGTGGCGTACTGAGACACAGCCCATGCATATATCTCTAAACTGACATATTTTGATAGGATGTGTCAATAGACTTTTAAGGATTTTAATGGATCAATATCTTTCAGTTACATGATGACGTGTATCTATGAATCTCCTTTCATTTTGGAAATGAATGGTTGCATGGTTGCTCAAAAGCTCCCTCTTAGCTCCTCTCTCCAAATATACAAACATCCCACTGGGCACACAATGGTTGAATCTACATCGTTTCCACATCATTTCACTCAAATTACGTTTGTTGAACCAACGTGGAATAGATGTTGAATTGACGTCCGTGCTCAGTGGGATAGTTTTGAGAGTCTAGACTGTAACTCAAATAGGTTGTTTAATTAGATTGCCAACAGCTTTCTTTAAAATCAAGGTTTCTTAGATCTGTACCTTAAAGGCAATGATCTGTAATATGTTAATTTCATGTATTGGTTTATTTCATGAAAGAAATGGCTTCAGGATCAAAACCAAGAAAACAGAGACTGAATATAGGCCTTAACTTACTTCTGGCTATGACAAATCAGAATTCTGGTGGTATTAGCAACCTGATTACAGAAAACAATAGTTGCAATAAAAAATGTAATCATGAAAACAGGGAACAACAGTAGCTTCGAACGTCCGGCCATGACTAATGAGAATTCAGGTGGCATTCTTGACGGTTTATCTCTCTACCCTGAAACCAATGGGCAGACAGGCCTAACCACCCAGCCAAACGTCATTCACTACAGAGGCATTTTTTGAATGGACCAATTACTATCTCTTCTTCACAGGTCTTGAGGCGCATCTCATCGAAACCCATTGTCATTCACACATTCCGACAGGTGAGGTGAAAGAATCTGGTCCGGCTTGAAAATTACCATGTCAACTGGTTTCAGGTCAGGGGAAAGGATGTTGACTCCACCCTTTCAGGAGCAGAGAGGTCCATATAACTTCAGGGGACGTGACTTAGTCATTAGTTAACAACGATTAAAACCAAGCTGAGCTGACCTGCATTGACTCTCCTCTACAACCTCTGCCTGAGCTTCATTGATTTTACAACAAAAAACAAGAATTCTTCAAAATGGTGTCGATGGGAAGACAGATGCTGGGCTTCGCCCTGGCTATCATCGGGTTCCTGGGGACCATTATTGTGTGTGCCCTGCCTATGTGGAAAGTCACAGCCTTCATCGGAGCCAACATCGTGACTGCTCAGGTCATCTGGGAGGGCTTGTGGATGAACTGTGTGACCCAGAGCACGGGACAGATGCAGTGCAAGATCTATGACTCCCTCCTGGCCTTACCCCAGGACCTGCAGGCTGCCAGAGCTCTGAGCGTCATCGCCATCATCGCGTCATGCTTCGGCATCCTCTTGGGAATTTCTGGAGGAAAGTGCACCAACTTTGTGGAGGATGAGGCTTCCAAAGCTAAAGTAGCCATTGCCAGCGGGATCATCTTCATCGTGGCTGGCGTCCTCATCCTCGTCCCTGTCTGCTGGTCCGCCAACACCATCATCAGGGATTTTTACAACCCTCTGCTGGTCGAGGCCCAGAGGAGGGAGCTGGGGGCCTCGCTGTACATCGGCTGGGGCACCGCAGGGCTCCTGATCCTGGGAGGGGGGCTCCTCTGCAGCTCCTGCCCACCCAAGGAGGAGCGTGACGACTACCCAGTGAAGTACTCACAGGCAAGATCCACAGCTACCAGCAGAGCTTACGTTTGAGCTGGAAACTGTTGAAAGAAAGACTGTAAATTATTTGATTACCTCTGTGAAATGAAAATACCATGCGAGTTACTGGTATTATCCAGTCTTGTTCTTTTCCATTTTCCATTTTTGAAAGTGATGTGAAATCAGAACAGAATGAATATGTGAAAACAAATTAACTGAGCTCTTCAGAACTTTGCAAGAAAAAGACAAGACAGAACTGTTGCCTATAAGAAATGACATGACAGAGAAGTAGTGCTAGTCTATACGCAGTGTAGAGGAATCATCTCATGGGTCATGGGGTGATGACTGAAGTGAATTGAAGCTTATCTTTTACCGTATAAGGACACTGTGCCAGAATGATAGTATTGATGTAAGAACTTGGACTATGTGTACATTATATATGTATAATTGACTTGTCGTAACTTTGTACAGTAGATCACAGTATGTTTTGCAAACAGCCAATATATGTTGATTGATTATGTCTAAAGAACTTAATCAATTGCAAACCTTATTTTTTGTATAAAACATTTCCAACAAAGTTTATACATTGGTGTTAACTGTCTTTTTTAAGAAATTGACTCCAAGTTACTGTGATTTCCTTTTTCTCAGCTGAAATCTTAGCTGAAAATGTCTAATAGCATAGTTTTAGGTGAAATGACCTACTGACAATCCTCCCTCACTGTCTTCTGTTTGAATGACACCAAAAGTGGGACTTTACATCGCATTGGTTCGAGTAAGAAAGTGAGAAAAGTATTTAACTCTGTCACACAATCCTGAGAACACTGATTTCTTCTAAGGATTTGAAATAGATTTCCCCCATTATTAGAAATACTCACTGAGACATTTACTTTAAAGACTGGCAGTGACAGATTGACAAAATCTTTGAGGGGCAAGAATGCACAGATGAACCAGTTACACAACTTAAGCTAGGTTAGATAAAAACTATTGTCTGTGAAACAAGCTCTGCTATTTAAACTGGCTTCCTCTCAGAACCAGCTATGTAGAGATGATGTGCAGAGATTGGCCAAAATGTATAGGCCTACTGGATATTTTCATCATTTATTGTTATTTAAATTGAACAAAATGGTAGAACCTGGTTTGTTTTCATTGCTCATTCATTGTTGAATAGACAATTGTCACTACTTTCTCGAACAAGAAGCATTAAGAACAGTATCACCTTACCACCCCTTAAACTACATCGTAATTCCTTGTGCCAAGTATACCAAAACATGTCTCGTTACATCTTCTTCTTGTGACAGTGAGACGCTGTTTACATACATTACATAATGCTTAAGTTAACAGTGCACATTATAAAAAGATGTTGTATGAGTTTAAACAGATCAGATTATCTCTCGCCCCCAGCCCCACCTCTCTCTTTTCTGTCCATTGGCGTGCCAATGCAATGTGAATGTCTCCAAATCGGGGCATACTGCATGCTCTGGAATCTGGTGACCTCTCTAACGCAGTGAAAGTGAAGCTTGGTATAGGTGTGTCAGGAAAGCAAAACAAATCACTGTTGATTTTTAGTTGAGAATGTGTAAACTAAGAAGGTATATGATGAGTTCACATAAACACAGAAGGCGAGAAGGGTACTTTATAGGGCTTAGTGCTCTCCTCCTCTGTTTTCTTTTCTGTCCTCCCAGGACTATTTATAAACTTATTTCAGCACTATTTGCCATCTATTGCGAACAAAGTCAAATGAATCCCATTGAAAGTTCATTTTGCTGAGCTTTCAAGCTGGTGAGTTTTCAAGCACATGCCTACATCCTCATTCCTCATAGGATGTTTGAACAATAAACGCTTAGTAAACTGATCTACCATATCCAAAAAGGAGAATAAAATGAAACTCCCACCTTTATTATCCACACAGAACAATGTATCCTGTAAGGCTGGTATTATTTGGCTGGCTCTCAGTTTCTTAAAGCTGGACCAGCCAGTAACACTCTTCTTTCTCGTTTTCAAATGCACCAAAACACCTGATTGCCTTCCAATATTAACTTGGAGACACAAAGAGTTAGTCAATGAGTAGAGAGAGACAAAGAGACACTGCATTCAGAATGTGTTCCATGGGCATTCAGATGCTGGGCAGTGCCCTGGCCTTGATCGTCTGTGTAGGGAACAACCATTGTTGGCGGCGTGCCCATGTCGAAGGTCATAGACTTCATCTGAAAAAACAATGTCACCTCGCAAACCATCTTGGAGGGCATCTGGATGAGCTGTGTGGTCCAGAGCACGGGCCAGATCCAGTTTAAGGTATATGACTCCATGATGTCCCTCAGCTCCGACCTGCAGGTTGCTAGAGCGCTGGTCATGGTGGACATCGTGGTGGGAATTGCTGGCCTCTTCATGGCGTTTGTTGGGGGGAAGTGCACCAACTTTCTGTTGGAGGAGGTGGCCAAGGCACGGGCGACGGTGGCGGTAGGGGTGGTGCTCATCATCAGTGGGATCCTGTGTCTCATCCCTGTATCCTCAACAGCCAGTCTCATCATCCAGGACTTTTACAATCGACTCCTGGTGGATGCTCAGCGGAGAGAGCTGGGAGGCTGGGATCCTGCTACTCCTGGGAGGGGGACTCCCTTGGTGGTAACTGCCACCCCAAGGAGGACGACAAAGCCCCCTTTGTGAAATATATACTGGCCAAGTCGTCAGGAAGTTAAAGAAAACCGGCAGGTTCTGTGGCAAGTTCCTCCACCCCAACAAAGACAGACATTTAATATGAAGGTTCATGGGACAAACTGGTCTGCATGAAAATGTTGTTTCTCCATCTTTTCAAAAGGTTTTGGTGGTATAAGAAGGTAAATGGACGGACATTGGAATATAAAGGAAAAGGTACCAGTGGAAAAATGTTGTATGAAAAAAAAACTGTACTATGAAGGAAAATATGCACTTAACTTTTTGATTGATTAGCCAGAGAAACACTTCACTCTTAGAAAAAAGGGTTCCAAAAGGATTCTTCAGCTGCCCCATAGGGGAACCCTTTTCGGTTATCTCATTGGAAAGGATTCTGTATAGAACTCAAAACGGTTCTACCTGGAACCGAAAGGGTTCTTCAAAGGGTTCTCCAATGGGGACAGCCGAAAAGCTATATTTTTCTAAGAGTGTATGAGTGTATTAATATGCTACTGTTTAGATATACACTGAACAAAAATATAAACATAACATGTAAAGTGCTGGTCCCATGGTTCATGAGATGAAATAAAAGATCCCTTAATTCTCTCCAATTTTGCGCACAAATCTGTTTACATTAGCATTTTAGTGAGCATTTTATCCTTTGTCAAGATAATCCATCCACCTGACAGGTGTGGCATATCAAAAAGCTGATTAAACAGCATGATCATTACACAGGTGCACCTTGTGCTGGGGACAATAAATAGCCACTCTAAAATATGCAATTTTGTCACACAACACAATGGCACAGATGTTTCAAGTTTTGAGGCAGAATGCAATTGGCATGCTGACAGCAGGAACGTCCACCAGAGCTGTTGGCAGAGAATTTAATGTTCATTTTTTTACCTTAAGCCACTGCCAACGTCGTTTTAGAGAATTTGTCAGTACATCCAACCGGCCTCACAACCACAGACCACGTGTAACCACACCGGCCTAGGACCTCCAGATCCGACTTCTTCACCTGCGTGGGGGGGGGGGTTCCCCTATGGTGCAGCTGAAGAATCCTTTTGGAACCCTTTTTTCTAAGAGTGAAGTGTTTCTCTGGCTAATCAATCAAAAAGTTAAGTGCATATTTTCCTTCATAGTACAGTTTTTTTTGCATACAACATTTTTCCACTGGTACCTTTTCCTTTATATTCCAATGTCCGTCCATTTCTGTCTGTAATAAAAAACAAATTCTGATTGGCCGGGCCTGGCTCTCTAGTGGGTCGGCCTGGCTCCCAAGTGGGTGGGCCTATGCCCTCCCAGGTCCACCCATGGCTGAGCCACTGCCCAGTCATGTGAAATCCATAGATTAGGGCCTTATTCATTTATTTAAATTGACTGATTTCCTTAACTGTAATTCATACAAATCGTAGAAATTGTTGCATGTAGCGATTATATTTTTGTTCAGTATATGTAAATGTTATTTGTTTCTCGAATTCCTGGCAAGTTGATTATACACTGTTGCAAATTGTATTAGTCAGCAACTTTTTTACTGTTGTATGTTCTCTGTTTTATTACAATAAACTATCTTTTCATATTTCAGGTGAGTGTTTGTTGATTCAGTACTCCCACTGATGCCCTTGTTTTCAGTATACGCATTCATCATGATCATAAAATGTTCTCTGTAAGGTTCAAATAGAACACTGGTCAAACCTGTTTGACAGGAACTGGTGTCAGAGAATTCCACACATGCTCAATGACTGCTTCAATGTGTTTTTCGACCAACATATACAATTACAAGGCTTGCAAACATTGGGTATGTCTATTGTGACAGATATTGTTGTATCAACCCACTCTCGTAATCTTTAAATCAATAAAATAATCAACTATGTTTGAGTTCATAAAAAGACTGGTGTGAGTTGAGTAGGTTTACACTAAGCTGTGAGAAAGTTATGTTCCCCTGTTATCAGACCTGTAGATCAGGGAGAGTCTCCAGCTCCGCTGTTCTCGTGCAGAAAATATTGAGAGCTTAAATTGACTTAATCCCTTAATTGCGTCTAATTTGTCTCACCATTACATTTTATCTTTGCCTTAGGTGTTTTTGTTATTGTATTATTAAGATAAAGTTTAACATCAAGTCATTGATTGTCACATTATATTCAGTAGTGTTACAGAAAGACTGTCCAGTAATATTCAGTAAGATTTGAATGATCAAATCCTCCTCATATTCCACCCAGTATCAATTTATGCACCATTGTTTCACTCTGAATGACAGTTTCACTGCTGCTCGTTCTCTTAATATTCTATTCAAAGAAACCTGCAATATTGTGGAACACCTCAGTCATGTCCCTCCATCAAATAGGTCCGACAATGATGACACACTACTGCTATCTAGTGGTATTATCCAGAGCGACTTACAAATTGGTGCGTTCACCTTAAGACATCCAGTGGAACAGCCACTTTACAATAGTGCATCTAAATCTTTTAAGGGGGGAGGGGGTGAGAAGGATTACTTTATCCTATCCTAGGTATTCCTGAAAGAGGTGGGGTTTCAGGTGTCTCCGGAAGGTGGTGATTGACTCCGCTGTCCTGGCGTCGTGAGGGAGTTTGTTCCACCATTGGGGGGCCAGAGCAGCGAACAGTTTTGACTGGGCTGCGCGGGAACTGTACTTCCTCAGTGGTAGGGAGGCGAGCAGGCCAGAGGTGGATGAACGCAGTGCCCTTGTTTGGGTGTAGGGCCTGATCAGAGCCTGGAGGTACTGAGGTGCCGTTCCCCTCACAGCTCCGTAGGCAAGCACCATGGTCTTGTAGCGGATGCGAGCTTCAACTGGAAGCCAGTGGAGAGAGCGGAGGAGCGGGGTGACGTGAGAGAACTTGGGAAGGTTGAACACCAGACGGGCTGCGGCGTTCTGGATGAGTTGTAGGGGTTTAATGGCACAGGCAGGGAGCCCAGCCAACAGCGAGTTGCAGTAATCCAGACGGGAGATGACAAGTGCCTGGATTAGGACCTGCGCTGCTTCCTGTGTGAGGCAGGGTCGTACTCTGCGGATGTTGTAGAGCATGAACCTACAAGAACGGGCCACCGCCTTGATGTTAGTTGAGAACGACAGGGTATTGTCCAGGATCACGCCAAGGTTCTTAGCGCTCTGGGAGGAGGACACAATGGAGTTGTCAACCGTGATGGCGAGATCATGGAACGGGCAGTCCTTCCCCGGGAGGAAGAGCAGCTCCGTCTTGCCGAGGTTCAGCTTGAGGTGGTGATCCGTCATCCACACTGATATGTCTGCCAGACATGCAGAGATGCGATTCGCCACCTGGTCATCAGAAGGGGGAAAGGAGAAGATTAATTGTGTGTCGTCTGCATAGCAATGATAGGAGAGACCATGTGAGGTTATGACAGAGCCAAGTGACTTGGTGTATAGCGAGAATAGGAGAGGGCCTAGAACAGAGCCCTGGGGGACGCCAGTGGTGAGAGCGCGTGGTGAGGAGACAGATTCTCGCCACGCCACCTGGTAGGAGCGACCTGTCAGGTAGGACGCAATCCAAGCGTGGGCCGCGCCGGAGATGCCCAACTCGGAGAGGGTGGAGAGGAGGATCTGATGGTTCACAGTATCGAAGGCAGCCGATAGGTCTAGAAGGATGAGAGCAGAGGAGAGAGTTAGCTTTAGCAGTGCGGAGGGCCTCCGTGATACAGAGAAGAGCAGTCTCAGTTGAATGACTAGTCTTGAAACCTGACTGATTTGGATCAAGAAGGTCATTCTGAGAGAGATAGCGGGAGAGCTGGCCAAGGACGGCACGTTCAAGAGTTTTGGAGAGAAAAGAAAGAAGGGATACTGGTCTGTAGTTGTTGACATCGGAGGGATCGAGTGTAGGTTTTTTCAGAAGGGGTGCAACTCTCGCTCTCTTGAAGACAGAAGGGACGTAGCCAGCGGTCAGGGATGAGTTGATGAGCGAGGTGAGGTAAGGGAGAAGGTCTCCGGAAATGGTCTGGAGAAGAGAGGAGGGAATAGGGTCAAGCGGGCAGGTTGTTGGGCGGCCAGCCGTCACAAGACGCGAGATTTCATCTGGAGATCAAGCGGTCTGAATACTTTCTGAAGGCACTGTACATAATGTATGTTTCCCACTGTGTCCTGTAGTGTGCCTGTTAGGAAGTAGGAAGGACAATGTCCAACCTAGAACCAAACAACACATTGCATAGGCCTTCCTATCAGTCAAACGGACCATACTTATACCTTTTAAGGTGCGTAAACCGCAGTGCTTCAGCATGGACATTTGGTTAAGGGAATTCATTGACTTATTGACTATGGAACGAGCGGCATCTGCCCTCCAAGACCATGACAATGACCCAGAGGGTCTCTGGAACACTAGAATAACGTGTAAACCATAGAGCATAGCCTAGTATATAAACTGTGTATTTGTTTATGAACTATACCCCCCTTCTTGCCAGGTCCCAGAGGATGCCTAGCTTGTTGTGGCAGGGATCAATGGGTGTCCTCCCCCTTCTATTGTTTATTGTCATGTTTGGATGTTGGTTGTCTGTCCCATGTAGCTCAGTTGCACTTGCAACACCAGGGTTGTGGGTTCAATTCCCACGGGGGACAAGTACGAAAAAGTATGCACTCACTACTGTAAGTCGCTCTGGATAAGAATGACACACAATGTAAAAAAACATCTCACTGTGTTGTTGTCTTTGTAAATGGAAAAGAAAAAAGTATAAATGGAAGAAAAGAATGTGTGGAAATTGCTAGGCTGTAATCACAGAGATAAAAGAGCCAACAGACATTTTGAGCATATTGTTAAAACTTATTTTTTCTTTGTTTCATCCCCAGTTCTGCACAAGCTGTAGCGCCCCCCATGGCTGTGGAGGAGCTGGGCATCACCCTGTCCATGGTGGGCCTGGCAGGTACCATCCTGATCTGTGCCCTGCCCATGTGGAAGGTTACAGCGTTCATCGGCACCCACCTGGTGGTCATGCAGGTGTTCTGGGAGGGCCTGTGGATGACCTGTGTGTCTGAAACCACGGGACAAATGCAGTGTAAAATCTATGATGCTCTTCTAGACCTGTCCCCTGACCTCCAGGCGGCCAGGGGCCTCATCGTCATCAGCATGGTACTGGGCTGCCTGGCATTCCTTGTCTTCCTCCTGGGGGCTAGGTGTACCAACTGCCTGAGCCATCCCAAGTTCAAAGCCAGCATGGTGCAGGCCGCAGGGGTCACCTTCGCCCTGGCTGGGTTAAGCATCATAGTGGCTGTGTCCTGGACGGCCCAGTCAATCATTAGGGACTTCTATAACCCGCGGGTCCCTGAGGTGCTCAAGAAAGAGATGGGGGCGGCCATCTATGTGGGCTGGGTAACCTCTGGGTTCCTGTTCTGTGGAGGAGGGGTGCTGTGTACCAGCTGTCCTCCAGGGGGGAGAGAGGGCAGGCATGGTTCCAGCAGTAGGTACACCCTGGCTAGGATGCCCACTCACAGTCACAGCAGCTACGCCATAAAGAACTATGTGTGAGAGGGGAGTGCTTTATTTGCCTTTTAACTTCAGGCAAATAGTGTTGGCAGGTGTTGGCACTATGAAGAAACATGTCACAGCAAGTTTTTCCATGACAACATTGTTATTTTGTACATTGAATGTCCATGTCTGGTTATTCAGTGTATTGTCTGACTTTCATAGATTTAGAATTGCCCTGGAACTATTTGATAGCTTGGTGGAAGTTTAAAAAAATACGATCATGTTAATTGATTCTTGTTACAAAATAAGTCTGACTTAGGTAATTGTAGCTATTAAAATGTTCACTCTATCACCATGAAATATGGTTACTGAGGAAATATCTGTTATTGAAATATAATCACTGAAAATCAATAGGTTACTAATATTGACAGTACAACTACGTCAACTGAATGAACCTGATTGTTTTTATATCCCTGTATTGTAATTCACATATTTTCATTTTTCCACATCCTATTCAACTGTGGTTACTACTTATAATGTGTTTTGTAACAATGTTTATCACAGTTACTTTTGTGATTAGAATCTGCATGCTAAGAGAATAGAGGCAGTACTTTAGCGGGCAACAAATCATGTTCGTTGAATGATTTGCAATTTGAACTTAATAGAAATAAACATTTTGGTTAGAAATGACTTTTGTTGCATCTCTTTTATTTATCTTATTGAAAAAGTGTATCAAAACTCATTAGAAGGGAGAACATTGAACATTCAGAATGAAGTATGAAACATGCTGTACTTTGAGTGGCACACAAGGCTTATTTAACAATTACATGTTCCTATAAGACCAGAGTCAGAGGCTGAAGTCAACAAAGCACACAGTGTCATCTTTGTTTTAGCGACTGAGTGGCAAAACTGCAAAAGAGGGATTGTTGTGAAACCATGTCACAGTAAACAGAAGGAATCCCCTTTATTCCCCAGCTGTAGAGCAGGACTGCTGCCCCACACCCTTTTCTTTTAAGGAATCTGTGAGGACCGGTTTCACATCACACAGGCTAGACTCACACACAGGCACGCATGCCCACACACAGGCACACAGACTGTGCCTGCAGCTGGTCAAGCCCTGCTTTCTGTGAGGAGCTAAGCTCAGCTCAGTCATGAAGAGGCAGTTGGAGCTAGCAGTGTTGGGCCTGGGCATTACAGGCTGGCTGTGCGCCATCCTCACCCGCTGCCTGCCCCTGTGGAAAGTCAGCGGTACTCTGGAGACTCCACAGCCACGCTGTCGGCATACTGAGACGGGGTGTGGCTGGAATGGGATCACTGGGACCTCAACCATGACGGTAGCCTCCACTGCTCCTTCTACCAGTCTTTGTTATCTCTCTCTGGAAACTTCTGAACATAGAGAGGCCTGATCATGGCTTGTATAGGTGCTGTGGTCATCAGTATCATTAGAGAGGTGTGGTTTCCGAAGAGGAATCATGTGAAAGTTGCCTCCGGTGTGGTGTTTGTGCTGTGTCCCTGTAGCCTGGACCTGCCACCACACTAACAAGCCACTGGAGGGCGCTGTGGTGCTGAGGAGAGACTGGGGAGCTGCCCTGTACATAGGATGGATCTCCTCCTCTCTAATGGTAGTAGGGGGAGGGTTTCTCAGTACTAGATTCCCCACATTCCAGCAGCAGGAGGGGTCAGAAAGAGGGGGTTATACTCCAGGTTATCCTGTGGCAGAGCAGGGGCCAACCAGCCCCCTGGATACTATCCACAGGACTGAATTTAGACACAGCCAGTATGCTCGGGCAACAACACAACCATGAGAAGATGCAATCAGGTATGATTAGGTATGAATAGACCTCTAGGTACTATAGTCAATGTTAGAAATCATGCTTCCACTGCAATGAAGCACTTTGAAAGATGTTGAAGAATTTAGGAGAGAGGTAAAGGAGTAGCACTAACCATGGAGTAAATTGCACTTTTAACTGTAATAATTGGGTCTGAAATGTTGTCAATTTGTGTAATTGTATGTATTGGTGGTGAAGGTTTACCATTAAAGTGTTACAGTGGCTTCTGAAAGTATTCACATCCCTGGACTTTTCCACATTTTGTTGTGGTACAGCCTGAATTTAAAATGGATTAAATTGAGATTTTATGTCACTGGCCTACACACAATATCCTATAATATCAAAGTGGAATTATGTTTTTACAAATTAATATAATGGTAAAAGCTGAAATGTCTTCAGTCAATACATATTCAGTAAACATTTGCTTAACAAGTCACATGGACTCACTCTGTGTGCAATAATAGTGTTTAACATGACTTTTGAATGACTACCCCATCTCTGCACCCCACACATACAATTATCTGTAAGGTCCTTCAGTCGAGCAGTGACCTTCAAACACAGATTCAAACACAAAGTTCAAGGAGGTTTTCCACTGCCTTGCAAAGAAAGGCACCGATTGGTAGATGGGTATAAAAAAGCAGATATTGAATATCCCTTTAAGCATGGTGAAGTTATTTACTACACATTGGATGTTGTATCAATACACCCAGTCACTACAAAGATACAGGCGTCCTTCCTAACTCAGTTGCTCGAGAGGAAGGAAACCGCTCAGGAATTTCACTGAGGCCAATGGTGACTTTAAGTTACAGTGTTTAATGGCTGTAATAACAGAAAACTGAGGATGGATCAACAACATTGTAGTTACTCCACAATACTAACCTAAATGACCAAGTGAAAAGAAGGAAGCTTGTAGAGAATAAAAATATTCCAATAAGGCACGAAAGTAAAAGTGCGAAAAATGTGTCAAAGAAATTGACTTTATGTCCTGAATACAAAGCATTATGTTTGGGGCAAATCCAACACAACACATCACTGATTACCCCTCTTCATATTTTCAAACATGGAGATGGCTGCATCATGTAATGGGTATATTTGTCATCGGCAAGGAGTAGGGAGTTTTTTTTATATAAAAAGAAACGGAATAGAGATACTGTAAGCCCCGGCAAAATCCTTGAGGAAAACCTGGTTCAGTCTGCTTCACAAAAGATACTGGAAGACAAATTCACCTTTCAGCAGGATAATAACCTAAAACAAGGCCAAGTATACACAAGACTTGAAAATAGCTCGAGCAACAACCAACTTGCCAGAGCTTGAAGAATTTAAAAAATAATCATGTCCAAATATTGTACAATCCAGGTGTGACTTACCCAGAAACACTTACAGCTGCAATCGCTACCAAAGGTGATTCTAACATGTATTGATATTGAGATATTTCAGTATTTGGGGCGGCAGGTAGTGTTGGGCCAGTAACCGAAAGGTTGCAACATCAAATCCCCGAGCTGACAAGGTACAAATCTGTCGTTCTGCCCCTGAACAAGGCAGTTAACTCACTGTTCCTAGGCAGTCATTGTCAATAAGAATTTGTTCTTAACTGCCTTGCCTAGTTAAATAAAATATTTAATACATTTGCAAACATTTCTAAAAACATGTCATTATGGGGTATTGTGTGTAGATGGGTGAGAAGATTTTTGTCTGGGACAAAATGTGGAATAAGTCAAAGTATGAATAGTTTCTGAAGGCACTGTATCTTACAATAATGGTATAAACTTGGGATAAAGTGTCATATCTACTGTATTGGCATAGGGCTATTGATAGCATTTTTGGAGACTATGCCATAGTAATCACAAAATAATGAATAAAAACAATGAAATAGATTGTTTTTATTTGCAATTGTTTATAAGACTCATATTTAATTATGAAGAAACATATATAAATTAAGGGGTTAAATAAACTATTCATAACAAAATATGCCTTTTCAAACATGGCGAAATGGTAAACTGGGTAAAATGAAAGGCATGGTCAAAGCCATATGAATTACTTTAGAAGAAGTTGACTCACAAAATAAACTTCATTAAATTATAGTAATTTTTTGTTTACAAGCAAACATTTGAGTGGTACATGCTCACAGCAAAAATACTGAATGTTATCAGATCTTCAACCAAAACTAATATTAGAACAGACACTGGAAATAAGAAGGGCTCCATTGGTATTAGAAATAGTGGCCTCTTTAATGAGGGGTTTGCAGTTTGTGTGGCAGCGGTGGTGGTAAGATAGTGTATGTATGTAGTCCTATAGGGCTCTGTGTGAAGGCTATTCCAGCCGCTCGTCTCCCTCTTCCACATCCTTCAGACTGAGCACCTCCAGGGAACCTTTGCCTTTCGTCTCACAGCGGATCAACTCATCTATCTCCCTGAAGCAGCCCGGGTCCACCAGACACACCTGGAGGATGGAGGGAGATATATATATTTACTACAAGTGTATACAGTGTATTACATATTCCTTTTGTTATCAAGTCTAGATAACTATTTTAGTTTAGAGCAGGGGTGTCAAACTCATTCAATGGAGGGCCTAGTTTTATGCAGGTTTTTGGTTTTTCCTTTCAATTAAGACCTAAACAACCAGGTGAGGGGAGTTCTTTACTAATTAGTGACCTTAATTCATCAATCAAGTACAAGGGAGGAGTGAAAACTCGCAGACACTCGGACCTTGGTGAAATGAGTTTGACACATGTGCTTTAGAGCCCTACGGTGTAGCCTAGTATAAACCAGAGGGATCTGTCTCTCACCATCTCCAGCTGGTCGTCAAAGTCTTCACTTTCTACCACCTTGAGGAGGGGTTTGAGTTTCTCCTTCAGCCTCTTGCCGTCTTTGGCCGGCAGGACCAGCCTCAGCCTCATGTGGGCCCTCTGGATCTCTATGGACTCTTTCAGCTGCCTAATCACCTCCAGAGCCTTGGAACAAACAGCAATTAGATTCATGGGGCATTAGCATTACAAAGACTGTCATTAGTTGGTATGTACTGAAACCCAGTAAGTATTCTGGTTTATGTAGCTAAACAACAAACAGGTTCAGTGTTTAATATGACAGACTAAACTCCTCACTGAAAGGAAAACATTTATGGCTAAATCTAGCCACTGCTTGTACACACAGTATGCACAGTGAGTGAGCATTTAAAACAAAGCCGTTCATTCATGTTCAGCCGTTCATCCATGACGTTTATATTAAAATATGGCAAATGTGTAGACTCCAGAGTGTACTGTAGCAACAACCTTTTGTCCCAGCCATACCTGCTGCTTGGTGCTTTTGTTGGCCTTGACAGAGTAGTGGATATCCTTCATGGCCCTCTCTATGAGGTTGACTGTGTATGGTCGCTTGGTCTCTGGGTTCACACACTTCTCTGCCACGATGGTCGCAATGTCTCTGAAACTCGTCTCCAACTGGCTCTGCCTCTCCTTGTCTGAAACTTGGAGTTCTCCTTTAGCTAAAATCTGAGAAAGAAAAGACATACTGAACAGGCAAATCTCACAACAATAACATAACATTGAATGAATGTGAGTAATATTGATTACTGGTGTTCTGTTATCTGTCAATGTATTTACTTGTTTACAAATCTCTGTCAGGTCATCTGTTCCAAAGGCTTTTGACAGATCATCTTTCTTGGCAACCTGACCCTTTGAAACATTATTGAAAACAGAGCTGGTCTGCAGCACTTCATCCAGGTCCTTCTCTCTGTGTAATTGGCAAATGAAAACAGCATGGCGATTTAGTAAGTGTTTACATGGGGCTTTGCTATCTCAGTTTCCTAATCCTAGTCCTGGGGTGCACATTTTTGCCCTAGCACTACACACCTGATTCCACTAATCAAAGGTTTGACAATGAGTTAGATAGTGGAATCAGGTGAATAGTGCTAGGGCAGATAGTGGAATCAGGTGAATAGTGCTAGGGCAGATAGTGGAATCAGGTGAATAGTGCTAGGGCAGATAGTGGAATCAGGTGAATAGTGCTAGGGCAGATAGTGGAATCAGGTGAATAGTGCTAGGGCAGATAGTGGAATCAGGTGACTAGTGCTAGGGCAGATAGTGGAATCAGGTGAATAGTGCTAGGGCAGATAGTGGAATCAGGTGAATAGTGCTAGGGCAGATAGTGGAATCAGGTGAATAGTGCTAGGGCAGATAGTGGAATCAGGTGAATAGTGCTAGGGCAGATAGTGGAATCAGGTGAATAGTGCTAGGGCAGATAGTGGAATCAGGTGAATAGTGCTAGGGCAGATAGTGGAATCAGGTGAATAGTGCTAGGGCAGATAGTGGAATCAGGTGAATAGTGCTAGGGCAGATAGTGGAATCAGGTGAATAGTGCTAGGGCAGATAGTGGAATCAGGTGAATAGTGCTAGGGCAGATAGTGGAATCAGGTGAATAGTGCTAGGGCAGATAGTGGAATCAGGTGAATAGTGCTAGGGCAGATAGTGGAATCAGGTGAATAGTGCTAGGGCAGATAGGAATCAGGTGAATAGTGCTAGGGCAAAAACAAACATGTGCACCCCTTTGGTTCCCCAGGACAGAAACACTGTGCTAGATGATGCTTTCAATATCTATAGGTATTGATAGGCTAATGTCGACAACCTAAAAACAAATATTATGTGAACTCAGACCAGCTATTGGATTTGGTTCTGGGGAGGTCGAGGGGGTGTCCCCTTTCGAAATTCAAAAGATGCCAGGTGTAGATGACTCAAAGTCCAAAGAATCAGTGATGCAAAACACATGGCACCTAGACTGTTCCTCATTATCCCACAGCCTCTCGACTCTGGGTAAGAATATAATGCACGATACAAGACAAGTGAGCCATGATGATGACATGAGTCATGACTTGCTACTCTGAAACAGCACATTAGATTGTATTATTTACATATTATTTATTTACATTCGTAGCTAATTATAAATACATCAAAGCTGAAAGCATACTACCATTAGTCGTAATACTACTGGTGTTTGCTATATGCCTCGGTGGATATCAAACAGATCCAACTAGCTAACGTTAGCTATCATAGCTACGCAGCTAGCTAAATTCCTAAAATACTCACGCTCCAGATCTCCAGCTCATCACTTTATTTTTGTAGCAGGCGATTTCAAATCTTTTTCCTCCCTTTTTCATCCTCACCACCGCCACATTTGTGAGTCGGATCTGGTTTGTTGGTGTAAATATAGACATATTTCTGCTTTACAAGACAGATAAATCTGTCAGTAACACTATTTTTTTAGCGGCGCTGGTGTGCTATGTGTTTCACAAAAATTCCGCCGGACTGAAACATACTATGTGCAAACGGTCCTATTTTATGTTGGTCTCTGATGGAATTGTTTAGTATTTTTTTTTAAACATTTAAATTTTGTACGGTACCATAACGACTGCTACGAATAAATACAAATATGTTTACTTTTTATGTATTTGACAAACTAGATACTTTGCATAAAATATCACGTGTAAATGAAGTTGTTCCTGTACCGGTGTATTTCATCCAGAGAATATAATTGAATGCTTAAAAACTCTGTTGCAAAGTAATGGAATAGAGGGGTGTAAACATATGGCTATGCCTATGGGATATAATCAAATATGTGTATATCTGTAATATAATTAAACCTCCAATTCCCACAATGTATTTCGTTTCATCATGATACCAATTATGGCTGCTCCCAGCTGTTGAACTTTGATGTTCCTAAAACGTTTGTCAATATTTACATTGATGATACAAAACATTGCACAGGAGAAAGAAACAATGTTGCGGGGCTCAACTTTACTGCTTTTGGATTTGATAACCCATGTTTTTGACGCTGATATTGATGGTGAGTGAGAGTGTCGCGGAGAGAAGTGGGTATCTTGAAAGGTGAGATGAGGATGGTGCAGAGAAGGTCAGTCGGCGCATTTTTTTATATCAGTGAAAGAATGTCCTCGAGCCAGGTAGCAGTTGCTAGATTCTATTTAAAAAATAACTTTTGTGCCGTTTCTGAGATCTTTAGTTGATGTGTGTATGTATAGTATAGAGATCATATGTATAGAGATACTATTAAATTACTAGAAGGGAAGGTCATAAACCCTAAAAGTTCCAGAATGGGTTGTAATTGGTAGCCATATTGGTCAGGGAGAAATTCTGATTGGAATGAACGGCAGTAGAGGCATAATCCTGATTTTACTTATGCATTAAAATAAAAGTAAGGCATGTGATAGAATGAGATATTGTGTAATAAAATTATTGGCAACCTAAAATAGTCAGAATTAAAAATACAGTTTATAAGGGTTTCATGCCAATGTTTTGTATAAATAACCTTTTATGTGTAACAGACCATAAATGTTTAATTTGTTGTTTTCTTGGAAAGCTGTGAGTGCTATTATACGATACAATATCAATTCTTGTTGCATTTACAACTTGTCTAAGTCCTATCAACTGATTTGAGCCAGTATATGGTTGTGGATTGACTGCATTGCTTGAATGGAATGTTGGCATATTGGCAGTTAATTTGAAAAAATGTATGGAATCATTCCTCTAAAACTGGTGATATACAACATCCAGGATTAGCATTAGCTACTTTAGCGTGGTGGAAAATGATGTTTCATAAAGAGAAGTAGGCATACTTTCCCAGGTTTTATCACATTTTCACCATTAAATTAAGGAACAAATTGATGTCCTTGCAGCCTGAATGGAGAATGTTCTATGCACGAACCAGTCCACAGGGGATACGAATGTATAGCCAGCTACATAGATTCCCTTTGGACTGTAAGATGAAACGACTCGATATCACCATTTGCCGGTCTTTGGGCTAATCCAGAACATAATGTCTTTGCAGGAACAAGGAAGACAGTCCGCGGCACCTTCAAGAGTATTTTTTTGTCAGTATGGCAGAACAGGATATACTTGCACACAGCTGCCGATGTTTTGGTTGGAATTTGGTTCTCACTGAAAATGGCATTGAAAAAGGTCATTTAACTCTTCCCTTATTATTTGCTCAAAGAGCAGTTCTGCTTACATTTCTATTCATTCTAATTATTTATTTGTCTACTGGTAAATGAGAGTCAAATTGAGAGCTTGGGACTATAAGGTTATATCTGCATTTATGTCAAATTGAGTTGTTGACCTTAATCTGTACAATTTTCTCTACCTACAGTTGAAGTCGAAAGTTTACATACATTTATGTTGGAATCATTAAATCTTGTTTTTCAACCACAACCACTTCTTGTTAAAAAACTATAGTTTTTCCAAGTCTGTTAGGACATCTACTTTGGGCATGACACAAGTAATTCTTCCAACAATTGTTTACAGACATATTATTTCACTTATAATTCACTGTATCACTTCCAGTGGGTCAGAATTTGACATACACTAAGTTACTAAGTTGACTGTACCTTTAAACTGTTTGGAAATTTCCAGAATATGATGTCATGGCTTTAGAAGCTTCTGATAGGCTAATTGACTCCATTACACCAGCTCTGTCTGGTGACCCAAGTTAAACAATTTGGAGGCAATGCTACAAATACTAATTGAGTGCATGTAAACTTCTGGGAATGGGATGAAAGAAATAAAAACTGAAATAAATCATTCTCTCTACTACTATTCTGACCTTTCACATTCTTAAAATAAAGTGGTGATCCTAACTGACCTAAGACAGGGAATTTTTAATTGGAATAAATGTCAGGATTTGTGAAAACTGAGTTTAAATGTATTTGGCTAAGGTGTATGCAAACTTCTGACTTCAACTGTATATAGTTCTCTAAATACCCCAATTCATTTTAAGTTCAAAAGAATACAATAAAAAAAATGGCTGACATCATTCAAACCAATGGGGATTTGGAACTTTAAAAACCAATTATCTCAGAATCATCTTTTTGCAGATAGAACTTTGTAGTCCCAAGCTCTCCAAATGTTACACGTTATTTTTCTCTGTACCCCATTAGAATACTCGTACCAATCCAGTGACCCTCTGGCTCTACAAAGCTGTGGAGTAGGATGGTTACAGTGTTGAGAAAGTGGTTGATGTATCTAAAGCACAGATATTCTATGGATCACAGACTGGAACTGCAAAGGTAAGAGAGTGATTCTGCAACCATGGACTTTTTCTGTAATACAGGGGTATTTTTTTGGTTTAAGAGAAAATAATAGTTTTAGGGATGCATGGTTTTTATTAACTCTCGAGAACCCAAGGGGCCATACCCAGCCATCTTATTCGAAACTTATGGAGCACGGCCAATGTTTACTACAGTCCCAACTCTCTTTTTTTAACGATTACAAATGTTAATAGTCATCCCTTGCGATACGGTTTTTGAAAACCTTTTATACAGTGCATTTGGAAAGTATTTAAACCCCTTGACCTTTTCCACATTTTGTTACGTTACAGCCTTATTCTAAAATAAATGTAATCTTTTTTTCCGCCCTCATTTTACACACAATACCCCATAAGGACAAAGCAAAAACAGGTTTTTAGAAATGTTTGCAAATTAAAAAAAACATAAATATTATATTTGCATAAATATTCAGACCCTTTATTCAAAACTTTGTTGAAGCACCTTTGGCAGCGATTACAGCCTTGAGTCTTCTTGGGTATGACACTACAAGCTTGGTACACCTGTATTTGGGGAGTTTCTCCCATTCTCTGCAGATCCTCTCAAGCTCTGTCAGGTTAGATGGGGAGCGTCCCTGCACAGCTATTTTCAGGTCTCTCTAGAGATGTTCGATCGGGTTCAAGTCTGGGCTGTGGCTGGGCCACTCAAGGACATTCAGAGTCTTGTCCCAAAGCCACTCATGCGTTGTCTTGGCTGTGTGCTTAGGTTTGTTGTCCTGTTTGAAGGTGAACCTTCACCCCAGTCTGAGAACCTGCTCCAGAGCACTCAGGACTTCATCAAGGATCTCTCTGTACTTTGCTCCGTTCATCTTTCCCTTAATCCTGACTAGTCTCCCAGTCTCTGCCGCTGAAAAACATCCCCACAGCGTGATGCTGCCACCACCATGCTTGACCGTAGGGATGGTGCCAGGTTTCCTCCAGACGGGATGCTTGGCATTCAGGCCAAATAGTTAAATCTTGGTTTTATGAGACCAGAGAATCTTTTTTCTCATGGTCTGAGAGTCTTTTAGGTGCGTTTTGGCAAACTCCAAGCGGGCTGTCATGTGGTCTCCATCTGGCTTCCATCTGTCAACCCCAAGTTTGCCTCTTTTTATTATTATTATTTATTTTTCTTATTTAAACCAATGGCTGGCACAGGTATAAATATTTTAAATTAATCCCGTTCAACCAGGAAAGATTGATTATTTTCATCAGTATTCCATTCTGTTGGGCAATACTTCACCATCTGAGAAATGAATAGGAGATTTGTCGCCTGGCACAGCAGACACAGCAGGAAATTGCCATTTATTCAACAGACACTTTACAGTTCGGGAGAGGGATTTTTATCTCCAAAGAGAAATGACCAAGCGTGCTTGGCCCGGCCTCCGGCCTAGAGATCTAGTTTCAGATGCTCAGTGCATTGACTCTTTGTGCCCAGTGTTCAATCATGATCCTCTCTTCCTCGAGCAGCATAGAGTGTTGCAGGCAGCTCTTTGCTGTAAGAAACCATGGGGCAAGGGGCACCTTACACTGTAGGGCTTAAATCATTTACAATGTTGCTCTGCTTTGGAGATTTGTTCTGCATTCAAATTGTTGTCCTCATACCTCATCATTGTGCTACCTATGCAGCTGTTGTTATTGATTCCTACTTTCACTCTGGATGCATGTTATGCAATAAGTTGTCCATAGCTGCATCCTGTTTTTGCATCCAGAAATGGGGCCATTCCTGTATAAAGTGCCGGAGAGATCCTTATTCTATATGTATATGTTACATATTCTGCATTTGTTTATATTGTGCCACTTTCCAGATTTTTGATGACATCTCTCTCTACAGTGCTCCAACAAGTTGGTCTGTATGTTCCTATTGGCTGTGTACACTGACGGACAGCCCACAGAAAATGCTGAATGGTTCTGTAAGTGTCTGGAGGAGGCATCCACTGACTTCAGATATGGGAACGCCTACCTGAAAGGACTGAGATATGTGTATGGCTGCCATTACAATACGGTAAGAGATCTGACAAAATACTGTGTGTCTCCTATCGATATGTTTCCACCATGTGTGGTGCTGCTTCTTACACTTGCAATCCGTTTCTTTGCTTATCTCATACTTTCATGGATATTTTTTGCATATTATACATTCCTCTTTTGTACACACTAGAATACTAAGCTCATTCAATTGATTATCATTACCACTATTACTGTTCTCTCCTGTCCCATAGCTAACCATCCACTTCCTCTAGACTCACTGAAAACACATCATTCAACCCCTTCTGCCCTCTCCCTTAGGTGAGTAAGAATGTGGACAAGTGGCTGTGGATGCTGAGCGGCATCCGGGTTCTGTCCAGAGGAGATGGCAACTGCAACGTAGCGAATAGCCACAATGGCAGCGTGCATGCTGACTTTCTGGTCTGGAAGACCAAGTTCCTGAGCTGCCTGCAGGCCCTGGTTGCAGGGCAGAAGAAGGCCTGTAGTGGAAACTGTAAGATGGGCAGCTCATGTAAGACCAGGAACAGGAAGAAACCACAGTCCTCAGTCTTCTCCTATCAGGCATTTCCAGAACAGCTCAGCTCTGAGGTAAGACTAAACGTAACTACTCTTAACATGCATACCTCCCATTACTAATGCTATCTCATAGTGCTGATTCATAGTTTACGTAACTCCAGGCAGGGTTATGTTGTCCACAATAAGGTATTTCTTATTACACTTTTATCTGGAGTGGATTCCTTGACACTACTGCTATTACTAAACACGCATGCATGCACATACCCTCTTTCTCATATTGTCATGGTAACGTGAGTTAGCGGTGCTACTTTCTCTTCCTGCTGTCTCCAGTGCTGTACGCAGCAGGGGTGATGTTGAGCGAGTAGAGGAGAGTTAAGAAAGAAACTACAGTATGAAGGCTAATCATTATGATTTATCTACCATGCATCCATTTAGCTTTCATTTAATCCTGCCAATGCCGACAAACTTGTGGTGGGAAACATCATTTTAATCAGCCACGTACCCCGAGGAGTTCCTAAACTCCATAAATATGCATATGTTTTTCTTTATTTAATCAAGCAGCTCCAACAAAAGGTAATGACTTGTAATAAAATGTATCCCATATGGGATCCTGGATGTGTTTAATCATGGATGTATTTAAGATTAGTTGTGGATTTATGCCTTAATAAATCAGAAGGAGGTTTGGACCCTTTAGGAGATGCTTGAAGTGAGAGAGGCAGGTCTCTCGTGTACTAGGTTTGAGTGATCTCTCCGTATTTTTCATCCACTTGCTCTCTCTGTTCTCACCTACAGTTGAAGTCGGAAGTTTACATACACCCTAGCCAAATACATTTAAACTCAGTTTCACAATTCCTGACATTTAATCCTAGTAAAAATTCCCTGTCTTAGGTCAGTTAGGATCACCACTTTATTTTAAGAATGTGAAAGGTCAGAATAATAGTAGAGAGAATGATTTATTTCAGCTTTTATTTCTTTCATCACATTCCCAGTGGGTCAGAAGTTTACATACACTCAATTAGTATTTGGTAGCATTGCCTTTAAATTGTTTAACTTGCGTCAAACGTTTCGGTAGCATTCCACAAGCTTCCACAATAAGTTGGGTGAATTTTGGCCCATTCCTCCTGACAGAGCTGGTGTAACGGAGGCAAGTTTGTAGGCCTCCTGCTCGCTATTGCTCGCTATTTTGTGAAGTGCACCAGTCCCCACTGCAGCAAAGCACCCCCACAACATGATGCTGCCACCCCCGTGCTTCACGGTTGGGATGGTGTTCTTCGGCTTGCAAGCCTCCCCCTTTTCCTCCAAACATAACAATGGTCATTATGGCCAAACAGTTCTATTTTTGTTTCATCAGACCAGAGGACATTTCTCCAAAAAGTACAATCTTTGTCCCCATGTGCAGTTGCAAACCGTAGTCTGGCTTTTTATGGCGGTATTGGAGCAGTGGCTTCTTCCTTGCTGAGCGTCATTTCAGGTTATGTCGTTATAGGACTTGTTTTACTGTGGATATAGATACTTTTGTACCCGTTTCTTCCAGCATCTTCACAAGGTCCTTTGCTGTTGTTCTGGGATTGATTTCAACGTTTCGCAACAAAGTACATTCATCTCTAGGAGACAGAACGCGTCTCCTTCCTGAGCGGTATGATGGCTGCGTGGTCCCATGATGTTTATACTTGCATACTATTGTTTGTACAGATGAAGTTGGTACCTTCATGCGTTTGGAAATTGCTCCCAAGGATGAACCAGACTTGTGGAGGTCTACAATTTTTTGAGATCTTGGCTGATTTTCATGTGATTTTCCCATAATGTCAAGCAAAGAGGCACTGAGTTTGAGGTAGACCTTGAAATACATCCACAGGTACACCTCCAATTGACTCAAATGATGTCAATTAGCCTACCAGAAATTATTCTAAAGCCATGACATCAATTTCTGGACTGTGCCTTTAAACAGCTTGGAAAATGCAACTTTTTATATGTAATCTTCTGACCCACTGGAATTGTGATACAGTGAATTATAAGTGAAATAATCTGTCTATAAACAATTTGTTGGAAACTACTTTCATGCATAAAGTAGATGTCCTAACCGACTTGCTAAAACTATAGTTTGTTACCAAGACATTTGTGGAGTGGTTGAATAACGGGTTTCCATGACTCCAACCTAAGTGTATGTAAACTTCAGACTTCAACTGTACCTGTCATATTCTGTTCATCTCTCTCTTGTTCTGCCATCACCTTTCCCTATCTACTCCTCTCCCTCTCACCTGCTGTCTCCCGTCCTCCTCTCTTTCCCTCTCTTTCTATCTGCAGGAGGAGCTGGTAGAGTCCAGTAGTGACGAGGAGACAGCTGGGTCAGAGGAGAATAGCCCAGGCTCAGTCATCGATGTGGAGGATCTAGGAAAAATCTTGAACGGCATCAAGAAAACCAAGGTCAGTCAGATACAAACCACACTCTGGGTTTTACACTAGCATACTACCTAGAAATTAAGCAATGTAATGGGCATGCATTATACAAGGTTTGCTAGTATGTATACTTGATTGGAACATAGCCATGGTTTCAATTTCAGTTTCGACATACAATATTTCATGGTACTGTATCTGTGAGGCTGAAGGGTCACCATAGCATTTTATAACTTCGTACTATTGCTCCATAAGCCATTATGATGATTTTTTTTACAACTGCTTTACAACTTCTCCTGGCTGTTTTTGACATGGCATTGTACTACACCAGTCAAAGGCCACCTATCCTCTGATTTGCCGACAATCACATACTCTATTTGGCTTCTGTGAACTCAGGCTCCATGGGGACACCAGGGTGAGTGGGGTCCCCATGGAAGGCCTCATTGCCTTGCTTTAGCAGCTAACACATAAGCTGAACATGTGACTGTGGAGTAAACGTGGTTTCATTGAAGGAAAAGCAGAGCGAGCGGCAGATGGTTTGGTAGACACCAGCCTGGGCAGGAAAAGTGGGGACTTGCATAAGAGTGAGCTGTGAACGTGCTCTGGACGCCCACTCCCCAGACTTCTGGGGATGAGTGACTCAAGATGAGAAGACGGAGAGGAGACATTTACAGTACTCCTCATCTCGTTTTAGTTACACTCACTACTGAAGAATGAAGGGATGGAGAGAAGCAGTAAGAGCTGCAAATATCCATCCCCTCCGTCTACCTTTCCATTTGATTGACATGTTGATGTGGGGAGAAGTCTGTCCATAATAAAGTGCTGCTCTGCCTTAACAACACTATCAACAAGGCAGGTCCTAAATTTGTCGCACATTGACTGCTGTTCAGTCGTGTGGTCAGGTGCTACAAAGAGGACAATTGGCTCAGAACAGGGCAACACGGCTGGCCCTTAAATGTACAAGAAGAACTAACATTAATAATATGCATGTAAATCTCTCATGGCTCAAAGTAGAGGAGTGATTGACTTCATCACTACTTGTTTTTGTAAGAAGTGTTGACAAGCTGAATGTACCAAGCTGTCTGTTTAAACTACTAGCACACAGCTCAGACACCCATGCATACCCCACAAGACATGCCACCAGAGGTCTCTTCACAGTCCCCAAGTCCAGAACACACTATGGGAGGTGCACAGTACTACATAGAGCCATGGCTACATGGAACTCTATTGCACATCAGGTAACTGATGCAAGCAGTAGAATCAGATTTTAAAAAACAGATTAAAATACACCTTATGGAACAGTGGGACTGTGAAGAGACACACACACACACACACACACACAGGTACAGACATGCATATGCACACACATCCATTGTAATATGGTGGTATTATACATTTTGTATTGTAGATGTGTAATAATGTTATATGATCTTTTGTTTTATGTTTGATGTAAGTGCCTTAATGTTGCTGGACCCCAGGAAGAGTAGCTGCTGCCTTGGCAGGAACTAATGGGTATCCATAATAAATATAAATACACATGTCCTTTACATCTGAACCAGAATGGGAACATTTTCAACGCCCACAACTAGCAAATAATTGTGTTGTTCAGTGATAAAAACATATCAAGCAGGTCCAATATTAAACAAATGAATCATATCATGATACAAAACATTTGCCTAACCAGGAGGGAAATAATACTTAGGTTGGATTCTTCAAAGTTGACTACAGATAATTATTTATGTATACAAAATAATGTAGTGCAATGTAGTGCAAAATGTTTTAAAGGTGTTTTTGTATTGATTATGAGGTGATTATGGTGTGATTATGAGGTGAAATCTGCATGCTGTAAATTATATAGGCTTTGAGGCATTTTGGCCATTTTGGCCATCTGGAACTGATACTGGTTTGTTTTGCACGTTCTGCAATGCATACAGAATGAACATGATTAACAGGACTTTGCTGGTAATGATGTGTGTGTGTGTTGAAAATGTAGTATCTTTCCTACAGAAAAAAACTTAAGGGTCAGCACAGCAGTGTTTAGTGCCAGACAGTTTTCTGGCATCATTCTTGTTTAGACACCATGGGATTGATATCTCCCCTGATCCAGACTGATGTTGTTGGACAGCAAAGGAGAGGAAATGCATGTAATTGTCAGCTCTATTTGGGACAGCTGTCACTCAAGCAGAGTTTTCTGCTCTGTTCTGGTCTCTGTGATGTCACTTTCCTCCAGTGTCACCTTCCTGCTCTGACCCCACTCTGACTCCACCCTTCCTCTTATAACCAGGAAGGAGCACTTCTGTCCCAACTGTCAGTCTTCGTGTTTTTGCCCACAGGGGAAAGAGTGTGTGTTTGCTCAAGACGGGGTGTGAAATAAAGTTGTTTTGTGTGTTTTTAGCATCTCGGGATGGCTGAAGGGTAGTAAAGGCAATGACTTGAGTACGCACATATTTGATCCTTTCCTTCTTTTACTTTAGGTTGAACTTTAATAATTTGGACATATTCTCTTTGTTCAGAATTACCTCTGCTGCAGAGGATAAATTCATTAGAGTTACCAGCATAGAGGAGGAGGTGTGATGGTGTTGGGGAGCTTTGCTGGGGACTTATTTACTACGGAGTAAAACTGGCCACTACCAAAAAGGCCTGATTGGTGGAGTTCTGCAGAGATGGTAGAACCTTCCAGAAGGACAACCATCTCCACATGGGAACTCTGGAACTCTGTCAGTGACAATCAGGTTCTTGGTCACCTCCCTGACCAAGGCCCTTCATCCACAATTGCTCAGTTTGGCCGGGCGGCCAGCTCTAGTAAGATTCTTGGTGGTTCCAAACTTCTTCCTTTTAAGAATGATGGAGGCCACTTTGATCTTGGGACCTTCAATGCTGCAGACATTTATTTAGTACCCTTCTCCAGATCTGTGCCTTAACACAATCCTGTCTTAGAGGGAGGGAGAGAGTGAGTTCAGCCAGGATTTAGAACGGCTACATTTTATCGCCCTTTAATCTCGAAATCTTGATGATGTAAAAATACGAGATCCTCAGACAATTCCCTATGAAATGATCCACTGTAACAAGCAAAGCAGAGCAAATTTAACATACGTTTTTATTGACTAACATTCGGGATAATGTGTATCCAATTCTGTTTCAGTGTCAACAAATTGCATATCTGCTTTCACTGGACATCTTCATAGGTTTTGAAAACTATCAGAAATAAACTGCACAATGGCGAAGCGTCAATTATCGCTTAACAACGGCAATGTAGGAGAAGGTGGCGCTCCTGGATCATTCAGACAGAAACCGCATTAGCCAGATTGGATGACTGGTTCTACCCAGAGACATGTATTTATAGATTTGAGCATATGCAGTTTCTGCATTATGATTTATTTACTTAAACATTCTCAGACATGTTAGCGCTCCATCAGTATTAACATTACATGTGGAATATTTGTTTTAAATACTATAAAACTGAATGTGAAGAATGAGCATTATAGAGAATTAAGATAGAATTGAAATACTATTTTGAAATGATCAGTAAATGTAAAAACAAAAAAGCAATACGTACCATAAAAGTATTTAACAAATGTAAAATTAATCTTGATATGTAATAACCCTGTCTGTCAGGTTTATGTACTCTTGTTTGTATATTTCTGTTTTTCTGTATGTGTTCATAAGAAAAAAGAAAAAAAGAGCATTATGATGTGTTTACATTACACTACAACATTCTATGGCATCCATGTTAGCTCCCCATTGACATTACACAAGGATTATACCATGGCATTGTTGAATACTTGTTTCTGATTGGCCTAAATGGCATTATGGCTCTACCACTAAGGGAAGTCAAAGACAGGGGGGGTTTTCAGGTAGTCTAGTACTTACTGTACCTCCATACATCATATTCCTTCTCAAAACACCATTGAGATAGCTGGTCATCAATTGCTGTGCTCAGCTTATATTGAATTCACTGACAGTAGGGTGTCCACCCACTCTGTAGAGTGGGTGAAAACATGCTTTAGTGAGGAAATGTCACTTCCTTATGCTATAAGATACATTAACCAAGACAAATGAGTATTTCTCAAAAATATCTTTAACATTATATCCAAAAAGTCAGATTTCTTAACCTAATACATCCGATAATAAGCACCGAGCTCTATTGAGAGTGGTGCCTCTTTCTCGCAGGAACTTTTGTAAAGGCTGTTTGTTGGTGGAAGGTGAGGACCAAGGTGCAGCGTGGTACGTGTCCATGACTTTTATTATAACCGAACACTAGAACAAAAATTATCAAAACGGCACAAACGAAACAGCTCTATCTGGTGTAGACACACAAAACAGAAAACAACTACCCACAAAACCCATGTGGGAAAAAGCTACCTAAGTATGGTTCTCAATCAGAGACAACGATAGACAGCTGCCTCTGATTGAGAACCACAAGGCCAAACAACAAAGAAATACAAAACATAGAAGCTGAATATAGAATGCCCACCCTAGTCACACCCTGGCCTAACCAAAATAGAGAATAAAAGCCTCTCTATGGCCAGGGCGTGACAACTTTTGAGGATTTTACATGTTGTGGTGGTAATCTGCAAAGTTGTTTCCAAGTGTCGCAAAAAGCTAAATGAAACGAGCAGAATTAAACGTTAAAAGATTTGAAAATAAAAAGCTTGCGGTACGCTCAGTGCTCCATTGACATTTCACAGAAATATTCTAGTTTATGTGATAAATATTTGAAAAACAGTAATTTCGCATTAATATGAAAGTGTATACATAAATGTGAAAATACTAAGTCATGTCTCAAAATCCATATATATCTTACCTCTATATTGTTTTATGAAAGATGATGAGTTAAACAGTGATTCTTTCAGTTTAGCCTTAATTCTCACACAGCATCCAGCCTAGCTGATGCAATTCTATTTACCAGATTTTTGACCACTTTTTTTCTCTGTCCTCCATCAATTTAGTCACCCTAATTTTGGCCATCCTACAAGGGGTAAAAACTCCAAAAACCTTTCAACAAATTATGATCGCAACATGAGGTTTTTTCTTAGAGCAGTATCTTCACAATTGACATTGATCAAAAGATGCGTTTTTGATTGGACACCCTACTGGCAGTAAATACAGTAATTATAATAAATGCCTTAAATGCCTGTCTCTTGATAATGTACAGTATATAAATAAATGTAATTCAATGTCATATTATTGTGACACAGGCAGTGCTCTGGTATATCTTTGTCCCAATATGCAGGAGGGCTGATTTTGTCTCTTCGTCATTGTACACATTTGACCATTTGACATCAGAAACTAAGTCAGACTATGGACTGTAGGTGTCAAACGCTGTTTTGTGTACCGACCCCTCTCTGGCTCTTGACTCTGTTGTTGACTCTGCCAGCAGGAAATACAGTATGATGCTTCACTATTGTTCCTCCTATCGATTCTCTTTGACTAATCACCTTGGAGAATAGCTTGGTCAATAGCTATTCATAACGTTACTGCCACATTAAGTCCAGTGAGCTTTTCGAAGACTGATGGCAGTGCATTAAACATTTTTTGTTGTTCGCTGGGCTCTATCTGGGAACAATGCCAGACAGTGAGTGTTAAATGGATCTTTGGCCTTGCTGCTAGGCTGTTTGCTGTGTTGGGTCTGTCGTGTTGTGTGAGGACCACTGTCCTTAGTGTCCTGTTTCATTGTTGATTCCCCTCAACAAGCATCTGGACCAGGTCTGAGGGGAGGGGAATGAGGGACAGGAGCAGTTACACTCTGTGTCTGTGAGCATCACACAGGGACATGCAGGGCAGTGGGCACATGTTTGGACCATACAGAACTACAGAGATACAGTATATAGTGCTCACACTGACACTCCAGATTACAGCACTCATAGATTGATGTTGCATATCTTTTGGAAAGTCGAATCCCAGTTTATTGGTCGCATACACAGTTTAGCAGATGTTATAGCAGTTGCAGCGAAATGCTAATGTAAGTTGCTCCTAACAATGCAAAACAAATGACAATAACAAATCAAGAAACATTGGAACAAATCTAATTAACAACCCAAACAGAACTGTGACAGTAGTCACCTCCAATCTGATGTCCAGAAGTGCTTGTCGGTCATAGGATATAATACAAAATACAAAAAACTTTCTGAGTAAATAAAGTAAAACACTAAAATTAACAAAAGACTGCAAAGTTGGCTGGGAGCTAGCAAGAGGGCGACCATCTCCTACGCCATACTGACAGGCCTAGACATGGTCTAATAAGTCAAGGGATGAGGTGTGGAAGAGCAGTATCCTAAAGTATTTGCCAGAGGAAAAATTATTCCCAGCGTGAAATAATTCCCAATCATTCTGATTGTGTTCCGATTGTGACCTCATGTTGTAACATTTTATAAACAACTGTATAAACAACTGTTTTACAATGAGCTATTTTTACACGACAGAGTGCACAGTACAGTAATCCCTTTACACGGTGGAGGAGGATGTGGGAGGACTGTCTGACACGTGTGAGGGGTTACTTATTCATTCTATCCTACGACAAAAGCCCCCCTCTACCAGGGATGGAGTTCCTCGCTAAGCAGGGCTGAACATGGCTTGTCTGACTGAGGACATGCTTCGCATTCACCCACACACAAACACATGCATTGCCACCCCTCTCTCTGCAGCATAAACCCAGCTGTAGAGAGCAGATAGAGCTGACAGATAGCTGGTGGCTGGGCTCAGAGCCTCAAACTTTAGTCAGCTACCCCAGCAGTAAGCTAAAGTACTGCACAGCCTAGGAGGCGATAAGCAGACAGAGACAGACAGTGTTCTCTGTACAGCCCCTCGAACCCAGACAGATGCCTACTGTTGATATTTTTGGATGCAGAGGCATTGTTTTGAGACTCAACACCACTGAGGCTGTGCTGAACCAGGCTGTTGTGCTGTTTTGTTGGCCCCGTTACAGAGAGAACATGGACTTGGTCTGCATTTAGAGAGAGACTATGGGATGTTTGGGTCACTGGCTCTAGTCAATACGTGAGTAAGTGCACTGTCTGATAAGAACAAATCCAGTCGCATGAATTGCAAAGAAGTGCAGAAAAAGGCTTGAGTTTTGTTATTGGTGTATATAGCATACAGAATCTTCCAGGCCCCGGTTCTGAAAAATGTATAATTATAGGCATTCTTTAAATCATAATACTATGGTACTGTGATTAAAACAGATGTCATGCTTGATAATACGATTATTAAGATATGGACATTTTTCTGGTTAGAATGATTTTTTTCTCATATTTTTTTGTGTTGTTAGGCCTAACAAGTTTTCCAGAAATCCTGGTTGAAGAATTGCAGGAAATCTGGGCCTTCCAACTAGGATTTCTGGAAACCCTGTGGTCCTTGTGACTGTCATTGCTAAAACATTATACAAAAAGACAAACATCTCTTGGAAAGGTCACTAGGTGTTGTACTAGGGTTGTTTAGTATTTTTTGTTGTATTTTATCATATTTTAATTTGCTTGCGCACCACAATGAAATCCCTTAAAGAGTAAATCAGCTTTGTATGTCCTTATTTTATTCATAATTTGTGTACAGTCTGGTCGGGTATAATCATAATTCATATCAGATTTGTGTACAGCTGTGCTTTTACAAAGTTTAAAAAACTTGAAGTTCAGCTAATAATCAGGACCAGTGGTTGGAGCTGTGCTGTGAACCTGCTGCAGGCAGACAGTCCCTGGTGTGAGACGTCACCTGTCTGAGAACAGAATTAGCCCTGAGCCCAATGTATGCACGCTTGAATGCAAACACACACTATCCATTCTCCCCACTTTCACACACGAACACGTCCACAACTGCTGACAGACTATATCAGCCCAGCGATAACTAGCCCTTGAAGAGCCCTGTTACTCTGCTACTCTGAGACGATGAGATATAGTTCCCAGTAGTCAGGTCTGGGCAGTGGCAGCAGTACCCAATACAAGTAATTTGGTTGGACCGATAAACATGGCTACTCTCCAAGGCCAGTTGTCGATCATCATGGCGTTTGAGAACATGACTCTGTAATACCTATTCATACATTCAGGAAAACTTTCCACCAGGACTTCATTAATCTTGCGTCGGTATTGTTGAACAGCGAGTCCCTGGAAGCGTGGTGTATTTACATGGTGTACTGTATGGTATGCCTCTCTCCCATGCAGTGTAATTTACTTCACCAGTCTGGCAGATTGACTGGGGGGAGGGAGCTGTACCTGTCTTAAAGAGCCCAGAGTGGTAGCATTGAGTCAGGTACTGGAGAGGCCTTCTACCCCTGGTCCCTGGGGCCCAACGGTGGTGTGGTTGTGCTTGATGGTTATTTAACAGAGTTACGTTTTGATTGATAAACTCTGCTTAATTGATTGATTGACTGCAGGTATATTTCCCTTTGAAAGCTAGACTTTCTCATATGTCTTGGCTACAGTAGTGAGTAGCTAATCTGTCAATCAACAAGATGAGTGTCAACATCAGCTTGGTTGATCAAGGTGGGAATCTGTCTTCCTGTCTGTCAGGAACTGCTTAGTAGCTGCAAGGTGAGGCTGGGGAACAGTCACTGCTCCATGGGCATCCAGTCATATAGAGATCTACAGTATATGACTCTGTGAGTGTCCATTGTCACCCAAGAAGTCATGACACTTCAGATAAAATCACTTAAAGCTTGATTTTCATAGTCCAGTCAAAAATCAAAGACTGAATTTGGGAGTTATTTTATTTGAGATGAAGTGCTTTCAAATTTGCTTGAAATACCTTAGCAATTATCACATGTCTTAATTTGCTGGGCCAGAACTCTGTTCCCTCTCCTTTGAAGAGTTATCCATCTGTTGGAGACATATTGCATCACAAAAATTCAACAGGTGTTTGAAGTAATTGTCTGCCTACTGTTGCTTGGAATCAATCTACCCTTTTGTTTTGCCATTGTGGTACTTTTTGTTCTATTGATTTTTCCCTGTAGCAGCAGACAAGGTAACAGCCCCGAAGACCTTCTATTCTGTACTGTACATTAATTGAATCAGTATCGCCACTGTCAGCATTGCAGTGTATTACTGAGGGGCATGATTCATGTCTGTGTGATTGGTAGAGCAATGTCCTAAAGCAGGCCCCCTTTTGTCAGCATTGTTCAGGTGGTGAGATTTACAGCTGTAATATCATTGGTGCTCAGTGACTCATAGCCTCATGGACAACCCTGTCTGGCATAGAGCAATTATCAAGGCCAAGACGGTTGATGATGCCTCAGATTGGGCATCATCACATTTGCCAAACTTATCTCACCCCATCCTGGGCCTAGTTCTGTTTAGTGCCGCATAGTCAATGTCTATGGTTCGTTGTCATGCACAAACAGATCAGGGACCATTCTAATCCTAGCCTATTCAGAGATGACACCCATATGGCCACACACAGTGACGTGACACCACACGTCATTTGGTCTATAAATAATATGTCTTGTGTAATATTTGTAAATACTGGTTTTAAAGACATCATGTTCCCACTGCTGTCTGTGGTTTGACCTGAGACAATTGACATAATGGAATACATGTCTCACTCATGTCTGGTATTAAAATTTGCTTGTCATGATCAGAGTTGTAGTGTTTAAAGGTAAAGTTCACCCAAATTACAAAGTTACACATTGGTTTCCTTACCATGTAAGCAGTATATGGAGAAGGTTTGACAGTAATCCATGGTTTGGTTTAGTTTGTTAGTTTTGGTTTAGTCTGGCACTGATTCTAAATACTAACGTTTAGCATTTTTGGCAAAAATCCCATTGAAGTCATGGTACCGATATTAGCATTTTCTGCGCATCATGTTCAAATCATCGTTAAGTGACTTTGTTGAGCTCTTCCCAATACATTTTTTATACTTTCAGATGATTTGGACATAATGTGCAAAAAATGCTAGTATCGGTACCGTCCATGACTTGAATGGAATTGGTGCCACACAATCCAAAATGTAAGCAATTTGAAAACAGTGACAGGGAAATAAAACCAAATCATAGATTCCTGTCATAACTTGTCCACTGACTGCTTACAGGGTGTGTAGTAATTTAGTAATTTGGGTGAACTTGAACTATTCCTTTAATGATCCAAGAGTGTTGTTTTTACAAGCCCTTATCAAATCACTGTCATGGGTGAAAGAAAATATATTCTTGTCCAATTGTTATTAAAGGTCAGTGTGAGAGTATTTACGTTTATGTCAATAAAGCACCTTTTTAATGCCCTGCTATGGGACAAACAAACTAACCCAGAGTTTTGTTTGGTCAAACAAAAATTAACCCAGACTTTGAGGGCAAGCAAAAACTAACCCAGGGTTGTTTTGGGGCAAACAGAAACTAACCCAGAGTTGTGTGTGTTTTGCTGCAAAGAAGAGAGAGCAGAGCCAGGAGGATGGACAGATTGTGAAGCTGTCCAGGCTGAACGGAATGATGAAGGCTGAGGAAAAGGAGGAGAGGAGAGAGTTGATCACTGCTGCCCTGAGGGAGGCCCTGACTGTAACGGGATTCGTCCTCCTCTGATGAGGAGTATGAGAGATCGGACCAATATGCAGCGTCGTACGTGTTCGTCATGTTTTAATGAACAAAATCACTGAACACGAAAATACAAAATAACAAATAGAAAGACAGAAACGAAAACCGAAACAGTTCCGTGTGGAACACACAGACACAGGAAATAATCACCCACCAAACACTGGTGGGAAAAGGCTACCTAAGTATGATTCTCAATCAGAGACAACTAACGACACCTGCCTCTGATTGAGAACCATACCAGGCCAAACGCAAAATACAACATAGAAAAACAGACTGCCCACCCCAACTCACGCCCTGACCATACTAAAACTAAGACAAAACAAAGTAACTAAGGTCAGAACGTGACACTGACTAAGCAAGGTGAGGAGCAGACCTTCAGTGCACTTCATAATCACTACAGAAATATAGTCAAGGTACTGTAACACTGGAAGCATTAGAGAAATATAATGGAATTGTGGTTGCACTTCTTTTTACCGTACTGAAGTGCCCAGGTATGCATGCACTTATAATTTACATGGTGGAACGTTACTTCTAGCCATGTTTTATAAAACATTCTCTTTAGGACAGATGGCATCAGCAACTGATGTACCATCGTTGGTCCTATAGTTCCCTTAATAGCTGCCACTTCGGTGGATAAATTATCCAGCTTCGATAATCTGCTCTGAAACAGACCCACAGCACCAGATGCATCAGAGCAGCATGTCCTTAACCTTTGTGTCTACGGAGACACTGAGGGGAAAAAGTGATAATTCACTAGAAGAATAATAAAGGGGTCATAGGGTGGGGAGGTACTGTGTGTGTGTTGTCTAACGGGATGAGGAACGGGCCAGGATGGAGTGTGTGTAGGGAGAGTGTGTGTGTTGTCTAACGGGATGAGGAACGGGTCAGGATGGAGTGTGTGTGTGTTGTCTAACGGGATGAGGAACGGGCCAGGATGGAGTGTGTGTAGGGGGAGTGTGTGTGTGTTGTCTAACGGGATGAGGAACGGGCCAGGATGGAGTGTGTGTAGGGGGAGTGTGTGTGTGTTGTCTAACGGGATGAGGAATGGGCCAGGATGGAGTGTGTGTAGGGGGAGTGTGTGTGTGTTGCTATGCAGAGAGGAGTGGGCTAGTGCCTTGAGTGTGTGTTGCCTAATGCGGTTTAATGATGCAGCCCGTTCCAATTACCCTCTCTTCCTTCTCTCCACTGCTGCTCCTGCTGGCGCCGTCTCCGGAGACTTCACTCTCTTCTCCTCTACCCACTGCTATAGCCTTGACTCGTGGTCCTCAACATAGTGGTGAGCATCAATATGGCAGGTGTAATAGATTTATAGATTTCCTTCCTGCATTTGTAAAAGAGCTCTAATGCCTAGAACATGCTAATCAATCCACTGGTTGGTTGCCTCTGCTCAGGAGAAAAATACTTTTGTGCATTCAGAAGTCTTAGTTTGGAATTCTTCCTTTTTCACCTGCATTTGGTTTGCAGTACAGCATTTGGGATTGCATTGAGCAATATCATGTAGAATATGGTAGTAAGGCATTGTAGACTGACATACCTGTTATAGTAGTTCATCCCCTCTTACAATGTGTCAACATGCTGCCTGAGCATGAGTAATGAACACTACTATTTAACCCATAGACATACAGTTGAAGTCGGAAGTTTACGTACATCTTAGCCAATTACATTTCAACTCAGTTGCTCACAATTCCTGACATTTAATCCTAATAAAAATTCCCCGTCTTAGGTCAGTTAGGATCGCCACTTTATTTTAAGAATGTGAAATGTCAGAATAACAGTAGAGAGAATGATTTATTTCAGCTTTTATTTCTTTCATCACATTCCCAGTGGATCAGAAGTTTACATACACTCAATTATTATTTGGTAGCATTGCCTTTAAATTGTTTGACTTTGGTCAAACGTTTCGGGTAGCCTTCCACAAGCTTCCCACAATAAGTTGGGTGAATTTTGGCGCATTCCTCCTGACAGAGCTGGTGTAACTGAGTCAGGTTTTTAGGCCACCTTGCTCGCGCACGCTTTTTCAGTTCTGCCCACACATTTTCAATAGGATTGAGTTCAGGGCTTTGTGATGGCCACTCCAATACCTTGACTTTGTTGTCATTAAGCCATTTTGCCACAACTTTGTAAGTATGCTTGGGGTCATTGTCCATTTGGAAGGCTCATTTGCGACCAAGCTTTATCTTCCTGACTGATGTCTTGAGATGTTGCTTCAATATATCCATATAATTTTCCTACCTCATGATGCCATCTATTTTGTGAAGTGCACCAGTCCCTCCTGCAGCAATGCACCCCCACAACATGATGCTGCCACCCCCGTGGTTGGGATGATGTTCTTCGGGCCTGCAAGCCTCCCCTTTTTTCCTCCAAACATAACAATGGTCATTATGGCCAAACAGTTCTATTTTTGTTTCATCAGACCAGAGGACATCTCTCCAAAAAGTATGATCTTTGTCCCCATGTGCAGTTGCAAACCGTAGTCTGTCTTTTTTATGGCAGTTTTGGAGCAGTGGCTTCTTCCTTGCTGAGCGTCCTTTCAGGTGATGTCGATATAGGACTGGTTTTACTGTGGATATAGATAATTTTGTACTTGTTTCCTCCACCACCTTCACAAGGTACTTTGCTGTTGTGTTCTGGGATTGACTTGCACTTTTCGCACCACAGTACTGTACATTCATTTCTAGGAGACAGAACGCGTCTCCTTCCTGAGTGGTATGATGGCTGCTTGGTCCCATGGTGTTTATACTTGCGTACTATTGTTTGTACAGATGAACGTGGTACCTTCAGGCGTTTGGAAATTGCTCCCAAGGATTAACCAGACTTGTGGAGGTCTACAATTTATTTTCTGAGGTCTTGGCTGATTTCTTGTGATTTTCACATGATGTCAAGCAAAGAGGCACTGAGTTTGAAGGTAGGCCTTGAAATACATCCACAGGTACACTTCCAGTTGACTCAAATGATGTCAATTAGCCTATCAGAAGCTTCTAATGCCATGACATCAATTTCTGGAATTTTCCAAGCTGTTTAAAGGCACAGTCAACTTAGTGTATGTAATCTTCTGACCCACTGGAATTGTGATACAGTGAATTATAAGTGAAATAATCTGTCTGCAAACAATTGTTGGAAAAATGACTTGTGTCATGCACAAAGTAGATGTCCTAACCGACTTCCCAAAACTTTAGTTTGTTAACAAGACATTTGTGGAGTGGTTGAAAAATGAGTTTTAATGACTCCAACCTAAGTGTATTTAAACTTCTGACTTCAACTGTAAATATATTCACATACAGTGGTGTCTGAAATTATTGACACCCTTGATAAATTATTGTATAAAAAAATTGTTGTATAAAATAAATAATGAAATACTGAGCTATATTGTATTCTTAAAAAATTGTGAAATTATATTTTTTTTACGAATTCAATTGCTCATAGAAAGAGATTTTGTTTAAAAAGTAATACTTTTTTCCTCTCAAAAAGTAGGGGTCAAAATTCTGGACACCCCTGTTTTCAGTACCGTTCAATATCTGTTTTCAATACTGTTCAATACCTTGCGAGGATAACGGCACTGAGCCTTTTTCTAAAATGTTTGAGTTTCAGAATCTTAAAACATTCCTCCACTGAACAAAAATATAAACGCAACATATAAAGTTGGTTCTATGTTTCATGAGCTGAAATAAAAGATCCCAGAAATCTTCCAAATTTGTTTACATTCCTCTTAGTGAGCATTTCTCCTTTGCCAAGATAATCCATTCAACTGACATCTGTGGCATATCAAGAATCTCATTAAACAGCATGATCTTTACACAGGTGTACCTCGTGCTGGGGACAATAAAAGGCCACTCTAAATGTGCAGTTCAGTCACACAGCACAATGCCACAGATGTCTCAAGTTTGGAGTGAGTGTGCAATATGCATGCTGACTGCAAGAATGTCCACTAGAGTTGTTGCCAGGGAATTTAATGTTCATTTCTCTACCATAAGCCACCTCCAATTTCATTTTAGAGAATTTGTCAGTACGTCCAACCGTCCACACAACCGCAGACCATGTGTATGGCGTGGTGTGGGTGATTGGTTTGCTAATGTCAATGTTGTGAACAGAGTGCCCCATGGTGGCAGTGGAGTTATGCTATGAGCAGGCATAAGCTACAGACAATGAATACAATTGCATTTTATCGATGGCAATTTGAATGCACAGAGATACCATGAAGAGATCCTGAGGCCATCACCTCATGTTTCAGCATCATAATACACAGCCCCATGTCGCAAGGATCTGTAAATAATTCCTGGAAGCGGAAAATGTACCAGTTTTTTCATGGGCTGCATACTCAACAGACATGTCACCCATTGAGCATGTTTTGGATGCTCTGGATCGACGTGTATGCCAGCGTGTTCCATTTCCCGCCAATTTTCAACAACTTCGCACAGCCATTGAAGAGGAGTGTGATAACATTCCATAGGCCACAATCAACAGCCTGATCAATCAACAGCCTGATCAACTCTATGCTTGCGTGGCACATCAGGTACTGACTGGTTTTCTGATCCACACCCTTAATTTTTAAAGGTTTGGAAAGGTGCATATTCAAACCTTTAAAAAATATCAGATGCATATCTGTATTCCCAGTCATGTGAATATATATATATATATATATATATATATACAGTGCCTTGCGAAAGTATTCGGCCCCCTTGAACTTTGCGACCTTTTGCCACATTTCAGGCTTCAAACATAAAGATATAAAACTGTATTTTTTTGTGAAGAATCAACAACAAGTGGGACACAATCATGAAGTGGAACAACATTTATTGGATATTTCAAACTTTTTTAACAAATCAAAAACTGAAAAATTGGGCATGCAAAATTACGGATGATCACCGCATGTGTGGTTCCCACTGTGAAGCATTGAGGAGGGGGTATGATCTTGTGAGGGTGCATTACTGGTGACACTGTCTGTGATTGATTTAGAATTCAAGGCACACTTAACCAGCATGGCTACCACAGCATTCTGGAGTGATCCACCATCCCATCTGGTTTGCGCTTAGTGGGACTATAATTTATTTTTCAACAGGACAATGACCCAACACACCTCCAGGCTGTTTAAGGGCTATTTGACCAAGAAGGAGAGTGATGGAGTACTACCTGGCCTCCACAATCACCCGACCTCAACCCAATTGAGATGGTTTGGGATGAGTTGGACTGCAGAGTGAAGGATAAGCAGCCAACAAGTGCTCAGCAAATGTGGGATCCCTTCAAGACCTTTGGGAAAGCATTCCTCATGAAGCTGGTTGAGAGAATGCCAAGAGTGTGCAAAGCTGTCATAAAGGCAAAGGGTGGCTACTTTGAAGAATCTAAAATATATGTAGATTTGTTTGACACTTTTGCTTACTATATGATTCCATATGTGTTATTTCATGTCAAGTTATTTCATATGTGTTATTCTGCAATGTAGAAAATAGTCAAAATAAAGAACAACCCTTGAATGAGTAGGTGTGTCCATACTTTTGACTGATACTGTATATATTGTATATATACTGTACATACACTGAGTGTACAGAACACCTGCTCTTTCCATGACAGACTGACCAACTATGATCCCTCATTGTCACTTGTTGAATCCACTTCAATCAGTGTAGATGAAGGGGAGGACTGGTTATAGAAGGATTTTTCAGCCTTGAGACAATCGAGACATGGATTGTGTGTGTGTGCCATTCAGAGGGTGAATGGGAAAGACAAAAGATTGAAGTGCCTTTGACCGGTATATGATTGTAGGTGCCAGGAGCACAGGTTTGAGTGTGTCAAGAACTGCAACGCTGTTTCCTGTGTGTATCAAGAATCGTCCACCACCCAAAATATTCAGCCAACTTGACACAACTGTGGGAAGCATTGGAGTCAACATGGGCCAGCACGAATTGAGGCTGTTCTGAGTAAGCATTTCACGGTAAAGTCTACACTTGTTGTATTCGGCGCATGAGACAAATAAAGTTTGATTTGATTTAATCCACAGCTTTCTAACCTTATCAGTGACCGCAACCATGTGATTGCCTCTTCCCTTACTTAGTAACTTTCTAGACCCATACTTCTTATCCACCCTCCATTGACCCCACCACATACATTCCTCATACATGTAACCATTAACTTCTAGCATAGCAGTTATTTAAAACTAGAACCCAACAAAATGGACAATATATAGTGTACCTTCACATCTCAATTGTAAGGATATGGGTTACTCTTGTTTTACGGGTAGACTGGTGACTGTCTGATTACTTTCATGTATGTCATGTTCTGACCTTTATTTCCTTTGTTTTCCATTTATTTAGTATGGTCAGGGTGTGAGTTGGGTGGGCAGTCTATGTTTGTTTTTCTAGGTTTTGGGTATTTCTATGTTTTGGCCTAGTATGGTTCTCAATCAGAGGCAGGTGTCATTAGTTGTCTCTGATTGAGAATCATACTTAGGTAGCCTGGGTTTCACTGTGTGTTTGTGGGTGATTGTTCCTGTCTCTGTGTTTGCACCAGATAGGACTGTTTAGGTTTTTGCACATTGATTGTTTTGTTAGTTATTTCATGTCTACTTCCTTTATTAAAGAACATGAATAACCACCACGCTGCATTTTGGTCCGCTTCTCCTTCACCACAGGAAAACCCTTACAATGTAGCCGTGGGAGATTAATACAGTGTGAAAGGGGGATGACTGCAGCTGGAGTGGGTGGCTATAAGCTGTACAGCAGCACAGGTTTGGAGGTCATATCTCTCTGTGGCTGGCCTGGTGTTCACATGAGCTTTTCCAAATAGATGGGTACAGTTAATCAGATCCACTGAGAGGGAGAGGAGCAAAGCCTACCTCCCGTCTACCTCCCCCTCGCTCCTTCTCTCTCTGTGCAGACAGACATAAAAGGCAGTTGAGGCGTTTGAAGTGTAGGTTTTTACCTAATGAACACCGGAAGGGAAAGGGCCCTCAGATTAGACTCAACACTAACTCCCACTAGGCCTTGTTCTCTTCTCTGTGCTGCATCCAGCACCAGCCAGTCTTCAGCAGAATTGTAATATATCTGAGTTGGAACAACAGCCCCAGCTCCCGACACCTCCGAATTTGCCCCACGTGGGTCGACAAACAAATAATAAACAGTAGTTAGCCTGTGCTCAGGGGGATTGTGGGTAAGAACATGTTTTTTTTTTTTGTGTGTGTGTGTGTGTGTGTGTGTGTGTGTGTGTGTGTGTGTGTGTGTGTGTGTGTGTGTGTGTGTGTGTGTGTGTGTGTGTGTGTGTGTGTGTGTGTGTGTGTGTGTGTGTTTCTGACTGTGTGCGTGGTACAATGGATTTCCTGTGGGTGTAAAGGAAGCGTCCTGGATCGATAGCCAGCCCCCCCCGTGTTTGGGTAAATGGTAAATGCATCTTAATCCCCCATCGTGCATCATATCGTTGGGCCTTTGCTAGCATTGCAATAGACTGAGTTACATTTTATTTACTTTATTTTACAGCATAGCTCAATTACACCAGGCTTTAACCTATCCAATAACAGGAGGACACCAGTCCTGAGAACAGTGAGATCAATAATTACTCACTTTTGAAGAACATAAATCTGACACAAGATGGCTGACTTTTGTTTCCAAGGTGGGCAAGGCTATAGTTAGCTACACAGTAACCAAAGCACATCGGGTGTCCTACTAGGATGAAAGATGACCTGTCAATGCAGCCATTATGAGCACTCAACATTTCAACACCTGAAATGTCATGCGTTTTTTTTCTCTCTCATGGCGTCTATATCATGCTGTTTTACCTCACACACAGGACTGAAATAGAACTTCTCATAAATGCTGTGTCTTTTGAAATGCATACATGGGAAGGCCCCCCTTGAATTCCTATGAAGAACCCTTGATATAAAAGCACTGGCATGTATCACGATGATTTAAAAGAGACAAATAAAAGTATTATGTTTGATGGGGCTGACTTCAGAGAATGGCTGTCAGAGCTTGAAACGCTGTAAATGAGTAGTCCAATCCACAGCTGGTATAGACAACCCTTCATCATCATGTATACTTATATCACACTTAGCCTCAACACCTTTTGAAGTTATGTTGCAAATTTTAATGTGTGGGCTTTGCTCTTGGGAAATCACACATCATACTTTTTTGAATGCTATTGGCAAATGGTCTAGTGCCTTCTCACGTGTTATGCAATCAGTATTACTATGTTGTTACCTTGAAACATTACAAAAGTTGCAATCTATCTACACATTTTGTTGTTAGGACAATTTGTTTTTAATTGTTTTTCTACAGAACTCAGTCAAATGGAATCTCACACAGTGTCAATATACATCTCCCTCCCTTCTCTCCCCCCCCCCCCCCCCCCCCCCACACACACATCCACATACATTCATTCTCACAGAGGGATACGCAAAGAAAAACTCGAAGGAAAAAAATCCATCCAAAACAAACTGACATTCACAAATAGAAACAACTCAAAAACAAGACACCCACTATACAGCATGTTCTCTAAGGGTGTTTTCAGACTTGGTCCCTTTCAGACAGTTTTTGTGACACTAAGCTCCGCAGTTGGCTTGTCATTATTCCCACACCACACACTAGACTACTGCAACACCGTTTCCACTGCCTTAACCCTTTCACATCGGAGAGAGAAGTTGATGATGTGCCTGTTCACGGAAAAAAATGTGTGCTGCTTTTGGATATTGATTAGCGGTTGTCAAGGATGCACAGAAATGCCAAAATATGTGTGGAGTTTTGTACTGACATGAGGTCCAGATTATTTGTTTGCATTATGTTGATCAATAGGTTAAGAGAGCTTCATAAACTGTTTATTCGATTGTGGGGTTTAAATAGTGTGAGAAGACAACATATTTGGTGAGAATCACAACATATGTACAAAATCTGATCTAGCTCTTAAAGGGGCAGTAGCCTATACAATTTTCAATTAGGCCTACATGATTTATTCTGCAGTTATTCTACTGGTATTTAATATGTTACCAATAATATTTACATGTTAATATTATCTTTGCATTACAATGATTATGTCTCATCTTTAAAGAAAATGCAATCTATTAGCTTCCAAAGTATAAGTCGGTATATCTACAGTAGCTGTCTGATAGCACATTCTGATGGAATGGCTTGTGCTGTACTTTTACCCAGAGTGCATTGAGTGAATGTTGGAAAAATATCTTAGTAACTTTCTTAACATAGCAATGTGAATGCAAAGAGGACTTGGACCTCAAAAAAGGTGAAGTGAACTGGCAAATGAGCTGAGTCCTCATTCAAAGGCAAGGGCAGTGTGAATACAAAAAGAACGGAGTATTTTTCTTCTTTTTTTTTTTTTTACCCCAGAGGACTGAGATTGGTTATATTAAAGAGGACTATATGTGAAAACACCCTAAGATTCCACATTTGATCAAATATGTCCAGTTTATGTTTGATGTTATAATATATAGAGTCTAATGGGATGTATACTGTAGTTCAGTCCTCCAGTTAGTTATTGCGGGTGGATATGAGGCTTTCCAATTGAATGCTATACATTTTTTTGTAGCAATTAGACCTAGATTACAAAACGTTCTCTGATATTGATCACTAATATTTACATTTCTCAACAGACATGATCGTGGTGATGGATGGCTATAAATTCCTAGACACACACATACTCATTCAAGGGTTTTTCTTTATTTTTACTATTTTCTACATTGTAGAATAATAGTGAAGACATCAAAACTATAAAATAACACATATGGAATCATATAGTAACCAAAAAAGTGTTAAACAAATAAAAATATATTTTATATTTGAGATTGGCCACCCTTTGCCTTAATGACAACTTTGTACACTCATGGCATTCTCTCATCCAGCTTCATAAGGTAGTCACCTACATGGAACTCAAAAGAGTTTTACCTGGAACCAAAAAAGGGTTCTACCTGGAACCAAAAAGGGTTCTCTTATGGGAACAGTCGAAGAACCCTTTTTTCTGAGTGTACAACGTTTCGCAAAATGACTGCATACTCTGAGGATGATGTACATTACCAGTCAAAAGGTTGGATACACCTACTCATTCAAGGGGTTTTCTTATTTTTTTAAAACTATTTTCTACTTTGTAGAATAATAGTGTAGAATAATAGTGAAGACATCAAAACTATGAAATAACACATTTGGAATCATGTAGGAACCAAAAATGTGTTAAACAAATCAATATGTTTTACATTTGAGATGCTTCGAAGTAGCCACCCTTTTACTTGATGGCAGCTTTGCACACTCTTGACATTCTCTTAACCAGCTTCATGAGGTAGTCACCTGGAATGCATTTCAATTAACAGGTGTGCCTTGTTAAAAGTTAATTTGTGGAATTCCTTCCCTTCTTAATGTGTTTGATCAGTTGTGACAAGGCAGGGTGGGTATACAGAAGATAGCCCTATTTGGTAAAAAAAAAAAAAATATTGTGTCAAGAACAGCTCAAATAAGCAAAGAGAAACAACAGTCCGTCATTATTTTAAGACATGAAGGTCAGTCAATATGGAACATTTGAAGATTTTTGAAAGTTTCTTCAAGTGCAGTCACAAAAACCATCAAGCTTTATGATGAAACTGGCTCTCATGAGGATCGCAACAGGAAAGGAAGACCCAGAGTTACCTCTGCTGCAGAGGATACGTTCATTAGAGTTACAAGCCTAAGAAATTGCAGCCCAAATAAATGGTTCACAGAGTTCAAGTAACAGACACATCTCAACATCAACTGTTCAGAGGAGACTGTGTGAATCAGGCCTTCATGGTCGAATTGCTGCAAAGAAACCATTACTAAAGGACACCAATAAGAAGACACTTGCTTGGGCCAAGAAACACGCACAATTGACATTAGATCGGTGAAAATCTGTCCTTTTGGTCTGATGAGTTCAAATTTGAGATTGTTGGTAACAACCGCCATGATTTGTGAGACGCAGAGTATGTGAACAGATGATCTCTGTATGTGTGGTTCCCACCGTGAAGCTTGGAGGAGGAAGAGGTGTGATGGCGTGGGTGTGCTTTGCTGGTGACGCTGTCTGTTATTTATTTAGAATTCAAGGCACACTTAACCAGCATGGCTACCCCAGTATTCTGCAGCAATACGCCATCCCATCTGGTTTGCGCTTACTGGGACTATCATTTGTTTTTCAACAGGACAATGACCCAAAACACCTCTCCAGCCTGTCAACGGGCTATTTGACTAAGAAAGAGAATGATGGATTGCTGCATCAGATGACCTGGCCTCCACAATCCACCGACCTCAACCCAATTGAGATGGTTTGGGATGAGTTGCACTGCAGAGTGAAGGAAAAGCAACCAACAAGTGCTCAGCAAATGTGGGAACTCCTTCAAGACTGTTGGAAAATCATCCCTCATGAAGCTGGTTGAGAGAATGCCAAGAGTGTACAAAGCTGTCATCAAGGCAAAGGGGAGCTACTTTGAAGAATCTAAAATATATTTTGATTTTCTTAACACTTTTGGTTTCTACATGATTCCATATGTATTATTTCATAGTTTTGATGTCTTCACTATTATTCTACAATGTAGAAAATAGTCTAAATAAAGAAAAACCCTTGAATGAGTAGGTGTGTTCAAACTTTTGACTGGTACTGTACATTTTCCCAAAATGGTGTCAGTTTCTCACAGGATCACAGCATATGTAATACGCTTCCTTTGTGATTTGTTTTTCTCCAACAGAGATTTACTCATTCATAATGAATTATGCTCGTGTAGACAGGTTATGATGGAATGCCTTCCAGAACGGAGACGAGAACTGAGGGCCCCAGTCAGAGACCATGTCCACCGGGAGTCCATGTACCCGGAAGACGTGCTGCACCATGAGCTGGGCAGTCTCCTTGGCAGAGGCTAGTTTGGGGAGAGGAATGAAGTGGGCCGCTTTGGAAAACCGATCCACCACAGTCAGGATGGCGGTGTTTCCATGAGATGGTGGAAGTGGGACCAGGGACGGTGAGGGACAGGCAGAGGTTGGAGGAGACCAGCCGAAGCTTGTCAAGGAGTCTTGTTTTGTGCACACACCGTGCAAGCGGCGATGAATGCTGAGATGTCAGGGACCATGGTGGGCCACCAAAAGCGTTGTCGCACAAAAGCCAGGATCCGGCGGGAGCCCAGTTGGCAGGCCAGTCTGAAGGAGTGGGCCTACTCCAGGAGCATGGAGAGGACCGCGTCAGGCACAAACATCCGGTTATCTGTACCCCCCCGGGGTTCGTCTGGGAACGCTATGCCTCCCGGACCTGTTTCCCTATACCCCAGCTGAGTGCCGTGGCCAGGCACGAGGTGGGAAGGATGGTCTTGGACTCCGGGGTAATAGCCGTGGGGCTATAACGGCGAGGCAGTGCATCCGGCGTGACATTCTTGGATCCTGGACGATATGAGAGGGAGAAGTTGAACCGTGTGAACAGCAGGGCCCATCTAGCTTGCCTGGAGTTGAGGCGTTTGGCGGTGTGGAGATACTCTATATTTTTGTGGTTGGTCCATACGATGTGGAGAGGCCATACGATGTGGCCTCTCCACCCGAGAAGATAAAGAGGCCACAGCCCCTCAGCTGGGTTACTGAGGGGCTGTGGGGTTAGCACCGTGGTAGCCTGCCTCCCAGCCAACGTTTGGATCCCCTCCATAAGGCCACGAAGCAGTTCCTCGTGCCTCACGATGGTGGCTCCTTGGGAGGAGATGGCGTCGCGCATCTGGCCCGGGTCTGCTGGGTCAGTCATGGCCAGTTCGTACAATCAGGTTTGAAGGTAAGACCCAGATGCAGACTGTGTCGAAGTAACAATGTTTATTACAGCAACAGGGCAGGCAAATGACAGGTCAAGGCAGGCAGGGGCCGATAACCAGAGTAGTGGGGGAAAGGTACAGGATGCCAGGGAGGCTCAGGGTCAAGTCAGGCAGAGCTCGGGAATCCAGAGGTGGGGCAAAGGTACAGGATGGCAGGCAGGCTCAGGGTCAGGTCAGGCAGAGCTCGGGAATCCAGAGGTGGGGCAAAGGTACAGGATGGCAGGCAGGCTCAGGGTCAGGTCAGACAGAGCTCGGGAATCCAGAGGTGGGGCAAAGTTACTGGATGGCAGGCAGGCTCAGGGTCAGGGGCAGGCAAGCTCAGAGACAAGACAGGCAAGGGTCAAAATCAGGAGGGCGAAAAAAAGAGACTGGGGAAAAGCAGGAGCTGACACAAAAAACACTTGTTGACTTGACAAACTGGTAACAGACAAACAGAACACAGGTATAAATACACAGTGGATAATGGGGAAGATGGGCGACACCTGGAGGGGGGTGGAGACAATAACAACAACAGGTGAAACAGATCAGGGTGTGACAGGACCATTTTATATATTTTCTCTTCTACAGGATACAAAGTCATAGGAAGTCACTCAGGAGACAAGCGTTGTCATTGGACCAAGGTAAAGTGGATAAGATTATTTCTTTCTTATATGAGTAATCTAACATTCATAAGCATGTACCTTCGAATAACTAATTAACAGGTATTATTCTTTCCACCAGTCCATGCTAAGAGGAAGAGGAGGTTGTTACAAGCACTCCTTTTATGGCGTCGAGGCCCACAGGTGTATGGAGTCCTCCCTTAGCCTCGTCTGTGCCAACAAGTGTGACTTCTGCTGGAGGTGGGTGCAGCTGAACTATCATTGTCAATGTGATTGATTTAGAGGTTTTGGAATAATTCATGCACCAGTTTATTGCAATAATTACATTATTCTCATATGCCCAGTGCAGTTGTATTCTCATCTTAACCAAATAACCAGTGCTGCATTTCACAATATGGCTAAGCACACCTAGACCCTTTTTGTTCATTGCTGAAAGTCCGGAAGAGCATATGACCCATGACCTTACCCTCCTATCATTTTAAAATGAACCATATTACAATATTGTCATAGGCAGACTGAATACAGAACTTAGTAAAGAACCCCAGATATTCGTATCCCTCTTCACCCCGTCATTGACTGATGGCCATGCTATCGCTTAGCTAACCAAAAGCTAACGAGGCAGCTAATGATTAATGTGTGGGTGATTAATGATCGTGCTAATTAAAGGGACAGAGGTTAGAAGCTGAATTACGTGACGTGACATTGGATGTGGCTGGAGGGGGCAGATATTTCTCCTCAAGTTACCTTCAAAATAGCCTGGTCCCTGATCTGTGTGTGCTGTCGGAAGACAACTCCTAATGTAAGACTACACAAATAGATCTGGAACCAGGCTAACCTTTGAAAATATGAAGATAATAAAACTCCTTTGTGAAAATGTCTCTGCCAGTTCAAGCCTCTGGCGAATGAAGTGCTGTCAGTAGTGATAGTTCCGTCTGAGTTGAGGTCCCTATCTGGGACAATTGGCAACAGCAGAACCTTGTCAAACACATAGGTATTGTCTTACTGTCCTTCAGCAGCAGGGGGCACCAGAACTGATGGGTAGACTGAATGTTCTCTAGTCTAGTGAACTGTGAGGTGGAATACAAAGCTCCTGATGTGTGTGGATTTCCTCACATTATAGTTTTTCATATTTACTGTCACCTGTTGCATTTGTGCCTACTGTACTTTTATTTAACTCGTGTCTAAAAATAATTTGTGTAAACTTCTGTTAGCTTGTGCCCTTTAGGTGATCTGAGAGGGACTAAAATGGTCATGGCAGGCCGATGTAAGAGGTCACCAGACCAGTCTGGTTACTTAGCCTGGCCCACTGGGGACAGACAGGCCTGGTCTGGGGCAGTGTGTGTGTGTGAACAGACAGAGCTGTCCTTTCTGATCTTGTCTATCTGTCCCGACAGACACCACACTAACCCGGTGGGCACAGAGTGGCGCTGGAAGATGGACCTGCTGAGAAGATACTACTGGAGGCTGTGGAGAACCACCAGAACATGTTCCGACAGTTGAGCTGAGTAACACACACATACACACTAAAAAAGATGATCCGACAGTAGACAGGTAACCTTAATAACACTTTGGCTTTGTTTACGCTTATAACAGAAAACAAAATTGCAACCAATTCTGGAATAGGTTGGCCTAACAGCTCATCACAATACCTAATCTAGATTCAAGAGACTATACTTCACCATCAAGTTGAGAGTCACGACACATGCTTCAATGAAGCAGAGCTGTATGAGTGCTAGAACTGTGTCACAGACCTGGTCAGGCTAACAGACAGACAGACGCTGGGCCTGGGGGATATTTGGCTGACACTTCGGTCCCCACAGTGCAGTGTCATCATAGTTGTTGCGTCCCAAATGGCACCCTATTTCATACACAGTGCCCTGGTCAAAAGTAGTGCACTATAAAGAAATAGGGTACAATTTGGGACACAAAAAGTGCAGTGAGGCTCTGGGCTGATTCAGTCATCAGCACCCTGTCTGTCCAGCCGCTGTCACACCTCTCCTCACCGAGCCCAGAGTGTGACGCACTTGTCACTGGGCCTGTCTCTGACCTGTCTATGCTTTGTAAAGCAACAGCTCAGTTGGCCATGACAGTTCCAGCAGTTAGTAAAGAGAAAAACATGGCATCTATCTTAGTTTGTAATCAATGGGTGATGTGCACACTCGGCTTGACTGCAACAGCAGCTTCTACCCCCAAGTTATAAGACTCCTGAACAGCTAATCAATGGCAACCCGGACTATTTGCATGCCCCCTCCCTTCCTCTTCTACTCTGCTGCTACTCTGTTATTACCTATGCATAGTCACTTTAATAACGCTACCTACATGTACATATTATACCTCAATTACCAATCAAATCAAATCAAATCGAAATTTATTTGTCACATACACATGGTTAGCAGATGTTAATGCGAGTGTAGCGAAATGCTTGTGCTTCTAGTTCCGACAATGCAGTAATAACCAACAAGTAATCTAACTAACAATTCCAAAACTACTGTCTTATACACAGTGTAAGGGGATAAAGAATATGTACATAAGGATATATGAATGAGTGATGGTACAGAGCAGCATAGGCAAGATACAGTAGATGGTATCGAGTACAGTATATACATATGAGATGAGTATGTAAACAAAGTGGCATAGTTAAAGTGGCTAGTGATACATAAGGATGCAGTCGATGATATAGAGTACAGTATATACGTATGCATATGAGATGAATAATGTAGGGTAAGTAACATTATATAAGGTAGCATTGTTTAAAGTGGCTAGTGATATATTTACATCATTTCCCATCAATTCCCATTATTAAAGTGGCTGGAGTTGAGTCAGTGTCAGTGTCAGTGTGTTGGCAGCAGCCACTCAATGTTAGTGGTGGCTGTTTAACAGTCTGATGGCCTTGAGATAGAAGCTGTTTTTCAGTCTTTCGGTCCCAGCTTTGATGCACCTGTACTGACCTCGCCTTCTGGATGATAGCGGGGTGAACAGGCAGTGGCTCGGGTGGTTGATGTCCTTGATGATTTTTATGGCCTTCCTGTAACATTGGGTTGTGTAGGTGTCCTGGAGGGCAGGTGCCCCCGGTGATGCGTTGTGCAGACCTCACTACCCTCTGGAGAGCCTTACGGTTGAGGGCGGAGCAGTTGCCATACCAGGCGGTGATACAGCCCGCCAGGATGCTCTCGATTGTGCATCTGTAGAAGTTTGTGAGTGCTTTTGGTGACAAGCCAAATTTCTTCAGCCTCCTGAGGTTGAAGAGGCGCTGCTGCGCCTTCTTCACGATTCTGTCTGTGTGAGTGGACCAATTCAGTTTGTCTGTGATGTGTATGCCGAGGAACTTAAAAGTTGCTGCTACCCTCTCCACTACTGTTCCATCGATGTGGATGGGGGGGTGTTCCCTCTGCTGTTTCCTGAAGTCCACAATCATCTCCTTAGTTTTGTTGACGTTGAGTGTAAGGTTATTTTCCTGACACCACACTCCGAGGGCCCTCACCTCCTCCCTGTAGGCCGTCTCGTCGTTGTTGGTAATCAAGCCTACCACTGTTGTGTCGTCCGCAAACTTGATGATTGAGTTGGAGGCGTGCGTGGCCACGCAGTCGTGGGTGAACAGAGAGTACAGGAGAGGGCTCAGAACGCACCCTTGTGGGGCCCTAGTGTTGAGGATCAGCGGGGAGGAGATGTTGTTGCCTACCCTCACCACCTGGGGGCGGCCCGTCAGGAAGTCCAGTACCCAGTTGCACAGGGCGGGGTCGAGACCCAGGGTCTCGAGCTTGATGACAAGCTTGGAGAGTACCATGGTGTTGAATGCCGAGCTGTAGTCGATGAACAGCATTCTCACATAGGTATTCCTCTTGTCCAGATGGGTTAGGGCAGTGTGCAGTGTGGTTGAGATTGCATCGTCTGTGGACCTATTTGGGCGGTAAGCAAATTGGAGTGGGTCTAGGGTGGAGGTGATATGGTCCTTGACTAGTCTCTCAAAGCACTTCATGATGACGGAAGTGAGTGCTACGGGGCGGTAGTCGTTTAGCTCAGTTACCTTAGCTTTCTTGGGAACAGGAACAATGGTGGCCCTCTTGAAGCATGTGGGAACAGCAGACTGGTATAGGGATTGATTGAATATGTCCGTAAACACACCGGCCAGCTGGTCTGCGCATGCTCTGAGGGCGCGGCTGGGGATGCCGTCTGGGCCTGCAGCCTTGCGAGGGTTAACACGTTTAAATGTCTTACTCACCTCGGCTGCAGTGAAGGAGAGACCGCATGTTTTCGTTGCAGGCCGTGTCAGTGACACTGTATTGTCCTCAAAGCGAGCAAAAAAGTTATTTAGTCTGCCTGGGAGCAAGACATCCTGGTCCGTGACTGGGCTGGGTTTCTTCTTGTAGTCCGTGATTGACTGTAGACCCTGCCACATTGCCTCTTGTGTCTGAGCCATTGAATTGAGATTCTACTTTGTCTCTGTACTGACGCTTAGCTTGTTTGATAGCCTTGCGGAGGGAATAGCTGCACTGTTTGTATTCGGTCATGTTACCAGACACCTTGCCCTGATTATGTTATGCAGGTGAGTGAGGACCCAAAAGCGGTTTAACAGAAACAGAGTCTTTTAATGTCCAAACACAGGGAAGACATAAATCCTCTTCAGATGTATCGGTTGACAAAATAGACAACCCGCAGAGAGGGCGACAAATAAATCATAAAGTCCTCTGATCTTTACAGGAGAGTCCCCTTCTAGCAGCAGAGGAGAATAGCAGGGTTAGCGGCAACAGACTGCTGGGGTCTCCGGGTAGGCGCGGGTTGTAGAGGACAGAGGTACCTGATCACACGTAGCATCTGATGAAGAGGCAGATTACGACAGGACGGGACAAGGGTGAAGCAAACGAGAATCTGACAAAGACAGAAGCAGAAACAGAGAGAGAAATAGAGACCTAATCAGAGGGAAAAAAAGGGAACAGGTGGGAGAGAGTAAACGAGGTAGTTAGAGGAGATGAGGAACAGCTGGGGGAAGGAAAGGGAGAGAAGGTAACCTAATACGACCAGCAGGGGGAAACGAAGTGAAGAGAAAGAACAGGAACAAGACATAACATGACAATACATGACAGTACCCCCCCACTCACCGAGCGCCTCCTGGCGCACTCGAGGAGGAAACCTGGCGGCAACGGAGGAAATCATCGATCAGCGAACGGTCCAGCACGTCCCGAGATGGAACCCAACTCCTTTCCTCAGGACCGTACCCCTCCCAATCCACTAGGTACTGATGACCACGGCCCCGAGGACGCATGTCCAAAATCTTTTCGTAACCCTGCGTAAGATGCGACCAATAGTCTGATTGGCCCGTTCTGCTTGACCGTTAGACTGGGGGTGAAAACCGGAAGAGAGACTGACGGAAGCCCCAATCAAACGGCAAAACTCCCTCCAAAATTGAGACGTGAATTGCGGACCCCTGTCCGAAACGGCGTCTGACGGAAGGCCATGAATTCTGAAAACATTCTCAATGATAATTTGTGCCGTCTCTTTAGCAGAAGGAAGCTTAGCGAGGGGAATAAAATGAGCCGCCTTAGAGAACCTATCGACAACCGTTAGAATAACAGTCTTCCCCGCTGACGAAGGCAGTCCGGTAATAAAGTCTAAGGCGATGTGAGACCACGGTCGAGAGGGAATGGAAAGCGGTCTGAGACGGCCGGCAGGAGGGGAGTTACCGGACTTAGTCTGCGCGCAGTCCGAACAAGCAGCCACGAAACGACGCGTGTCACGCTCCTGAGTGGGCCACCAAAAACGCTGGCGAATAGAAGCAAGCGTACCCTGAACGCCGGGGTGGCCGGCTAACTTGGCAGAGTGAGCCCACTGAAGAACGGCCAGACGAGTAGGAACGGGAACGAAAAGAAGGTTCCTAGGACAAGCGCGCGGCGACGGAGTGTGAGTGAGTGCTTGCTTTACCTGCCTCTCAATTCCCCAGACAGTCAACCCGACAACACGCCCCTCAGGAGAATCCCCTCGGGGTCGGTGGAGGCTACTGAAGAACTGAAGAGACGGGATAAAGCATCAGGCTTGGTGTTCTTAGAGCCCGGACGATAAGAAATAACGAACTCGAAACGAGCGAAAAACAGCGCCCAACGAGCCTGACGCGCATTAAGTCGTTTGGCAGAACGGATGTACTCAAGGTTCCTATGGTCAGTCCAAACGACAAAAGGAACGGTCGCCCCCTCCAACCACTGTCGCCATTCGCCTAGGGCTAAGCGGATGGCGAGCAGTTCACGGTTTCCCACATCATAGTTACGTTCCGACGGCGACAGGCGATGAGAAAAATACGCGCAAGGGTGGACCTTGTCGTCAGAATGGGAGCGCTGGGAAAGAATGGCTCCCACGCCCACCTCTGACGCGTCAACCTCGACAATGAACTGTCTAGAGACGTCAGGTGTAACAAGGATAGGTGCGGATGTAAAACGCTTCTTGAGGAGATCAAAAGCTCCCTGGGCAGAAACGGACCACTTAAAGCACGTCTTGACAGAAGTAAGGGCTGTGAGAGGAGCTGCCACCTGACCGAAATTACGGATGAAACGACGATAGAAATTCGCGAAGCCGAGAAAGCGCTGCAGCTCGACACGTGACTTAGGGACGGGCCAATCGCTGACAGCTTGGACCTTAGCGGGATCCATCTTAATGCCTTCAGCGGAAATAACAGAACCGAGAAATGTGACGGAGGAGGCATGAAAAGAGCACTTCTCAGCCTTCACATAAAGACAATTCTCTAAAAGGCGCTGGAGGACACGTCGAACGTGCTGAACCTGAATCTGGAGTGACGGTGAAAAAAATCAGGATATCGTCAAGGTAAACGAAAACAAAGATGTTCAGCATGTCTCTCAGTACATCATTCACTAATGCCTGAAAGACAGCTGGAGCGTTAGCGAGGCCGAACGGCAGAACCCGGTATTCAAAGTGCCCTAACGGAGTGTTAAACGCCGTTTTCCACTCGTCCCCCTCCCTGATGCGCACGAGATGGTAAGCGTTACGAAGGTCCAACTTAGTGAAAACCTGGCTCCCTGCAGGATCTCGAAGGCTGAAGACATAAGGGAAGCGGATAACGATTCTTAACCGTTATGTCATTCAGCCTCGATAATCCACGCAGGGGCGCAGGGTCCCGTCCTTTTTCTTAACAAAAAAAAAAACCCCGCTCCGGCGGGAGAGGAGGAAGGGACTACGGTACCGGCGTCGAGAGCTACAGACAAATAATCTTCGAGAGCCTTACGTTTGGGAGCCGACAGAGAGTATAGTCTACCCCGCGGGGAGTGGTTCCCGGAAGGAGATCAATACTACAATCATACGACCGGTGCGGAGGAAGGGAGGTGGCCCTGGACCGACTGAACACCGTGCGCAGATCGTGATATTCCTCCGGCACCCCTGTCAAATCACCAGGCTCCTCCTGTGAAGAAGAGACAGAGGAAACAGGAGGGATAGCAGACATTAAACACTTCACATGACAAGAGACGTTCCAGGAGAGGATAGAATTACTAGACCAATTAATAGAAGGATTATGGCACACTAGCCAGGGATGGCCCAAAACAACAGGTGTAAAAGGTGAACGAAAAATTTAAAAAGAAATGGTTTCGCTATGATTACCAGAGACAGTGAGGGTTAAAGGTAGCGTTTCACGCTGAATCGTGGGGAGAGGACTACCATCCAAGGCGAACAAGGCCGTGGGCTCCCCTAACTGTCTGAGAGGAATGTCATGTTCCCGAGCCCAGGCTTCGTCCATAAAACAGCCCTCCGCCCCAGAGTCTATCAAGGCACTGCAGGAAGCTGCCGAACCGGTCCAGCGTAGATGGACCGACAAGGTAGTACAGGATCTTGAAGGAGAGACCTGAGTAGTAGCGCTCACCAGTAGCCCTCCGCTTACTGATGAGCTCTGGCTTTTACTGGACATGAAATGACAAAATGACCAGCGGAACCGCAATAGAGACAGAGGCGGTTGGTGATTCTCCGTTCCCTCTCCTTAGTCGAGATGCGAATACCCCCAGCTGCATAGGCTCAGCACCTGAGCCAGTGGAGGAAGATGGTAGTGATGCGGAGAGGGGGCAACGGATAACGCGAGCTCCCTTCCACGAGCTCGGTGACGAAGATCAACCCGTCGTTCTATGCGAATAGCGAGTTCAATCAAGGAATCCACGCTGGAAGGAACCTCCCGGGAGAGAATCTCATCCTTTACCTCCGCGGAGACCCTCCAGAAAACGAGCGAGCAAAGCCGGCTCGTTCCAGTCACTGGAGGCAGCAAGAGTGCGAAACTCTATAGAGTAATCAGTTATGGATCGATTACCTTGACATAGGGAAGACAGGGCCCTGGAAGCTTCTTCCCCAAAAACAGAACGATCAAAAACCCGTATCATCTCCCCCTTAAAGTTCTGATACTGGTTAGTACACTCAGCCCTCGCCTCCCAGATTGCCGTGCCCCACTCACGAGCCCGTCCAGTAAGGAGAGATATGACGTAGGCGATACGAGCTGTGCCCCTGGAGTACGTGTTGGGCTGGAGAGAAAACACAATATCACACTGGGTGAGGAACGAGCGGCATTCAGTGGGCTCCCCAGAGTAACACGGCGGGTTATTAATTCTGGGCTCCGGAGACTCGGAAGCCCTGGAAGTAGCCGGTGGATCGAGGCGGAGATGGTGAATAAGTTTCGAGAGGTCGGAGACTTGGGCGGCCAGGGTCTCAACGGCATGTCGAGCAGCAGACAATTCCTGCTCGTGTCTGCCTAGCATCGCTCCCTGGATCTCGACGGCTGAGTGGAGAGGATCCGAAGTCGCTGGGTCCATTCTTGGTCAGATTCTTCTGTTATGCAGGTGAGTGAGGACCCAAAAGCGGTTTAACAGAAACAGAGTCTTTTAATGTCCAAACACAGGGAAGACATAAATCCTCTTCAGATGTATCGGTTGACAAAATAGACAACCCGCAGAGAGGGCGACAAAAAAATCATAAAGTCCTCTGATCTTTACAGGAGAGTCCCCTTCTAGCAGCAGAGGAGAATAGCAGGGTTAGCGGCAACAGACTGCTGGTCTCTCCGGGTAGGCGCGGGTTGTAGAGGACAGAGGTACCTGATCACACGTAGCATCTGATGAAGAGGCAGATTACGACAGGACGGGACAAGGGTGAAGCAAACGAGAATCTGACAAAGACAGAAGCAGAAACAGAGAGAGAAATAGAGACCTAATCAGAGGGAAAAAAGGGAACAGGTGGGAGAGAGTAAACGAGGTAGTTAGAGGAGATGAGGAACAGCTGGGGGAAGGAAAGGGAGAGAAGGTAACCTAATACGACCAGCAGGGGGAAACGAAGTGAAGAGAAAGAACAGGAACAAGACATAACATGACAATACATGACAGATTAAAAGCAGTGGTTCGCGCTTATGTGATTATAATCGAAGAGAATTCTCTTGGTAGATAATGCGGTCTACATTTGATTGTGAGGAATTCTAAATCAGGTGAACAGAAGGATTTAAGTTCCTGTATGTTTCTTTCATCACACCATGTCTCGTTAGCCATAAGGCATACGCCCCCGCCCCTCTTCTTACCAGAAAGATGTTTGTTTCTGTCGGCGCGATGCATGGAGAAACCCGTTGGCTGCACCGCCTCGGATAGCGTCTCTCCAGTGAGCCATGTTTCCGTGAAGCAAAGAACGTTACAGTCTCTGATGTCCCTCTGGAATGCTACCCATGCTCGGATTTCATCAACCTTGTTGTCAAGAGACTGGACATTGGCAAGAAGAATGCTAGGGAGTGGTGCACGGTGTGCCCGTCTCCGGAGTCTGCCCAGAAGACCGCCTCGTTTCCCTCTTTTTCAGAGTCGTTTTTTTGGGTCGCTGCATGGGATCCATTCCGTTGTCTTGTTTGAAAGGCAGAACACAGGATCTGCGTCGCGAAAAACATATTCTTGGTCGTACTGATGGTGAGTTGACGCTGATCTTATATTCAGTAGTTCTTCTCGACTGTATGTAATGAAACCTAAGATGACCTGGGGTACTAATGTAAGAAATAACACGTAAAAAAACAAAAAACTGCATAGTTTCCTAGGAACGCGAAGCGAGGCGGCCATCTCTGTCGGCGCCGGAAATGCAATACACCGGTGCCTCCGCACATTGACTCTGTACTGGTACCCCCTGTATATAGCCCGTCTATTGATATTTACTGCTGCTCTTAAATGATTTGTTCTTATCTCTTACTTTAAAAAAAAAGTGTGCTATAGGTATTTTCTTGAAACTGCATTGTTGGTTAAGGGCTTGTAAAGTAGGCATTTTACTGTTGTACTTTGCGCATGTGACAAATCATTTGATTTGAGAAAGCATCCTCTCACTATATTATTCAGTGGTTTATTAGATGGCCTTTGACTATAGCAGTTGATGATTTATTCTAGGATAACCCAAACGTGTCACACATGACCCATCACAAAACAATATAAATGCCTCCCCATTGGGATCAACGGAGCTCTCTCTCCCTGCCCTCTGTCGACTGCACTGATTCAGTCAGTTTAGCCAGGAATGACTCAAGTGTCCCTGTTTCTCTCTTCGTCAAGTGCCAATTCCATCCAGTCAAAGGAACATGTCATTGCAATTTGTTTCTCATACTCAGTCCTTTGATGGACATCTGGATTGGAGTAGTTAGCGACATGTCTACTGGGACTGAAATGAACCCAACCGAGTTGCATTGCTGATTAGTGAGCTTGTGGTTGAACCAGGGGGTTGCTGTTGGCAGGTGTGTGTGTGTGTGTGTGACTCCTCTCAAGTTCATGATTTGCTCAGTGCTGCTTGTCACGTTCATCAGTGGTGGTGATCTGTTTTCATTTGACCACCTAGTTTAATTGAGTTATGTTGGCACAGAATAAAGCCATTTGGAGTCCGTTTTGGTTTTTGATGTTTTTTTCAATTAAACGTTCAGGGTTAATGATTGACATTAGGTCAAGTCAATCTTAGGGGCTCTCTGAGGACTTCTGATGGAAATGTAATCCGGATAGTCGGATCTGATCACTAAACCCCTTGGGATAATGGTCTTGGAGTATAAACATGTCTATTGTAGAGAGCTTTAGAGGACAATGTTAATGATGTGGATGTATTCCTGCAAGACACTAATACTCAGATTCATAACCATTTCCCTTCCTCCGTCCCGCTATCCATCGTTCTCGTTAGAATAGATACTTTTAATGGAGCACCATGTCAGCATTGATACAGTACTGTATGAACAATCCACTTTAGAGGGAATGAGTGCCCTTCCAGAGGACAGCCAGCGACCCATGTGGGAGTGTAATGTGATTCCACATCACATAATATAAATAAAATAGACACATAATGAGGCCTGAGGGACCTGTGGGGGGTATGTGTGTGTGTTTGTGTGTGTGTGTCAGCCTGGGCTGGTGATATGACTGAATTAAAGTGTGATTTCTCCAAGGGCCCTGTATGAGGGCCGGGGGAATGTACAATTATCTTTTTCAGTTTGATGTCTCTGTGTGAAGCTGTTCTGTGATGTGATTTACCCTTCAAATGTATCAGAGGCAGCAGCCATTTACCTGGCTTCATCAATGGAAATAATTATATGGATTTGTTGTCGCTTGCTGCCATTATTCAGGTTAATGTTGTTTCATACTGCATTGATCCACAGCATATAACTTTTTGGGGGGTCATGCAATTAGTGCATGAAATCAATCTTTTGAAAACTTTACTGTTTACTTTTCGAATCAATTTTGGTTCATTTTTTGGGCTTGTGTGAGAGTGCTTGGCATGTGCATCTGTATGTGTGCGCATCGGTGTGTTTGTGTGTGCATGCAAGGAGAAATATACTGAGTGAGTGTGGCGTGTGTTGATTCTAGGCAAGGTGAGCAACGTCTAGGCACTGCCAGGAGATCCATAGTGATCAGTGGTAGCTGAAGAGACTGAGACCTCCCAGTGGGAAGAGGAGAGGGACTTGGCCTGGCTCCAATGTACTCTCTCTCTCTCTTTCATTTTTGTATATCTCTCTCCCTGACTGTTCTCTGATTCTCCCACACCATTTTCTTCCCACCAGTCCATTCCTTTTAAAGGGGAATGGGAACACAACCCTAAATAACCCCTTTCTTGCTTTTATTATTCATAATAAGACATTGAGGGGGAGTGAACAAGTGTACATCACAGGCAGAGGAGGTTTGTGCAGTCATTAGGCTCTCCAGCTTCATGGTCCCCAAGGCACAGTTCCCCCAGGAGATCAGGTGGGGGTGCCACTGAAGGTGTTGGAGGTGAAGAGAAGTTGTATTGGCCCAACCCTAAGGGAGAGGAGAGATGGCTTCTCCAGCTTTGTCTCTTTCTTTCTTTGGGTCTCCCTTTCAGTCCTAATGCCATTTGGCCTGACAAAAACATAATCCGTTTCTTTCTTTTCTTACTGTAACCGTTCCTTTCTCTAGGGTGTGTTCGGGCGGCGCTCTTTCGCTCTGACCGTCACCTCTTCTCTCTTTTGAAGTCTATACAAACACAGAAGCACATTGAGGCTTCTGACTAAGGCAGGGCCGAGCCAGGTCACAGAAGAGCCTTAATCTTGAACAGAATTGCAAATCACAGTTTCAACTGTCTGTTACCAGCATGGTGCTTTGGGTAAAAAAAATATCTTCACCTTGCATGTCTTTGAGTACACACAGTCATTATACACTGAGTGTACAAAACATTAAGAACACCAGCTCTTTTCATGACCTAGACTGACCAGGTGAAAGCTATGATCCCTTATTGATGTCACATGTTAAATCTACTTCAAAGTGAAGATGAAGGGGATGAACAGGTTAAAGAAGGATTTTTAAGCCTGGAGTCAATTGAGACTTGGATTGTGTATGTGAGCCATTGAGAGGGTGAATGGGAAAGACAAAATATGTAAGTAACTTTGAACGGGTATGGTAGTAGGTGCCAGGCGCACCAGTTTGTGTCAAGAAATGCAATGATGCTGGGGTTTTCAGGATCAACAGTTTCCCTTGTGTATCAACAATTGTCCACCACCCAAAGGACATCCAGCCAACTTGACACAACTGTGGAACGCTTTGGAGTCAACATGGGCCAGCATCCCTGAGGAATGCTTTCAACACCTTGCAGATTCCTTGCCCAGACAAATTGGTGCTGTTCTGCAGTGTACAGTGAATTCGGAAAGTATTCAGACCCCTTGACTTTTTCACATTTGGTTATGTTACATTATTCTAAAATGGATTAAAAAAAAAAAAAAAAAAAATCTCATCAATCTACACAAAATACCCCATAATGACAAAGCAAAAGCAGGGTTTTAAGAAATGTTTGCAAATGCATAAAAATGGAATAAAATAAATATCACATTTACATAAGTATTCAGACCTTTTACTCAGTACTTTGTTGAAGCACCTTTGGCGGAGATTACAGCCTCGAGTCTTCTTGGGTATGACACTACAAGATTGGCACACCTGTATTTGGGGAGTTTCTCCCATTCTTCTCTGTAGATCCTCTCAAGCTCTGTCAGGTTGGATGGGGAGTGTCACTGCACAGATATTTTCTGTTCTAGGCTATCCGGGTTCAAGTCCGGGCTCTGGCTAGGCCACTCAAGGACATTCAGAGACTTGTCCCAAAGCCACTCCTGCGTTGTCTTGGCTGTGTGCTTAGGGTCGTTGTCCCATTGGAAGGTGAACTGTCTTCCCAGTCTGAGGTCCTGAGCACTCTGGAGCAAGTTTTCATCAAGGAGCTTTCTGTACATTGCTCCGTTCATCTTTCCCTTGATCCTGACTAGTCTCCCAGTCCCTGTCGTTGATAAGCTTCCCCACAGCTTGATGCTGCCATCACCATGCTTTACCATAGGGATGGTGCCATGTTTCCTGCAGACTTGACGTTTGGCATTCAGGCCAAAGAGTTCAATCTTGGTTTCATCAGACCAGAGAATCTTGTTTCTCATGGTCTGAGAGTCCTTTAGGTGCTTTTTGGCAAACTCCAAGCGGGCTGTCATGTCCCTTTTACTGAGCACTGGCTTCCCTCTCGCCTCTCTACCATAAAGGCCTGATTGGAGGAGTGCTGCAGAGATTATTGTCCTTCTGGAAGGTTCTCCTATCTCCACAGAGGAGCTCTGTCAGAGAGACCATTGTGTTATTTGTCATCTCCCTGACCAAGGCCCTTCTCCCCCGATTGCTCAGTTTGGCAGGGTGGCCAGCTGTAGGAAGAGTCTTGGTGGATCCAAACTTCTTCCATTTAAGAATGATGGAGGCCACTGTGTTCTTGGGGACCTTGAATGTTGCAGAAATGTTTTGTTACCATTCCCCAGATCTGTGCCTCGACACCATTGTGTCTCGGAGCTCTACGGACAATTCTTTCGATCCCATGGCTTGGTTTTTTCTCTGCCATACACTGTCAACGGTGGGACCTTAAATAGACAGGTGTGTGCCTTTATAAATCATGTCCAATCAATTGAATTGACCACAGGTGGACTTCAAGTTGTAGAAACATCTCAAGGATGATCAATGGAAACAGGATGCACCGGAGCTAAATTTAGCGTCTTATTGCAAAGGGTCTGAATACTTACGTAAATAAGGTATCTGTTTTTTATTTGTTAAACAACTCTAAAAAACAGTTTTCACTTTGTCATATGGGCTATTGTGTGTAGATTGATGAGGAACATGTTTTTTTAATCCATTTTAGAATAAGGCTGTAACGTAAGAAAGTCAAGGGGTCTGAATACTTTCCGAATGCACTGTATAAGCCTCTTGGCTTTGTGTGTGTGTGTGTGTGTGTGTGTGTGTGTGTACACACACACAGTCCCCCTTATCGGCAGGAAGGGGCATTGAGGAGCACAATAAGAGAAGCAGGTTAAGTGTCTGAGTCTGGGGAACAAGAGAACACAACAGCAGTCCCCCTTATCGGCAGGAAGGGGCATTGAGGAGCACAATAAGAGAAGCAGGTTAAGTGTCTGAGTCTGGGGAACAAGAGAACACAACAGCAGTCCCCCTTATCGGCAGGAAGGGGCATTGAGGAGCACAATAAGAGAAGCAGGTTAAGTGTCTGAGTCTGGGGAACAAGAGAACACAACAGCAGTCCCCCTTATCGGCAGGAAGGGGCATTGAGGAGCACAATAAGAGAAGCAGGTTAAGTGTCTGAGTCTGGGGAACAAGAGAACAGAACAGCACACTGTCAGTTCAGAATGTCTCTCTCTCCCCTGTAGAAGACACTGTTTTTCTCTGCTAAGCATTCTGAGGACAGAACAGAACACTTTGGCAACACACAATTAAATCCTCTTTGGAACTGACTGCTGAATAGATTAGAGAAGTCTTGGAGAGGCGCTGACTGCTCTGCTTGCCTGTGTCTCTGATTCAACAACCTCCCAATTTTCCTACAACGTCCCCATAACTTTTCTACAACGATCCCCCCAATGTTTGTACAACATTTCTCTTCCGTTCTTATGAGAAAGCTGAAATGGCATTTGATTGAACATGTTAAGAGCAGACTTCACAGCATTGTAAGTGCATTTTTATTTGCTACGGCTACCCACAGTGCTGTAACACTCTGCTCACGTTTGTGTTATGTTAATGTTGTCATCTAAGGTGACATTGACACACAGGCACAGAGGCTCAAGACTAAGGGCATTTTATTTTGATGGCATTGGGATTTTTGTAACTTCTTACCTATACAATACTAAGGTCCCCAGTTGCCAAGTTATTGCCAAAGCATTGACCTCAAGTCACGTATCAGTTTTAGAGGTAAACATTGACACTCATGCCCACATATTTACCTTTGTGGTCCCTGATTTCAAAGCAACCTCTGACCTTTGAACCACATCCAAACAGATTATTCCTCCCAGGCAGATGCCCAACCAGACAGCTTGTTCCTTCCAGGTCATCCTATCGTGTCAATAGTTGTGGCCCTGCCTTGTCTGTCAGAGATCTGACTTACAGTATAGTCCCTGCTCCCTGGTCTGTCAGAGTAGGTGATGGCACCACACGACAATACCCACAGCCACGGACAAGCTGTCTGAATTTATCGAGCCAGATGCCCAGACATGACTTTGATTAGAAAACATAAGTGTTCACTTAGGGAAGGGGAGGTTGTGTGTGTGTGTGTGTGTGTGTGTGTGTGTGTGTGTGTGTGTGTGTGTGTGTGTGTGTGTGAAATCCTGTGAAATCCTTCCAACAGTTGCTTATTTGGCTAATTGAACTCTGCCATTGCCTGTGTCCTTGCCACTCTGGGTAATTACTATGGTTGTACTGTGGGATATTTATTGGAGTGAAAAGTGTTGTTTGTGTGGTTACAACCTCTACCAAATCTCTTTGACATTGTCTGTTTCCTTTGTTTCTCATGTAGCTACATCCTCCTCCTGCTGCTGTACTGGCAGTTTACAGCCAATTGCAATCAAGCCTCCCCTCTCAAAAAAGACCTGAATACTAGTAACGATGGTGCGCTCTCTCCTTTTTTATATCCTTATACTCACTCACTCACTCACTCACTCCTGAAATGGCAGAGATATCTGTGTACAGCAAAGTGTTTTCAATCACTGCTGAAAGAACTACTTCCTTTGCTTGGCTCTCTTATGTTGAACATAATAAACGGCTCCTTATCCTCCGGACGTGCACCAAACTCACTAAAAGGGGCAGTAAATAAAGCCTCTTGAAAAAGCCAAACCTTGACCCAGAAAATAAAAAAACTATCGGCCTATATTGAATCTCTCATTCCTTTAAAAAAAAATGAAAAAGCTGTTGCTCAGCAACTCACTGCCTTCCTGAAGACGAATAATGTATACAAAACCCTCCCGTCTGGTTTTAGACCCCATCATAGAACTGATACCGCACTTGGTGAAGGTGGTAAATTATCTGTAAATGGCGTCAGACCAAGGCTCTGCATCTATTCTTGTGCTCCTAGACTGTAGTGCCGCTTTCTAGAGTATCGATCACCACATTCTTTTGAAGAGATTGGAAACTGTAATTGGTCTACGCCAGGCCTGGTCAAAGGCCAGCCCATATGCGTCCCGCAATCTGATTCAATATGGCCCGTGGAATCATGCTCAGCTCACAAAGAATTTGCAATAGTAAAATTGAAAAACGTATTTGTTATTCAAATTAAAAGCCCAATGAATACTCGCCTTTGTGTAATGATTTAACTCCCACCGCTTGTGGGACATTTTATTTTGAAGGCACTTATAAATCACAACTGCACGAGCACAGACAGTGACTGACGGATCCTGTGTTCTGCCTTTCACCCAGGACAACGGAATGGATCCCAGCCGGCGACCCCAAAAAACGACTTCATAAAAGGGGAAAATGAAGCAGTCTTCTGGTCAGACTCCGGAGACGGGCACATCGTGCACCACTCCCTAGCATTCTCCTCGCCAATGTCCAGTCTCTTGACAACAAGGTTGATGAAATCCGAGCAAGGGTAGCATTCCAGAGGGACATCAGAGACTGTAACGTTCTTTGCTTCACGGAAACATGGCTCACTGGAGAGACGCTATCGGTGTCGGTGCAGCCAGCTGGTTTCTCCACGCATCGCACCGACAGAAACAAACATCTTTCTGGTAAGAAGAGGGGCGGGGGCGTAATGCTTCATGGTTAACGTGACGTGGTGTGGCCACAACAACATACAGGAACTCAAGTCCTTCTGTTCACCTGATTTAGAATTCCTCACAATCAAATGTCGACCGCATTATCTACCAAGGGAATTCTCTTCGATTATAATCACAGCCGTATATATTCCCCCCCAAGCAGACACATCGATGGCTCTGAACAAACTTTATTTGACTCTTTGCAAACTGGAATCCATATATCCGGAGGCTGCATTCATTGTAGCTGGGGATTTTAACAAGGCTAATCTGAAAACAAGACTCCCTAAATTTTATCAGCATATCGATTGCGCAACCAGGGCTGGAAAAACCTTGGATCATTGCTATTCCAACTTCCGCGACGCATATAAGGCCCTGCCCCGCTATCCTTTCAGGAAAGCTGACCACGACTCCATTCTGTTGATCCCTGCCTACAGACAGAAACTAAAACAAGAAGCTCCCGCGCTGAGGTCTGTTCAACGCTGGTCCGACCAATCTGATTCCACACTCCAAGACTGCTTCCATCACGTGGACTGGGATATGTTTCGTATTGCGTCAGACAACAACATTGATGAATACGCTGATTCGGTGAGCGAGTTCATTAGAACGTGCGTTGAAGATGTCGTTCCCATAGACCCTGGGTCTCGACCCCGCCCTGTGCAACTGGGTACTGGACTTCCTGACGGGCCGCCCCCAGGTGGTGAAGGTAGGCAACAACATCTCCACCCCGCTGATCCTCAACACTGGGGCCCCACAAGGGTGCGTTCTGAGCCCTCTCCTGTACTCCCTGTTCACCCACGACTGCGTGGCCACGCACGCCTCCAACTCAATCATCATGTTTGCGGACGACACAACAGTGGTAGGCTTGATTACCAACAACGACGAGACAGCCTACAGGGAGGAGGTGAGGGCCCTCGGAGTGTGGTGTCAGGAAAATAACCTCACACTCAACGTCAACAAAACTAAGGAGATGATTGTGGACTTCAGGAAACAGCAGAGGGAACACCCCCCTATCCACATCGATGGAACAGTAGTGGAGAGGGTAGTAAGTTTTAAGTTCCTCGGCGTACACATCACAGACAAACTGAATTGGTCCACCCACACAGACAGCATCGTGAAGAAGGCGCAGCAGCGCCTCTTCAACCTCAGGAGGCTGAAGAAATTCGGCTTGTCACCAAAATCACTCACAAACTTCTACAGATGCACAATCGAGAGCATCCTGTCGGGCTGTATCACCGCCTAGTACGGCAACTGCTCCGCCCACAACCGTAAGGCTCTCCAGAGGGTAGTGAGGTCTGCACAACGCATCACCGGGGGCAAACTACCTGCCCTCCAGGACACCTACACCACCCGATGTTACAGGAAGGCCATAAAGATCATCAAGGACAACAACCACCCGAGCCACTGCCTGTTCACCCCGCTATCATCCAGAAGGCGAGGTCAGTACTGGTGCATCAAAGCTGGGGCCGAGAGACTGAAAAACAGCTTCTATCTCAAGGCCATCAGACTGTTAAACAGCCACCACTAACATTGAGTGGCTGCTGCCAACACACTGACTCAACTCCAGCCACTTTAGTAATGGGAATTGGTGGGAAATGATGTCAAATATATCACTAGCCACTTTAAACAATGCTACCTAATATAATGTTTACATACCCTACATTATTCATCTCATATGTATACGTATATACTGTACTCTATATCATCTACTGCATCCTTATGTAATACATGTATCACTAGCCACTTTAACTATGCGACTTTGTTTACATACTCATCTCATATGTATATACTGCACTCAATACCATCTACTGTATCTGCATTGTCGGAACTAGAAGCACAAGCATTTCGCTACACTCGCATTAACATCTGCTAACCATGTGTATGTGACAAATAAAATTTGATTTGATTTGACAGGCATGTCACAAATTGCGCAAAAATGTGTTTTTCAAAGAAAAGGAAAGTAGACGATGAATGTTGGGTGTTCCAGCAAGAGTGGACATCAAAATATTTATTCTTAGCTTCCTACTGCCTGAGCTATATTGTTGATGCAAATTGAGAAGAGCGTGGGGCCTAGGATCGAGTCTTGGGGTACTTACTCCCTTGGTGACAGGCAGTGGCTGAGACAGCAGATTTTCTGACTTTATACACTGCACTCTTTGAGAGAGGTAGTTAGCAAACCAGGTCAAAAACCCCTCAGAGACACCAATATTCCTTAGCCGGTCCACAAGAATGGAATGGTCTACCGTATCAAAAGCTTAGGCCAAGTCAATAAAAATAGCAGCACAACATTGCTTAGAATCAAGGGCAATGGTGACATCATTGAGGACCTTTTAAGATTGCAGTGACACATCCATAGCAGAGACCAGATTGCATACCAGAGAGAATACTATAGACATCAAGAAAGCCAGTCAGTTGATTATTGACACGTTTTTCCAACACTTTTGATAAACAGGGCAAAATAGAAATAGGCCTATAACAGTTAGGATCAGCTTGATCTCCCCCTTTAAATAAAGTATGAACCGTGGCTGCCTTCCAAGCAATGGGAACCTCCCCAGAAAGGAGAGAGAGGCTTGGCAGTGATAGGGGCAGCAACCTTAAAAGAAGAAAAGGTCTAAACCATCTGACACAGATGTTTTTTTTGGGGTCAAGTTTCAGGAGCTCCTCCAGCACCTCTGACTCAGTGACTGCCTGCAGGGAGAAACTTTATAGCAGAGCAGGGGAAAAAGAGGGAGAAGCATCGGGGATAGTCACATTAAAAGGGGTGGGAGATGAGGAAATGTTGGACGGGCAAGGAGGCATGGCTGAGTCAAATAGGAATTTAAAGAGCTCAGCCATGTGCTTATTGTCAGTAACAACCACATCATCAACTTTAAGGGACATGGGCAGCTGTGAGGAGGAGGGTTTATTCTCCAGGTCTTTAACTGTTTTCCAGAATTTCTTGGTGTTAGACCCACAGAGAGAGAACTGCTCCTTTAAGTAACTAACTTTGGCCTTCTGGATAGCCTGAGTGCACTTATTTCTAATTTGCCTGACCGAGAGCCAGTCAGCCTGAGTATGCGTGTGCCGAGCCTTTCGCCAAATGCAATTCTTGCGGTGGAGTAACTCTGCAAGGTCACGGGGGCTGAACCTGTTTTTAATTCTAATTTCCTTCATGGGGGTGTGTTAATAATACCTCTGAAAATATTTAAAAAAATAGGTCCAAGCGTCTTCGACAGAGGGGATCAAGTTGATTCTATACCATTTTACAGAGGCGAATTCATGAAGGAAGGCTTGCTCATTAAAGTTTTTTTTAGCTTGCGTCTATGACAAATCAGGACAGGTCATGGCATCATGGCCCTCATGAATGAACTGAATTCCAAACTACAAGGCAAAAGCCTTTTCAAAGCCTTGAAGGAAAAGACTTGTCAAAGCCTTGACGGAAAAATGACTTCTCCTGACCCGCCAAGTAGAAGTCAACAATCTCACCCACCTTCCGATACTACTAGTCTGTTCCCTAGCAGATGACAACAATCTCACCCACCTTCCGATACTACTAGTCTGTTCCCTAGCAGATGACAACAATCTCACCCACCTTCCGATACTACTAGTCTGTTCCCTAGCAGATGACAACAATCTCACCCACCTTCCGATACTACTAGTCTGTTCCCTAGCAGATGACAACAATCTCACCCACCTTCCGATACTACTAGTCTGTTCCCTAGCAGATGACCAGCAGGAGAAGTATACGCTGCTGCGTACTTTGAACTGTGAGTTTTTTTCCATTGTTTTGGAAAATGACATGCTGTTGGTTTCCTCTCCTTTCACCTTCAATGTGGATAACGCTCCCACTGACCTGCAACTTGAGCTTATCGGTCTTCAGTCTGATGCAATGGTTGTTTTGAATAGTTCTCCAATGTCACTGACGATGTTCTATGCATCTCTGTAACGGCTTTCTAATGGTGAAGGAGAGTTGGACCAAACTGCAGCGTGTAGATTGCGATCCATGTTTAATAGAAAAAACACACGTAAACACGAATCAATGCAAACACTACAAAAAACAATAAATGTAACGAAAACCGAAAACAGCCTATACTTGTGTCAACTAACATCTAACACGGACATCAGGACACTAAGGACAATCACCCACAATACAACCAAAGAATATGGCTGCCTAAATATGGTTCCCAATCAGAGACAACGATAACCACCTGCCTCTGATTGAGAACCACTCCAGACAGCCATAGACTTACCTAGAAAACCCTACTAAACTACAATCCCACTAACATACACACCAAAACCCCCAGACAAAACACACCACAATACAAAAACTCCATGCCACACCCTGGCCTGACCCAATACATAAAGATAAACACAAAATACTTAGACCAGGGCGTGACAATCTCTCGATGAACAAAACTTTCCAAAGATTAGGAGTCATGCTCAGAAGATGTTTGTACTGTTTGGGTCAACCAATGTATGTGAAGACATTTTCAGTGATAGAAAAATAAAACAAGTCAAGGAACAGATCATCTCTTACTGACTCTCACCTTTCAGCAATCCTGTGCATAGCGACGTCAGAAACGATACCTGACCTCACTGCTCTAGTCAATGCCCATTAGAGACTTCACTCCTCACACTGATTGAGTAGTTTAAATGTAATGTTGAGCTCTCTCTTTGTGTTTTTGTGCATACCTGTTAACAAGAGTTCTGTCCGTGGTGCTGAATGCAAAGTGTACTTTTCCCTCTGAGGTCATTGCATGTTTAATAATGAAAATACCTATCAAAAGGAGAACATGGTGTAATGATCTTCGTCTTCGTCGGATGAGGAGTAGGAAGGATCGGTCCAAAATGTAGCGTGGTAAGTGTCCATGATTATTTATTAGAACAGAACACGAACATACAAAATAACCAAGTGAATGTAAGAAATGAAAATCGAAACAGTCCTGAAAGGTGAAAACAGGAAACAACTACCCACAAACACCAGGTGGGAAAAGGCTACCTAAGTATGGTTCTCAATCAGAGACAACGATAGACAGCTGCCTCTGATTGGGAACCATACCAGGCCAAACGCATAGAAAAGTAAAACAGAAAAACAACAGAATGCCCACCCCAACTCACGCCCGACCAAACCAAAATAGAGACATAAAAAAGGAACTACGGTCAGGGTGTGACACATGGAGGGAACATTATTTCTGTGCATGTTAAAAAAGTAAAATAATTAGCATATTTGGACGTGATTTACAGTAGATATATCTGTCAACACAGTCATACACATGATATATAATTCTGGCCCGCGATGGAAAAATATATTCTAATGTGGCCCTCATGGAAAATAATTGTCCAAGCCTGGTCTACGCGGTCAAGTTCTTGCCTGGTTTAGGTCTTATCTGTTGGAAATATACCAGTTCGTCTCTGTGGATGGTTTGTCCTCTGACAAATCAATGGTAAGTTTTGGTGATCCTCAAGGTTCCATTGTTTTCACTATATATACTACCTCTTGGTGATGTCATTCGGAGTCTTGATGGATGTACAGTAGTTTCAAATAAAACTGTGAAGGACCTTGTCGTTACTCTGGACCCTGATCTCTCTTTTGAGGAACATATCAAAAATATTTAAAGAGTAGCCTTTTTCCATCTTCGTAACATTGCAAAAATCTTAAACTTTTTGCCCAAGACTTATGCAGTAAAGCTAATCCATGCTTTTGGTCCTTCCATACATACCTACACGCACACTACAGTCACAAGACGCAGACCTCCTTATTGTTCCTAGAATTTCTAAGCAAACAGCTGGAGGCAGGGCTTTCTCCTGTAGAGTAAAATATGTATGGAATGGTCTGCCAATCCATGTGAGATGTAGACTCGGTCTAAACCTTTAAGTCTTTACTTAAGACTCATCTCTTTAGTGGGTCATATGATTGAGTGTAGTCTGGCCCAAAAGTGTGAAGGTGAACGGCAAGGCACTGGAGTGACGGAACCACCCTTGCTGTCTCTGCCTGGCCGGCTCCCCTCTCTCCACTGCAATACTCTACCTCTGACCCTATTACGGGGACTGAGTCACTGGCTTGCTCCCGCTCTCCCATCCTTTCTGTCCTCGGGCTCGTACGGTGGTGGGCTATATATCTTTGTGGGCTATACTCAGCCCTGTCCGGGAGTAACTTTGGATGGGGCCACTGACCTGCTCACCGGACTTTCTACCTTGTTGTGCTGCTGTTCCAGTTTCTGCTGTTCTGCCTTGTCCTGGACCTGCTGTTTCTACCTTGGAATGTTTGGCTATGAAAAGCGAACTGACATTTCCTCCTGAGGTGTTAACCTGCTGCACCTTATATAACCACTGTGATTATTATTTGACCCTGCTGGTCATCTATGAATGTTTGAACATCTTGAAGAATGATCTGGCCTTAATGGCCATGTACTCTTATAATCTCCAACTGGCAGAGCCAGAAGCGGACTGGTCACCCCTCAGAGCCTGGTTCCACTCTAAGTTTCTTCCTAGGTTCCTGCCTTTCTAGAGATTTCCTTAGCCACCGTGCTTCCACATCTGCATTGCTTGCTCTCTGGGGTTTTTAGGCTCGGTTTCTGTATAAGCACTTCGTGATAACTACTGGTGTAAAAAGGGCATTATAAATACATTTGATTGATCTCTCTGGAGAGAGAACCCAATCCTGTGGCGTTATTGGAGTCGACAGTAATCCAGTAACATTCACAGGTTAACATGTTGCGGTGCAAAATCGTCATGGCATTCTGCCAAACTCAAGGAAGAGAGGAAGAGCGAGGCGGCGCAAACCAAAATGTTTCTCGCCTGCTGTGTCCCACACTGATTTCTCTCTCGCTCTCTCTCTCACTGTGATCTCTCTCTCACTATCCCCTTGTTCTCTTTCTCTCCCTGTCTCCCCATTCCCTCCCCCTCCCCCTCTCTCACTCTCATCCCTGTATCCTATTCCTCTCTGACCTCTTCCCCTCCATGAGTCTGGTACCGGTGACCAAGCTGTATGTGAGTGTGGGTGCCGGCACCAAGGGCAGTCTGAAAAAGATCGACCGGCTGCTCTTCAACAACTTCTGGCCGAGGTTCCTAGACAGCCTCAAGGATCTGGGTGAAAAGGTGAGTACCTCTAGTACCCTTCGTTCTAACACTACTAAGATAAACCGAGCCAAGGTAAGCTGTACTACACTGTGCTGGCCTGGATACAACAGTTGTTGGAACCATGCTGGGAATGGGAATGGAAAGCATTTTATAAATACTAGTAGCCAGTTTGGACAGGCTCAGTGCTCCAACCCCAGCCCCTCAAAACTAATTGACTAAGTTGGTGTTAAGCCAACCACACCCTCCCCTTAATTTTTACTGAATGTTCATCCAAACATCAACATCATTGTTATAGAAAAGCCCTGATAAGTACTGTTTCTATTAGCTGAGTGACTGCTATTGTGTCCTCACATCAGGGATTCAATATTATAGCCTGTTTATTATCCAAATGAATTGTAGCATTGAGCCTCTTTCATTATCTGCCTGTTGCGCTTCAATTATACGGTAAGTGGCTTCACACCACCAGCAGATATCAATGAATGGCAATTTTCCACTTTTATAACACTGTAATACAACCGATGTTCATTGGGGAACAAAGACCAATTTGATGCGTAGGTAAGTTGCCGTTTTTTCCCTTGCATGTGAGTCATGTTGCTGTTTTATACTGTGACTAGCCTGGTTCCAGATCTGTTTGTACTGTCTTGCCAATGCATGCCAATGACTATAGGAGTTTGGTTGAAAATTAAAATCTGTCCAATAGCATGATCATTATCATTATCCATGGAAAGTGTCCTAATTTGATGAGGCAACAGTAGAGAATTCTCATCTCCACGATTCAAAATTAAAAGCCAGGAGAGTTAAAAAAGAAACTCCAAACAGATAAGAGTGGTTGGCGAGGATGGACACCTTCTGATGCCTTATATTTTCACTCTCAAGGAGCGCAGTGCATCCTGGGAGTTTTCCTTTACCAATCAAAGCGGAGAGGGAATACAGTAGCACTCTCCCTGTCCCCTCTATGAGAAGTATCACTAGCTTTACATACTGGCTGGCATTACATGAATATGCTACACTGTGATTTCTATTCAACAAAAATATAAACGCAACATGCAACAATTTCAAAGATTTTACTGAGTTAAGGTTTATATAAGGAAATCAGTCAATTGAAATAAATACATTTGGTCCTAATCTTTGGATTTCACATGACTGGGCAGGGGTGCAGCCATGGGTGGGCCTTGGAGGGCATAGGCCCAGTCACTTGGCAGCCATGCCCAACCACTGGGGAGCCAGGCCCAGCAAATCAGAATGGGGTTTTCCCCACAAGGGCTTGATTACAGACAGAAATACTTCTCAGAAACCCTCCATGCCCTTCAGACGATCCCGCAGGTGAAGAAGCCAGATGTGGAGGTCCTGGGCTGGCATGGTTACACTAGGTTTGCTGTTGTGAGGTCGGTTGGACATAATGCCAAATTCTCTTAAAACTATGTTGAAGGCAGCTTGTGGTAGAGAAATGAACATTCAATTATCTGGCAACAGCTCTGGTGGACATGCAGTCTGCATGAAAATTGCCCGGCATTGTGTTGTGACAAAACTGCACATTTTAGAGTGGCCTTTTATTGTCCCCAGCACAAGGTGAACCTGTGTAATGATCATGCTGTTTAATCAGCTTCTTGAAATGCCAGACCTGTCAGGTTGATGGATTACCTTGGCTAAGGAGAAATGCTCACTAACAGATATATATATTTGTATATACATATTTGTACCCAAAATTTGAGAGAAAAAAGCTTTTTGTGCACATGGAACATTTCTGGGATGTTTTATTTCAGCTCATGAAACATAGGACCAACACTTTACATATTGCGTTTATATTTTTGTCAGTGTATATGTAAATTCTCAAATTCACATTCACAGACATCGCAATGTCACTTTGCTGGATGGTTGGAGAGGTATGGTACAGTGTGAAGATAATATATGTTCATACATCAGTATGCTGATCCTTTATTGTGGCTGAGGTTAGTGGAAATGTCTATTTCCTCCTGATTATAATGGTATACAGTACCAGGAGCACTGAAGTGTAATGTGGTTCCATTCATTATCATATATTTCCCTGTGCTTGAAATGAGAGAAATATCAATACGAAAGTAGGAAAGGTCTGTTTACCTCATTGGGGAACTTTGAGTGACAAATAATGGCAGTGGTCTCTGCAGCTTTCTACTCAAGCTTTTTTAGATGGTCAACGGCACCTCAGTGGAATGGGAATCTCTGTGTTTCTTTGTAATCCATTCCAAGCCTGTTTTTAATGATTTGTTGTTGCCAGATAGCTTCTCAGCTTCTTGAGGAACCTCAACTCAACTCTGGGACTGATTTAATGAACAGTGACCCCCAAACGAATCTCTGAAAATGCAAGTCACTGGCAAAGTCTGCAATTGAAACCGTCTTCATTTCATTGTACCCTCTGGAAAATGCAAGGAGTTACAGATGTAGGCTGTTTTATGAGTCGAGTTTTACAGTAATCCTCTCTTATTCTCCCAAGACTTATATTCCCTGTGAAATGTTTCAAAGAGAGAGACTTAATATTTTGAGAAAGTTCTGTCCGCTATCATTTGCTGCCATATCAGAGTGGAAGAGAAACATTGTCTGCCATCCTGATTGAAAACAGTTCACGAAGTTCACTCTGCCCTGCGATGCACTGGAGAAGTAGAAGAGGGGGAATTTTTGTTCTAACTTCTAAGAAGAGGACCTTGAGTCTGCTTGCAGCACATGTTTTCCATCTGAATAGAATAGTTGCAACTCCAATGCTTTCATCAATGGTGACGTTCCGTAGAATAACTATTTATATTTAATCATGCCTTTTATTACAGACTTGCTCACTGTCTGACAGACACAGCCATTCAACACAACATTCTCTCCTTCTCCACACGCACACACACACACACACACACACACACGCGCACACACACACACACACACACACGTGCGCACACACACACACACACACACACACACACACACACACACACACACACACACACACACACACACACACACACACACACACGTACACATAGACACTCATTCCCCCCATATTTTTGTGTTTCTCTGACTGAGTCACCCAATGAATGAATTCCAAGAAGTGACGTGAGGAATAATAGGAAATGTAGAGTCCACTCCTATAAGTCTTATCAGACACTGTGGATGTGTTCTTTCTTTGGAGAATTTATATGACAACATGAAGTTGCTACGGTGAAGGTGGTAACTAGAAAATGAGTCCCCTCCCCAACTCTCCCCTCCTATCCTTTCAGGGTAGCCTGATTTTACCCAGTATTATAAGAATACCCAATGCATCTGTGTATCTTTCAAAGCTTCTAACAGTGTGAACACACACACACACACACACACACACACACACACACATTCCCTCTAATAGCGTATCTAATTTCAATCTCCTTCATTAGCCCTTTTCTAGAAAGCAGTGGAAGAAAAACTGCACTCAGTGGCTTCGTAGCATAACAACCTTGAACATAGATGTGGGCTGTAAAATGTTTTATTGGGATGTCTTCACTTCCTGGCTACAATCAACCTGCCAGCCCCCCTCTGAGGCACAGTCTACTCTAGACAATGGACAGGTTTATTACAGCTTCATGTGTGAACCTCTTTTCACTGTAAATCTGGTAGTAAATGCAGCCAAATGGATTGCTGTAATTGCCGTCTGTGTCAGGCGTTTCACCAGTTATCGAAGTGATTTACTCTGCATTCGGGTAACTCATCGTTATCCACTACCTATGAATGTTTTTAACACTTAATAAAGCAAATTTCATGGCAGAAAAACATTCACTATGCACCAGGAATAGTCGTGGTTAGCGTTTTTTTTATTGTCAAGTGAGCAAATTACTGGTAGACTGTATAAACTGTTGTTTACTTATTATCACTTAGTACCTGTACCCAGTGGTTTTTATTCGGTTCTGCCTGGTTCATTTTCTGCAGCTAGTAGGATGGACCAGTCAAGTTTCTTGTCTAGGAGTAGTGAGGTCTCAATCTGTCTCTCTTTCTTTCTCTAGCTCTCCTTCTCGCCTTCCCTGGCCCAGTGACTTGTGATGATGTAGATCTGTACATTCTGGTGATGGATGGTGCAATACTGGCGGATATACATGGTATATAGAGTAAGGGAAGAAGGGGTTGTCAATGTATCCTTTTACATGGTGTATGGGATGCTTACAAGAAGGTTGCTTCTGAAGAACAAGGTAGTTGCAGACATATTTTTTCTCTGCATTCCTACGATTCTATATACAGTATATCTACATAATATACGATATATATATATATACAAACTATCAGTAATAGACAAAGCACCTGTCTGCCGACCAGACTCAAAATATGACCAAAAAACAGGTGTGCCTGCCTGCCAGTCTTGAACAGCCTCTCTAGGGAACAGGCAGAGACACTAACAGAGGTAGTGAGTTAGGCCATAGTGATCCCATCTCTGTGTGGCTCATAGCTTCCTCTCATGGTGGGCTCCACCCCCATCCCTGGTTGCTAAGCTCCCTCTCCCCTGATATTCTCTTCTCTCATTCTGACCATTCCCTCTTTCTCTCTGCTCTGCTTTCCAACCTGGCCTCATCCCTGTGCTGAGGGACTGATGGAGCTGTGCTGTGGCTGCTCTGTTGGCTTTGGAGGGGAGGTGGTTGCAAATACCTCACCTCCCTGCCTTCCTCCCTGGCACCATGGCCCAATTATCCATACCCCACTGAGCTGAAGGGGCCAGAGCCACCACTTCTCCCTCTCTCTGAGAAGAGGATAAGGGTAGCGAGAGAGAAATGGAGTGAGATAGAGAGAGAAGTATAGGAACAGGGGAGGAGTGTGTACCCAGTTCCCATTCTTTTCTTCTCTTCCATCGCCATTTACTTAGTCTTTCTGCTAGCTCCAACCTTTTCTCCCCTCACCTATTTACTTTGAGAAAAAAGGCAGTATGAAGTATACTGTGCTTATTATAGATGTGAAATATGAGGCAGTTAATCCGAGGGAGAACCATTCCTTTGTCAGGGAATGGGGGTTAGCCTATTTATTTCGACCCCCATTCCATTTCCTGTTTGGTGTGTTCCTGACCGTCACAGGTTAATAGATTGCCAGGGGACCTCAGCAGGTGGAGCTCGCCCCTGGATGACAGGTGTTATGGGCGGTGACCGTGATGAAGGTTCACCTGTGGGTTGACCTGTTTGACAGCCGTAAAACGACAGGAATGAGAATGATAGAGGGGCCTCTTACAGACAGTTCCATGGGTAGTTTTTCATGTCATTATACCCTACAGATATGGGGTAACAGCTCGGGAAACACCTTAGCAGTGTACAAAATCGTGGAGATCTTTCGAAAAACGTGACATTTCAAATACTCTGCACAGCATTTACGACAAAATGACATTCTAAATGTGCAGCTTGTGGATGCATCATGTCTCACTCTCCCTCGATCACGACAGACAGATGGGGGTGAGGCATGAAGCATCATCACAATCTGGATAGAGACGAGTGACATTAATACATTTATTAATTCTTCTATACGTCCCAATTCTGGCACTCTCAATTGAGCATGTCTTTTACTGTGCTGTGTTTATAATTAACGGTGTTTACATTCTAAAGGTCAATCGGCTATGGGGCGGCAGGTAGCCTGGTGGGTAGGAGTGTTGGACCAGTAACTGAAAGGGTGTTGGATCGAATCCATGAGCCAACAAGGTAAAAATCTGTTGTTCTGCCTCTGAGCGAGGCAGTTAACCTCCAACAACAACGACTCCCCGGGTGTTGATGACGTGGATGTTGATTAAGGCAGCCCCCCACTGATTCAGAGGGGTTGGGTAAAATGCAGAAGACACATTTTAGTTGAATGCATTCAGTTGTGCAACTCCCTCTCTCCCTCTCCTCCCCCCGCCCTCTTTCTCTCTCTCTCTCTCAATTGTTTCAATTCAATTTAAGGGCTTTACTGGCATGGAAAACATATGTTAACATTGCCAAAGCAAGTGAAGTAGATAATAAACAAAAGTGAAATAAACAATAAAAAATGTACACTCACAAGTTCCAAAATAATAAAGACATTTCAAATGTCATATTATGTGCAAATAGTTAAAGTACAAAAGGGAAGTCAAATAAATATGGGTTGTATTTACAAATGTGTTTTTCTTTTGGCAATAGGTCACACATCTTGCTGCTGTGATGGCACACTGGTATTTCACCCAATATATATGGGAGTTTATCAAAATTGGGTTTATTTTCAAATTCTTTGTGGGTCTGTGTAATCTGAGGGAAATGTGTGTCTCTATGTTCATATATTTGGCAGGAAGTTAGGAAGTCTCTCGACAGAGGACAGTGTACAAACTGACTCTGGTGAAGACGTGGACTGTAGACAAACTGAAGGCCTACTCAAAGCTCGCTGGGACAACTTGACTTCATTGGGGTCGAGGTTGGTGGTGACTCTTCCATCCAATCCATCTCTGCCCCATCCATTCCTCCACCCTCATTCTTGTTCCATGGCAGGAGCTATGAAAACAACAATATCTAGAATTCAGAGCTCCTTGTGGAGTGCAGTCAAGTCATTTATTGGAAAACCCTCTTTGGTAGTGTCTCTATCCTCGCCTCATTTGCCTTGTTTGTCTGTCTCTTTCCCCCTCTTCCTCTCTCTGACAGTGCTATGTTATGTATATAGGGAGTAGAACCACTTAATGACCAGACTCACATTTGCTCTCCTCATTACAATGTTTGTGTGAAAGCAAACCAATCACTGACTGACTCTACTGCAAATTAACTCATATAGGGGGCATAGAAAACACACAACATATGGTTAAATACCTCAGAAATACAATACAGCTCCCCCTTATATTCCCTGCAGTATGACAATAAAGAATATTTAATGACAATGTAATGGCGAAACTCCCAATGAATACAGGTTTAATGAAGTCTGAGCATGTCATACCCAATTATCTGCATTTTGTGCTGCACGTCTTCTTCCGACTCAATTTACTGACGGGGTTTATCCTCCTCTGATAACGGTCAGCTGGCCCTGTTTAGATGTGCCCTTCATAAGAAGTGCTAAGAGAAAATGGCTGATGTATCATGTAAAAAGGGAATTATCTGAACAACTGAGTCCGATCTGATGGCTTTTTCATGACATCCCAGATTAATCTCGCCGCACGCCAAACGCTGTACCATTAGTCATTGTTGAGTGATCTCCCACCACACGTATCCCAAGTGGCACCCTATTCCCTTTATATTGTAGGGCCTAATGTTTTTGTTCAGGTGCCTTAGTTCACTATATAGGGAATAGGGTTCCAATTGGGACACATACAGTGTGTGTGTAATTCATCTGAATGGCAGGGAGACTCACTACAGTACAGTACATTGACCCTGGCGTAGTAATTAGGCTGATAAAGTATTAATGTGATGGGAGGAGGAAGGTTGAGCCGTTCCCTTGTCGCACCACCATCATCATTTGATCCATCTGCAGTTGTCATAGTGACACACGCTGGTCTGGGGCCCCTGCCATTATTTAATTCAATACTCTTAAAGGAGATCGCTACGCCATTTCCTGGTTGCTAAAATTCTAATAGTTTGCTTGTTTGTCACAAACAAGAAATTAGGCAATGTATAGTGTAGAGAATCATTGCAGAATCTAAACCGCTGTGAAATATCCTTTCAGTAAACAAAAATATAGTATTTTCAGCTGTTTGAAGCTGGTCTACAAAACCTCAAAAGATACAAAACTTAAGAATGGGAAGCATAGAAATAGCACACATTGAACAGATCTAACGCTTCTTAGACTTGCTTTCAATGACAATCACAGATCTATAACTCGCATTTCTATGTACATTTTGTCAGGTCCCCAAAAAAGTTACATATTGCAAGCTTAAGCTTTGTTCTTTGTAGTGCTGTGAAGATTACCATTGTCTCAGTGACCTAAGTGCAGAGACTTGAAGGAAAAGACTGAAAGCTAGACAAAGGTTGCCTTGATTTGAAGTGAACTAAAAATGAAACCATGTAAGAACCCGGACTCTTGAGGCCACAGGTTGCCTAGTGGTCAGAGCGTTGTGCCGTAACCGAAAGGTTGCTGGATCGAATCCCCGAGCTGACAAGGTGTAAATCTGTCGTTCTGCACCTGAACAAGGCAGTTAACCCACTGTTCACCTGTAAGCTGTAATTGTAAATAAGAATTTGTTCTTAACTGACTTGCCTAGTTTACATTTACATTTACATTTAAGTCATTTAGCAGACGCTCTTATCCAGAGCGATAAATAAATTTAAAGTTTAAATAAAGGTTACATTGAATTGTTTTTTTTTGAGCAGCCTTGTCTGGCCAGCATGTGGTTTGGATAGTTTGTTTGTCTTCTTCATGCCTTTTTTCTTTTTAGATATTTTTAGGGTATTTCTTTTGACCCCTTTCTCCCCAATTTTGTGATATCCAATTGGTAGTTACAGTCTTGTCCCATCGCTGCAACTCCCGGACGGTCTCAGAGCCGAAGAGAGCCACGCATGCTCTGAAACACAACCGCCAAGCCGCACTGCTTCTTGACACACTGCCCACTTAACCCAGAAGCCAGCCATACCAATGTGTCGGAAGAAACACTGTACAGCTGGCGACCAAAGTCAATGTGCATGTGCCCGGCTGGCACATGGAGTCGTTAGAGCCCGATGGGACAAGGACATCCAAGCCGGCCAAACCCTCCCCTTACCCATCGAACGCGATGTAGTGCCTTAGACTGCTGCACCACTCGGGAGGCCCTCTGTATGCCTATTTCAGTTGGTCTTCTAGATGCAATTATTGATATTTTGTGGGTGTTTTCATTCATCCCTTGAATGGGATGCTTAACAACATTCTACAACTGCAATTCACTGCAATATCCGTGAGGCATGATACAGTTTAGTTCAATAGACTCAGGAACTTGGGGGTAAACTGTTGAACCTGTAAAATCTCCTCATATTTACTTCTCACAGCTATGCTGTCCAGTGCTGTTAGACTTTAAACTCCAAAATGAAACATCCTCAAAGCAAAGAAAAACACACAGGTAATTTTCTCAATGTGCTATAAGACATTTATACCACCAACATTGATGCATAATTTCTGGTCTATTATATTCTATTACCTAATCTCTTCCTTTGGCAGTACAGTAATTGTTAGAGGTACAATACGATGGCCCCTTTCTCCTGCTCTTTATCGCATCTTCTCCTTTAGACTCACCTCCCCTGAAGGAGAGGAGGAAGATGTGAAGAGGAAGTTACGCAAGATAGGCCACTATATCTCCTGTAAACTCTAAACAAGGCCGTCAGAATGGGAGGGGCCCTCCTTCCTCTCTCAAAAAACCCCACACCCCTCTCATTTCAAAACCGGGAGCATGCTTCGGCCTGATAAGTTACATGTGTAACTGTTTGTCACACACTTTGATCCAACGCTGTGTCCTGGGTTTAGGATTTACAGACACACACTGACTCCGGTGCTCCTCCCATCATTCACTCTCTCAGCAATTATTACAGCTCAGTCAGTTCAACATCTGCTTCTCTCCTTGAACTTCACTTCTTCACCTCCTGCTATGGGGAAGCTGTGATCACCCGCTCTCCTCATCCACACACACACACACACACACACACACACACACACACACACACACACACGTGTTAATGAAAATCCACCACACTTCTCACACCTTCTGTTAGCTCTCAGCTCAATCTCTCCACCAGCTGACTCAGAAGGTTCATCTCTGAGTCAGCTGTGTGCTGAGTGTGTTTGTGTGCATAATAATACAATCATTTGGTGTGTATTTATATTTGTCCTGTTTCACACGTACAAGTGTGTATTATACGCATGTGTGAATTGGAAATACAGTGTGTTTTATTTGTAAATATCCCATTCCCCCTGAGGTCACAGCCAGGGTCAGCCATTATCATGTCAAGGAGGCAGGAGCTGTGGATCGTTCGGCCAATCAGTGAGAGCCAAGGTTACCTGCAAAGATATTTCAATTGTGTTTAGTCATAGCATCAAGCCACAGAGTAAATGTATGGATCTGAGGCGGAAGCTATTGTGTCAAGGGACAGAGTACATTTTATGGATTCGGAACTGAGGAATCCTCCATACAGTTTAGGAGTTAAGAAAATAGTCCCCTTTAGGAATTACATTATTGTTGTGCAGATGTCAAGGTTGACTATAAACCCAAGTTTATAGTGCATTACCACTCCCACTCTAATCAACCTGTGTCTGGGCATTTAGAGAGGACAAACCCCAGGGATTTCCAACACAGACACATTCATCAACATTTATGCCATGCTGCATGCGCTGATATAATAGCCTACCTCAATTTTCGCTCTTTGGAAGAAAATATTCAGGAATTATTCATATATTTTGAGTTTATGCCAGGTTAATGCAGGCATTATTTGGAGCTTGTGTGTGCTGCACTGTGATGCACTGTTTATATTTGCAGAATCACTATATTGAGAGTACAGCATTAAAATATTAGACGCTGCTCATGGTTAATATAACCATGGCTATATAGGGCTGATGGTTCGGATAGTTTCCTAATGGCTAAAATGGAGAGCACATAAGTGGATTATTTTACATTTTTACACTCATGGTTACAGTTATATCCAACTATCCAACCATACCTAAAGTTACTGAAGTGTCTAGAAATGCCTGCATTTCTGAGGATTGTGTCAATTTCAGTGTATATCCTAGTTCTTAGAGGAGCTGAGATTCGACAACAACGAGCTGGTCGCAGCGCAGTGACAAACTATAAAAATGATTTCCATTAGCTGGGCAGAGGGAGGTAACTGAGTGGAACATGTAAAAGTTGCCCTATTTTCACCACCATGGGACAGAAAATTGGGACCTACTTGATATGGGAAAGTACTTACTACGACACAGCCTAGTGACCATGGCTTTTGCACAGCTAGAGATTCTTCTGAGATCAGGGTTTGGGAGAAGGCAAAGTGGCATACAATGCAACCCCTTTCAACACCTCAACTACAAATACCTAGGTGTCTTGTTAGACTGTAAACTCTCCTTCCAGACCCACATCAAACATCTCCAATCCAAAGTTAAATCTAGAATTGGCTTCCTATTTCGCAACAAAGCATCCTTCACTCATGCTGCCAAGCATACCCTTGTAAAACTGACCATCCTACCAATCCTCGACTTCGGCGATGTCATTTACAAAATAGCCTCCAATACCCTGCTCAACAAATTGGATGCAGTCTATCACAGTGCCATCCGTTTTGTCACCAAAGCCCCATATACTACCCACCATTGTGACTTGTACGCTCTCGTTGGCTGGCCCTCGCTTCATACTCGTCGCCAAACCCACTGGCTCCATGTCATCTACAAGACCCTGCTAGGTAAAGTCCCCCCTTATCTCAGCTCGCTGGTCACCATAGCATCACCCACCTGTAGCACGCGCTCCAGCAGGTATATCTCTCTGGTCACCCCCAAAACCAATTATTTCTTTGGCCGCCTCTCCTTCCAGTTCTCTGCTGCCAATGACTGGAACGAACTAAAAAAATCTCTGAAACTGGAAACACTTATCTCCCTCACTAGATTTCAGCACCAGCTGTCAGAGCAGCTCACAGATTACTGCACCTGTACATAGCCCATCTATAATTTAGCCCAAACAACTACCTCTTTCCCTACTGTATTTATTTATTTTATTTATTTATTTTGCTCCTTTGCACCCCATTATTTTTATTTCTACTTTGCACATTCTTCCACTGCAAATCTACCATTCCAGTGTTTTACTTGCTATATTGTATTTACTTTGCCACCATGGCCTTTTTTTGCCTTTACCTCTCTTATCTCACCTCATTTGCTCACATCGTATATAGACTTGTTTCTACTGTATTATTGACTGTATGTTTGTTTTACTCCATGTGTAACTCTGTGTTGTTGTATGTGTCAAACTGCTTTGCTTTATCTTGGCCAGGTCGCAATTGTAAATGAGAACTTGTTCTCAACTTGCCTACCTGGTTAAATAAAGGTGAAATAAAAAAATCAAATGATGAAACCCAGAAACACGCTTTGGGAGATATCAGAGTGTTCTGTATTCACTGAATGTTTTCCTTCACAATCATTTGACTCAGAAATGAACAAAGCATTTGTCAAAAAGAAAGATGAAACCATCAACAGCGTCTCAACAGATCAAAGGAGCCGTGATGTTGACAATTGACACATTTTTTTAAGAGCGGTATCTTACATCACACCATTATCATCAATTCACTTGGTTTTGTGCGTAAAACCTAGCTGTTGCTGCAACAGCTGATGACCCACCTGACTGCATTGCACTTTAGCCCAACCCAATTAATCATTGAAGCTGGAGACTTATATCTCCCTCACTAACTTTAAGCATCAACTGTCAGAGCAGCTTACCGATCACTTCACCTGTACACAGCCCATCTGTAAATAGCCCACTCAACTACCTCATTCCCTCAAATGATTTATTTTTGCACCCCAGTATCTCTACTTCCACATCATCATCTGCACATTCATCACTACAGGGTTAATGCTAAATTGACACTCATAGGACATCTTGTTCGATAATGTGCATATTTATATCCAAAAATCTCAGTTTACATTGGCGCCTTACGTGCAGTAATGTTTTGATTCCAAAACATCCGGTGATTTTGGAGAAATACCCATAAAACATTGCGAAAAGATACTAGTGTCATTCACAAAATTAAAGAGACTTCTCCTTAATGCAACCGCTGTGTCAGATTTTCGAAAAAGCATAATCTGAGAACGGCGCTCAGAACCCAAAACAGTCAGAGGAATATCCGCCATTTTGGAATCAACAAAGTTAGAAACAACACCATAAATATTCACTTACCTTTGATCTTCATCAGAAGGCACTCCCAGGAATCCCAGTTCGACAATAAATGACTGATTTGTTCCATAAAGTTCCATCATTTATGTCCAAATAGCCACTTGTTGTTAGCGTGTTCAGCCCAGTAATCCATCTTCATGAGGCGCAGGCACTTCATCCAGAAAAACTCTAAGTTCCATTACAGTCCTTTAGAAACATGTCAAACGATGTATGGAATCAATCGTTAGGATGTTTTTAACATGAAACATCAATAATGTTTCAACCGGAGAATTCCTTTGTCTTCAGAGAAGCACTGGAACGAGAGGTAACTCTGTCGGGATCACGCATCATGAGACCAAGGCTCTCTGCCAGACCACTGACTCAAAGAGGTCTCATGAGCCCCTCCTAGAATCCTCATTCAAGTTTCAAAAGACGGTTGACATCTAGTGGAAGCCCTAGGAAGTGCAACCTCATCCATATCTCAATGTGTATTCGGTAGGCCAAGCTTTGAAAAACTACAAAACTCAGATGTCCCACTTCCTGGTTGGATTTTTCTCAGGTTTTCGCCTGCCATATGAGGTCTGTTATACTCACAGACATCATTCAAACAGTTTTAGAAATGTCAGAGTGTTTTCTATCCAATACTAATAATAATATGCATATATTAGCATCTGGGACAGAGTAGGAGGCAGTTCACTCTGGGCACGCTATTCATCCAAAAGTGAAAATGCTGCCCCCTATTCCAAAAAGGTTAAGAATATGCTGTATCTTTGTTAAAGCAGGAGGCATCTCAGTTCAGTCTTATTGCACTTGTGATGTCTTGTTAGTGGCCTCAGGAACCAGAATAGAATCCATTTTATATTTCAGTTTCTTCTCTCTTTCCTCGCCTTCATTTTTATTCTCTTTCAGGAATGTTATAATTTGATTGTAAAGATACTGTATGTGAATATGCCAGCTTACCAGGTACCACAGGTGTTCCCTGACCATGTCTAAGGGGGACAAGGAACTCTATGACATGTCATTCATATAACAGACATAACCAATGCCCCAAAAATACTTTAGAATAACCCGTCAGTAGAGCCCACTACTAGTCTCAGACACACTTCACGAGAGGTCATGAAGTGTGTCTGAGACTAGAGGCTGGTAAGCATTTAACGTGCAGAACACACAGTTCACACCTTCACTTCCCCATAACCCACTGTGTCTTACTAGACACTCACATACCAATTCTGAAACCTTGCATAACTTGCTTCTTATTCAATTTTAGCTCAGTGTGAAAACGCACCGTACCTGATTCTTTGGTTCTATGGCTGAGAGCCTATTTGCTTAGACCGCTGTAACCTGAACACTGACAGGTCTGTTTGTTCTGGAATCTGAGAACAATGTTACATGGACACTGACAGGTCTGTTGGTTCTGGAATCTGAGAACAATGTTACATGGACACTGACAGGTCTGTTGGTTCTGGAATCTGAGAACAATGTTACATGGACACTGACAGGTCTGTTGGTTCTGGAATCTGAGAACAATGTTACATGGACACTGACAGGTCTGTTGGTTCTGGAATCTGAGAACAATGTTACATGGACACTGACAGGTCTGTTGGTTCTGGAATCTGAGAACAATGTTACATGGACACTGACAGGTCTGTTGGTTCTGGAATCTGAGAACAATGTTAAATGGACACTGACAGGTCTGTTGGTTCTGGAATCTGAGAACAATGTTACATGGACACTGACAGGTCTGTTGGTTCTGGAAACTGAGAACAGCATGGGGATGCAAAGCTGGCACCCAAACTCACCTCTCACTGTGGCGTCAGAAACCCACCTCTCACAGTGGCGTCAGAAACCCACCTCTCACTGTGGCGTCAGAAACCCACCTCTCACTGTGGCGTCAGAAACAAGCTCTTTATTTCTACATTGGTGTGATGCATCTTAATCAGTGGTGTGATTCAGCCGAGAAAGCTGCTGGCTCCTTGCCTGAGAACATGCCTGTGGGAAACATAATACCAAAACACATACTAAATCTGTACACACACAAACAGAAAAAGAGACACAGACATCCACCCATAATGGGATAATTAACACCCATGGGTGCCAAAGGAGGCTGGTGGGAGGAGCAATAGGAGGACAGGCTCATTGATTTCCATATATGTTGTGTTTGATACCGTTCTATTTATTACATTCCAGCCATTAGAATTAGCCTGTCCTCCTATGATGTGTAGAAATTGTAATTGCTGCAAACGGATTGTCCTTTGGGGACTATAAACATTTACAGAACACACAAATCAAATCAAATCAGCAGACACAAATGCAACCATCATGTTTTAAAAGAGAACATGGCGCACCCCTGCATGGGTTCACACTCCCACATGTGACTGACAGAAACAAAGAACATACAATTATCACATCTGTACTAATGAGTATGGTACCTCCGCATTCCTCTGCTTACTATTGAGAAGGAATATATATTTATCAATTATTTATTTGGACTGCATTAGTCTGAGTTCATTATGCTATTAAAATGCAAATCCCCTGTTCAGAAAAAAATGTATATGCCTGAGACAAAGACGTTTGACGCCTCTTTCAAACGGTGGTCATTTGGTTAATTGACTCCTCTCAGTTAACAAGATGATTAGCATTGAGGCTAATTAAGGCCATCCCCTGGGTGTGTGCCATGCCACCATGTGAAGCATGTGATCCCAGTCAACACACTATACTGCTTGCTGAACATTCAGGGTCAAAACTGAGAAAATGACGACTACAGCCTGCCAGATGCTTATTGACAACAATGGATGAGCAGAGTCGAAGAACTGAGCTCTCAATGTACAGTACCAGTCAAAACTTTGGACACCTACTCATTAAAGGGTTTTTCTTTATTTTTACTATTTTCTAAATTGTAGAATAATAGTGAAGACAAACTATGAAATAACACATATGGAATCATTTGTTTAACACTTTTGGGGTTACTACATAAAAAAAATATTTGATATTTGATATTCTTCAAAGTAGCCACCCTTTGCCTTGATGGCAGCTTTGCATTCTCTAAACCAGCTTGGTTTAGAGAAAGCATTCCTCATGAAGCTGGTTGAGAGAATGCCAAGAGTGTACAAAGCTGTCATCAAGGCAAAGGATGGCTACTTTGAAGAATTAAAAAAATATATATATATTTTCATTTGCTTAACACTTTTTGGTTACTACATGATTCCAAATGTATTTTTTCATAGTTTTGATGTCTTCACTATTATTCTACAATGTAGAAAATAGTCAAAATAAAGAAAAACCCTTGAATGAGTAGGTGTCTCAAAACTTTTAACTGGTACTGTATGTCTCAAAAGTATCTAAAAGTATGTATTTTATGAGCAACAATCCCTTGTAAACAAGGTATTTTGACACCAATGGGACTTCCTGGCAAAATAAAGGTTAAATAATAACAGCTAAAATAAAACATTACAGGCATGGCTAAAATGCGGCTTTTAAAGCAATGTTCCCGGGTAAAACGCTGCAGATGTTGGCTCAATAGAAAATTACCTTCAAAACTGCATTTTCAACCAGCAGCGATCGTATTGAATCCCGTCCTAGATTTTGTTGATCTCACCAGGCTCAAATATCATTAGTTTCCTGCTGCCAAATAATGAATGTTCCCAGATGGCAGCTCTGATTGGAAAATGCAGCAGAGTGCAGTGCAAGGTGGACGGTGTGATCCTAAATCATTTTGTAGTATCACCCGCGGTCATCATTAGAGCATCAGATTATCATTTGAGTGATAGATTATGTGATTTTGAAGCTTTGGGTTCAGAAAGAAAATGAAGAAAATATTTACTGACTGAAAGTGTCCCCAACTCCACCACTCCCACACTCAGACACCAAGTGGCACCGAATTCTGTTAGGGTCTCCATTGGTGTCAGTGTTCTCATGCGTTTTGGGCTGTTGCTGTCATTTCCAGCAATTTCCTCTTTGGCAGAGGGCAGCTTTCAGTTTGGCTCCCGTGCCCTTCAAATCTGTTTGCTTGACTGAAAGCCCAGAGTTCTCCCCCTGTGATGCTAATACACAGACACACACACACACACACACACACACACACACACACACACACACACACACACACACACGCACAAGCATGAACTCCCACAAGCTATTCTATTCAAAGACAAGAATAGTGATATTTGCAATGAGAGGGTAAAAAAATAAGTAATTGCTATGTAGCCCCTCTTTTGCCAAAGTAAAGGCCTTAATGTATCCCCTTAACAAATGTCATTGACACAAGCATCAAAGACCTGGCTTCAGAACGCGTGCACACATGGGCATTAGACAGTGTGTCGTCAACACAGGCCCAATGGCGGTGTGCAGAATGGGGTGTGGCTCAGGGCTCTGGTACTGCTTCAACACCCCTCCATCTCAGGCTGAGTATGCACCTGTGTGCACCAATAGCAGCCTGAGAATGAATGAGGATGCCACCTTGCCAAACACAGTGAAAAATGTCAAAAAGACACCATTCTTCAACAGACCCCCCCCCCCCCCCCCCCCCCCATTTGAATGAAAAATAGGTCTTATAGTAACTATGAATCTGCTGAGTAACAAAATCAACCCATGGGTATAATACATTAACTGGTCCCTGTATTTTGAAATCCAAAAACACTGTATTCATAAATGTTTATGGCTTTAGAGGGAGCCAGCATTATTGCTACAAATTTAGATCTCCACTCCAAACTCTCCTTAATCGTCCCCCAAATGGGAACTGGGCTACAAAATGGTTTGAACAAACCCAAGCACATTTACTTTCCATCTGTCCTTATGAATTCCTGGCCAAGCAGCCATTCTGATCATCCCCCATATGCTGTGTTGTTGGATAATAAAGGAAGAGAAGGGAAGGGTTGGGTCTGGATGGAACTCTGATGTTCCGTTCTGAGGGTACAAAACATTCTGAGGATGGGTTCTGATTCTGAAGCCAGGGCAGGAATGGATGCGACAATGTTGGCATCAGCAGGCTCATTATGCTACCCTGCCTCCTGTCCTATCCAGTCCTGTCCCTCTCTGTGCCTGGCTGGCTGAAGTCACAGAGACGCACAATGTCTACACTAGCATTCTACCTAGAATAAAGCAATGTATTCAGCATGTATTTAAAGTTATGTGTGAATATTTGAATGTAGCCTAGCTAGCCTGAGGAGATACTTGATTATAATACCTTTTTCGGGACCAAACCTGTGCCTGCCTAGAGTGGGCCATATGTTTTCTCAAGGTTGGGTGGATTTCCAAATCACACTGTCGTTGTTGACTAAATTAAATATAATCCGTGGCACAGCAGGTTTTCTAAAGGCAGTGTGTGGGAGGGTGCAAGCTAAATCTGTCTTTAAAAATGTATGGTAAACAAACTCAACAACTCAGAGGAGAGTGGGACTGCATTTTAGTCAGAGATAAAAAACATGATGTGTGTGTGTGTGTTTACCATAACACACACAAACATTCTAACTAAGGATTCTGGTCATACCCTCTCCTTGAACTCTGTGGGCTAACTTTAGATGGAATCTACAAATTGGTTCTGAGGACTTAAGGATGGTGAGGAAGCTGGCTAAAAGATCCACATTACTGCGGAGACAATTTAGATGAATGAACACATACACACACCGCACATAAACACACTTATCTGTTGTTAAAAGCCTGAGTAATCTTTACAAAAACAAATATACAAACATATATCAACACACTTAGTATTTCTTCATAAACCATGATAGTGGTAGTCCATAATAATAATTATTATGTTTATCATTATACTTAGTTTCAACAAATGGTTCCATATGCTAAATAGCAATGCGTTGCTAAAATGAATTCAGGATGACACATCGCATACATCACTTAGAGAAATGAAGTGAACCAACCACAAAACCATTCCAATCTCACCAGGGCTGATGCACGCCTCTGGTAATCTGAATAGAAGTGACCATCAATCCTAGCCCACCTTCTCCATCTCACGAAGACATGCACACACTAACAAAAATGCACACACGCACACATGCTCACATGCATGTGCACACACAAACCAATCAAAGAAATCACCTGCATTAATACACAATTTTGTAGATATTTTCAACTTAATTGCTCTTGCTAGCAAAAAACTGATTGTTAACTCTTGATATTTTTGAAAAAGACACTCCTGACAATATCCTAAGGGTTTAGATCATTTAAGGTTGTAACTGTGATGTTTAAGAACTTTGTAATTGTTGTACTTTAAATATTAGAAAAGCGGTTAGCTTTTTGCTAACTGCGGTTAGCTTTTGGCTAGCCGCGGTTAGCTTTTGGCTAGCCGCGGTTAGTTGGTTGCTAGCTCCGGTTAGTTGGTTGCTAGCTCCGGTTAGTTGGTTGCTAGCTTCGGTTATGTTAGCTTGTTCAATCATTTTCCAATAATTAGCATTAATCTCAGTTGCAATAGTCTTGTCTTTCTATTAGCCCTCTTCTTATATTGGTTAAATGTATTTTGAGCATGGGTATAACGTACACTTCTAATGAGATATACCAGTCTTTAAAGGCTTTCATGTTTTAGAGTCTCCTATAGGGCTATAGTAGGCAACAGTCTTCTACATAATTATAACCTGAACAGGTGAATTAAAGTTAAGAGTAAATGTGTTTGCGGTATAAATGTAAAGAATTTGAGGATGTGAATATGTCAGGGATTTATGAGACAGATCACTAAATACACTTTAAAGAAAACAAAAGAAAACATTGAAATACAATGAAAAGACGGTTTGCACTTGAGAAAATGTTGAATAAAATAATTGAGAGAACCTTTGAAAGAGAAGCCACGTTCTCCTGTTTCTTTATTTATCCTGTGTTACAATAACTATTATCTGCTGCACCAGTCCAAAAACTGGGAGCTGTAACACTAAATTTAATTGACTGCAATTTCAGCAACAAGAATCGTTGAATCTCGATCTGACTGTGAACATTTGAAACTACAGCTGGCGAGTCTGGGGACCTTCTCCCCTGCAGACGGAAGCCCTGTTTTGACCGGCTCTGTTGGACCAGCATGTAATGCCAAAGGGACCTGTAGACTGAAGGCACTCAGCCATCCCTAACATGTAAGCATCTGTTCCCCTGAGGCCGAAGCCATTATAGTTTAGCCTCTAACCTACACTCTCTCTATAAGCAACACTCCCTCTCTCCCTAGAGGGCTGGCCAACCTGCACCTATCATTTGTCTTGCTACACACAATGCAGGAGACCTACAGTAGCCTTAGGAAAGGTATGGTGAGTGTGGTACTGTAGAGAGAGGGAGGTGTGAAAAAGATCTGTGAATAAAGAGTGAGAGCAGATGATCATTGTTCACGGCATGCCCAGAGTGAGAGGAGGGATTGATCGCTTTTCTGTCACTCCGTATGACATGTCTGTCTCGTCAGAGTGAAGTTAGCAACTCTCTAAACCTCTGAGAAACACTGAAGGAACATGACTACTTTTCAGGGGCGGCATGGTAGCCTAGTGGTTAGAGCGTTGGACTAGTACCCGAAAGGTTGCAAGTTCAAACCCCCGAGCTGACAAGGTACAAATCTGTCCCTGAACAGGCAGTTAACCCACTCTTATTTTATAAAAAATAAGAATTTGTTCTTAACTGACTTGCCTAGTTAAATAAAGGTACATTTAAAAAAAAAAAATCCTCCTGCAGGTAGATGATCAATCAAACATCCATCACCTGGGATCTGAGGACCTACAGGCATTCAAATCTGAGTTCAAAACGCAACCACAGTCTGCCAAAGATTTTGAATTCTGTAATTTCCTACTGTTGCCTGACCCAACCCACTCATTCCATCCACAGTGACACTCCCTCCCACTCAGTGACCTACTTCACTGACCAATTGAATTCCATGCTGTCACAGTTACCAGCCCTTTCAAGCTTAACATCCTTATCATTCATCGCCCTCCAGGTTCCCTCGGAGAGTTCATCAATGAGCTTGATGCCTTGATAAGCTCCTTTCCTGAGGACGGCTCACCTCTCACAGTTCTGGGCGACTTTAACCTTCCCACGTCTACCTTTGACTCATTCCTCTCTGCCTCCTTCTTTCCACTCCTCTCCTCTTTTGACCTCACCCTCTCACCTTCCCCCCCTACTCACAAGGCAGGCAATACGCTCGACCTCATCTTTACTAGATGCTGTTCCTCCACTAACCTCATTGCAACTCCCCTCCAAGTCTCCGACCACTACCTTGTATCCTTTTCCCTCTCGCTCTCATCCAACACTTCCCACACTGCCCCTACTCGGATGGTATCGCGCCGTCCCAACCTTCGCTCTCTCTCCCCCGCTACTCTCTCCTCTTCCATCCTATCATCTCTTCCCTCTGCTCAAACCTTCTCCAACCTATCTCCTGATTCTGCCTCCTCAACCCTCCTCTCCTCCCTTTCTGCATCCTTTGACTCTCTATGTCCCCTATCCTCCAGGCCGGCTCGGTCCTCCCCTCCCGCTCCGTGGCTTGACGACTCATTGCGAGCTCACAGAACAGGGCTCCGGGCAGCCGAGCGGAAATGGAGGAAAACTCGCCTCCCTGCGGACCTGGCATCCTTTCACTCCCTCCTCTCTACATTTTCCTCCTCTGTCTCTGCTGCTAAAGCCACTTTCTACCACTCTAAATTCCAAGCATCTGCCTCTAACCCTAGGAAGCTCTTTGCCACCTTCTCCTCCCTCTTGAATCCTCCTCCCCCCCCCTCCTCCCTCTCTGCAGATGACTTCGTCAACCATTTTGAAAAGAAGGTCGACGACATCCGATCCTCGTTTGCTAAGTCAAACGACACCGCTGGTTCTGCTCACACTGCCCTACCCTGTGCTCTGACCTCTTTCTCCCTCTCTCTCCAGATGACATCTCGCGTCTTGTGACGGCCGGCCGCCCAACAACCTGCCCGCTTGACCCTATCCCCTCCTCTCTTCTCCAGACCATCTCCGGTGACCTTCTCCCTTACCTCACCTCGCTCATCAACTCATCCCTGACCGCTGGCTACGTCCCTCCCGTCTTCAAGAGAGCGAGAGTTGCACCCCTTCTGAAAAAACCTACACTCGATCCCTCCGATGTCAACAACTACAGACCAGTATCCCTTCTTTCTTTTCTCTCCAAAACTCTTGAACGTGCCGTCCTTGGCCAGCTCTCCCGCTATCTCTCTCAGAATGACCTTCTTGATCCAAATCAGTCAGGTTTCAAGATTAGTCATTCAACTGAGACTGCTCTTCTCTGTATCACGGAGGCGCTCCGCACTGCTAAAGCTAACTCTCTCTCCTCTGCTCTCATCCTTCTAGACCTATCGGCTGCCTTCGATACTGTGAACCATCAGATCCTCCTCTCCACACTCTCCGAGTTGGGCATCTCCGGCGCGGCCCACGCTTGGATTGCGTCCTACCTGACAGGTCGCTCCTACCAGGTGGCGTGGCGAGAATCCGTCTCCTCACCACGTACTCTCACCACTGGTGTCCCCCAGGGCTCTGTTCTAGGCCCTCTCCTATTCTCGCTATACACCAAGTCACTTGGCTCTGTCATAACCTCACATGGTCTCTCCTATCATTGCTATGCAGACGACACACAATTAATCTTCTCCTTTCCCCCTTCTGACGACCAGGTGGCGAATCGCATCTCTGCATGTCTGGCAGACATATCAGTGTGGATGACGGATCATCACCTCAAGCTGAACCTCGGCAAGACGGAGCTGCTCTTCCTCCCGGGAAGGACTGCCCGTTCCATGATCTCGCCATCACAGTTGACAACTCCATTGTGTCCTCCTCCCAGAGCGCTAAGAACCTTGGCGTGATCCTGGACAACACCCTGTCGTTCTCAAATAACATCAAGGCGGTGGCCCGTTCCTGTAGGTTCATGCTCTACAACATCCGCAGAGTACGACCCTGCCTCACACAGGAAGCGGCGCAGGTCCTAATCCAGGCACTTGTCATCTCCCGTCTGGATTACTGCAACTCGCTGTTGGCTGGGCTCCCTGCCTGTGCCATTAAACCCCTACAACTCATCCAGAACGCCGCAGCCCGTCTGGTGTTCAACCTTCCCAAGTTCTCTCACGTCACCCCGCTCCTCCGCTCTCTCCACTGGCTTCCAGTTGAAGCTCGCATCCGCTACAAGACCATGGTGCTTGCCTACGGAGCTGTGAGGGGAACGGCACCTCAGTACCTCCAGGCTCTGATCAGGCCCTACACCCAAACAAGGGCACTGCGTTCATCCACCTCTGGCCTGCTCGCCTCCCTACCACTGAGGAAGTACAGTTCCCGCTCAGCCCAGTCAAAACTGTTCGCTGCTCTGGCCCCTCAATGGTGGAACAAACTCCCTCACGACGCCAGGACAGCGGAGTCAATCACCACCTTCCGGAGACACCTGAAACCCCACCTCTTTAAGGAATACCTAGGATAGGATAAAGTAATCCTTCTCACCCCCCTTAAAAGACCTAGATGCACTATTGTAAAGTGGCTGTTCCACTGGATGTCATAAGGTGAAAGCACCAATTTGTAAGTCGCTCTGGATAAGAGCGTCTGCTAAATGACTTAAATGTAATAAACACAAACTATAAACCCCTTTACAGCCAATCCCCTGAGGGCTTACAAGAGTGTTAAAACGTCAGATTCCAATTCTGGAGGCTATAAAAAGATGGAGATGAATCGAAAATGGGGGTTTAGAGGCTGTGCTGACAATAATCTCCCTGCCAACACACCGAATATGTCCTTCATATACCAGTGGATGTTTCCTGGTAAAAGGGAGAAAGGACAGGTCATTCTCAAGTCATATACAAATGTATTGCAATGAAATACAAACACACCCGCTGTTATGTTCCCGATATGACAGTCATTCCAGTAACATGAAGGAAACTACACAAGATGGAAGAAAAAATAAATCAATGAACAATAAATCAGCAACAAACAACAAAAGATAACATTGTGTACACGAAATGTACTGATTGTGAATGCATGCACTTGCCTTCGATACAGACTTGGGACATGGAAAGGTAGGAGCAAGTGGTAGGGGTTAATGCTGGACTTGAGGCCAGGGAAGGTAGGAGTGAGGAATAGAGGTTAAACTTCTTGATGCACCCATCCCGTTAGCGGGATCATTTTCATCAACATTGCAGCGTGCCAAATTAAAAATATTTAATTTTCATGAAATCACAAGAGCAATATAGCAAAACACAGCTTAGCTTGTTGTTAATCCACCTGGTGTGTCAGATTCCAAAAAAGCTTTTCGGCGAAAGCATACCAAGCGTTTATGTAAGGACATCTCTCTCAGTAGACAAAATATTACAAACAGCTAGCAGCAACGTAGATTGGTCACGAAAGTCAGACAATCAATCAAATGAATCGCTTACCTTTGATGATCTTCGGATGTTTGCACTCACGAGACTCCCAGTTACACAATAAATGTTCCTTTTGTTCCATAAAGATTATTTTTATGTCCAAAATACCTCCATTAGGTTGGCGCGTTATGTTCAGAAATCCATAGGCTCGAGCGGTCACGACATCGCAGATGACAATTCCAAATAGTATCTGTAAAGTTCTTAGAAACATGTTAAATGTTTTTTATAATCAATCCTGTTGTTTTTACAATATATAATCGATAATATTTCAACTGGGACTGTAGCTTCTTCAATAGGAAAGAGAAATGTATGCTCCAAGCTGTTGCGCATGCAAAACGCTGCTGGCACCCAGCCATACAATGACGCGATGTGATCTTTCTCGCTCATTTTTCAAAATAAAAGCCTGAAACTATGTCTAAAGACTGTTCACACCATGGGGAAGCCATAGGAAAAGGAATCTGGTTAATATCCCTTTAAATGGTGCTAAGGCAGGCAATGGAACAGAGAGCTTTCAGGAATAACAGCACTTCCGGGTTGGATTTTCCTCAGGTTTTCACCTGCAATATCAGTTCTGTTATACTCACAGACAATATTTTGACAGTTTTGGAAACTTTAGAGTGTTTTCTATCCTAATCTGACAATTATATGCATATTCTAGATTCTGGGCCTGAGAAATAGGCAGTTTCATTTGGGTACGTTTTTCATCCAAACATCAAAATACTGCACCCTACACTCAAGATGTTATTAATGCTGGACTTCAGTCCCAAATGGCACTGTCCCTTTCTGACCATAGTTCTGTTATTTTATCTTTGTTTTAGTATGGTCAGGGCGTGAGTTGGGTGGGCAGTCTATGTTTGTTTTTCTATGTTGGTTTTTGAGTTCGGCCTAGTATGGTTCTCAGTCAGAGGCAGCTGTCAATTGTTGTCCCTGATTGAGAATCATACTTTGGTAGCCTGGGTTTCAGTTTTGGGTTGTGGGTGTTTGTCTTCCGTGTTAGTGTTCGTAGCACACGGGACTGTTTCGTTCATTTCACGTTTATTGTTTTGTATTTTCGTAGTGTTCAGTTTATGTATTATAATAAACATTATGGACACTTACCACACTGCAAATTGGTCCTCCGATCCTTCTCGCTTCTCCTCCTCAGAAGAGGAGGACGAGGTTCGTTACAGGCACCATATTCCCTATATAGTGAACTACTTTTATGGGCTCCGGTCAAAAGAAGTACACTATATAGAGAGTAGGGCACAGAAGACTACTGAGGGGAGGACGGCGCATAACAAACCACGCTTTAAGTTTCTGTCTTTCCATTCACACAAGTGACAGACAAATATACAGTGCATTCGGAAATTATTCCGACCCATTCATTACATTACAGCCTGATTATTTAAAAAAATTAAATAAAAAATCCCTTCATCAATCTATGTACAATACCCCATGATGATAGTGAATGAATAATGGAGTGAATGAATGAATGGCATGAAAGACATGGAAACCATGCATTTGATGTATTATATACCATTCCGCATATTCCGCTCCAGCCATGACCACAAGCCTGTCCTCCCCAATTAAAGTGCCACCAACCTCCTGTGGAATAGTGTGCCATTTGTCCACCCTACCCTTCTCTAAACTCCTCTGTCTCAGCATTACACGATCCAGCAGCCAGGTATAATCACCTGCATAACCAGTAGCGGTGTGTGGGTAAATTCACTGGGGAAGCCAAGCCAGGAAAAATAACGTGTTGTGATAATTGCATTGTTTGTGATTGTACAGTGCCTTCGGAAAGTATTCAGACCCCTTGACTTTTTCCACATTGTTACCTTACAGCCTTATTGTAAAAGAAAATATGTTTTAAATCCTCAGCAATCTACGCACAATACCCCATAATGACAAAACGAAAACAGGTTTAGCCATTTTTCCAGATTTATATATTAAAAAATGAAAAACCTTTTTTACATAAGTATTCATACCCTTTGCTATGAGACTCGAAATGAGCTCAGGTGCATCCTGTTTCCATTGATTATCCTTGAGATGTTTTTACAACTTGATTGGAGTCCACCTGTGGTAAATGCAATTGATTGGACGTGATTTGGAAAGGCACACACCCGTCTATATAAGGTCTCACAGTTGACAGTGCATGTCAGAGCAAAAACCAAGCCAGGAGGTCGAAGGAATTGTCCGTAGAGCTCCAAGACAGGATTGTCTGCAGCACTGAAGGTCCCCAAGAACACAGTTGCCTCCATCATTCTTAAATGGAAGAAGTTTGGAACCACCAAGACTCTTCCTAGAGCTGTCCGCGTGGCCAAACTGAGCAATCGGGGGAGAATGGCCTTGGTCAGAGAGGTGACCAAGAACTCAATGGTCACTCTGACAGAGCTCTAGAGTTCCTCTGTGGAGATGGGAGAAACTTCCAGAAGGACAACCATCTCTGCAGTACTCCACCAATCAGGCCTTTATGGCAGTGGCCAGACGAAAGTCATTCCACAGTAAAAAAAAAAAAGGGTTAAAAAAGGGTTAGCCAAAGCACATGACAGCCCGCTTGGAGTTTGTCAAGAGGCACCTAAAGACTCTCAGACCATGAGAAACAAGATTCTCTTGTCTGATGAAACCAAGACTGAACTCTTTGGCCTGAATGCCAAGCATCACATCTGGAGGAAACCTGGCACCATCCCTACGGTGAAGCATGGTGGTGTCAGTATCATGCTGTGGGGATGTTTTTCAGCAGCAGGGACTGGGAGAATAGTCAGAATCGAGGGATAGATTAATGAAGCAAAAGAGATATGAATGAAGTAAAGTGAGATCCTTGATGAAACCCTGCTCCAGAGCGCTCAGAACCTCAGAATGGAGTGAGGCTTCACCTTCCAACAGGACAACGACCCTAAGCACACAGCCAAGACAATGCAGGAGTGGCTTCGGGACAAGTCTCTGAATGTCCTTGAGTGGCCCAGCCAGAGCCCGGACTTGAACCCGATCGAACATCTCTGGAGAGACCTGAAAATAGATGTGCAGCGAAGCTCCCCATCCAACCTGACATAGCTTGAGAAGATCTGCAGAGAAAAATGGGAGAAACTCCCCAAATACTGGTGTGCCAAGCTTGTTGCGTCATACCCAAGAAGACTCGAGGCTGTAATCACTGCCAAAGATGCTTCAACAAAGTACTGAGTAAAGGGTCTGCATAGTTATGTAATATTTCAGTTTTTTTAAAATATATATAAATTGTCAAACATTTCTAAAAACCTGCTTTTGCTTTCTCAGCACAGGGTATTGTACATAGATTGATTAAAACATTATTATTTTTAAATAAGAATGTAATGAATGGGTCAGAATACTTTCCGAATGCACTGTATATTTGCCTATGTCACTTGTGTGAATGGAAAGACAGAAACTCGCTATACACCAAGTCACTTGGCTCTGTCATAACCTCACATGGTCTCTCCTATCATTGCTATGCAGACGACACACAATTAATCTTCTCCTTTCCCCCTTCTGATGACCAGGTGGCGAATCGCATCTCTGCATGTCTGGCAGACATATCAGTGTGGATGACGGATCACCACCTCAAGCTGAACCTCGGCAAGACGGAGCTGCTCTTCCTCCCGGGGAAGGACTGCCCGTTCCATGATCTCGCCATCACGGTTGACAACTCCATTGTGTCCTCCTCCCAGAGCGCTAAGAACCTTGGCGTGATCCTGGACAACACCCTGTCGTTCTCAACTAACATCAAGGCGGTGGCCCGTTCTTGTAGGTTCATGCTCTACAACATCCGCAGAGTACGACCCTGCCTCACACAGGAAGCGGCGCAGGTCCTAATCCAGGCACTTGTCATCTCCCGTCTGGATTACTGCAACTCGCTGTTGGCTGGGCTCCCTGCCTGTGCCATTAAACCCCTACAACTCATCCAGAACGCCGCAGCCCGTCTGGTGTTCAACCTTCCCAAGTTCTCTCACGTCACCCCGCTCCTCCGCTCTCTCCACTGGCTTCCAGTTGAAGCTCGCATCCGCTACAAGACCATGGTGCTTGCCTACGGAGCTGTGAGGGGAACGGCACCTCAGTACCTCCAGGCTCTGATCAGGCCCTACACCCAAACAAGGGCACTGCGTTCATCCACCTCTGGCCTGCTCGCCTCCCTACCACTGAGGAAGTACAGTTCCCGCGCAGCCCAGTCAAAACTGTTCGCTGCTCTGGCCCCCCAATGGTGGAACAAACTCCCTCACGACGCCAGGACAGCGGAGTCAATCACCACCTTCCGGAGACACCTGAAACCCCACCTCTTTCAGGAATACCTAGGATAGGATAAAGTAATCCTTCTCACCCCCCCTTAAAGATTTAGATGCACTATTGTAAAGTGGCTGTTCCACTGGATGTCTTAAGGTGAACGCACCAATTTGTAAGTCGCTCTGGATAAGAGCGTCTGCTAAATGACTTAAATGTAAAATGTAAATGTAAACTTAAAGCTTGGTCGCAAATGGATCTTCCAAATGGACAACGACCCCAAGCATACTTACAAAGTTGTGGCAAAATGGCTTAAGGACAACCAAGTCAAGGTATTGGAGTGGCCATCACAAAGCCCAGACCTCAATCCTATAGAAAATGTGTGGGCAGAACTGAAAAAGCATCTGCAAGCAAGGAGGCCTACAAATTTGACTCTGTCAGGAGGAATGGGCCAAAATTCACCCAACTTATTGTGGGAAGCTTGTGGAAGGCTACCTAAAACGTTTGACCCATATTAAACAATTTAAAGGCAATGCTACCAAATACTAATTTAGTGTATGTAAACGTCTGACCCACTGGGAATGTGATGAAAGAAATCAAAGCTGAAATAAATCACTCTCTACTATTATTCTGACATTTCACATTCTTAAAATAAAGTGACTTAAAACTGACCTAAGACAGGGAATTTTTACTAGGGTTAAATCTACATTTACATTTAAGTCATTTAGCAGACGCTCTTATCCAGAGCGACTTACAAATTGGTGCGATTGGTGCGTTCACCTTATGACATCCAGTGGAACAGCCACTTTACAATAGTGCATCTAAATCTTTTAAGGGGGGGGGGGTGAGAAGGATTACTTTATCCTATCCTAGGTATTCCTTAAAGAGGTGGTAAATGTCAGGAAGAGGTAAATGTCAGGAATTGTGAAAAACTGAGTTTAAATGTATCTGGCTAAGGTGTATGTGAACTTCAACTGTATATACAGGGGGTACCAGTACTGATTCAATGTGCAGGGATACAGGTTAGTCGAGGTAATTTGTACATATAGATAGGGGTAAAGTGACTATGCATAGATAATAAACAGCATGTAGCTGCAGTGTAAAAACAAAGGGGGGGAGCTCAATGCAAATAGTCCCGGTGGCCATTTGATTAATTGTTCAGCAGTCTTATGGCTTGGGGGTAGAAGCTGTTAAGGAGCCTTTTGGACCTAGACTTGGCGCTCCGGTACCGCTTGCCGTGTGGTAGCAGAGATAACAGTCTATGACTGGGGTGGCTGGGGTATTTGACCATTTTTAGGGCCTTCCTCTGACACCGCCTGGTGTAGAGGTCCTGGATGGCAGGCAGCTTAGCCCCAGTGATGTACTGGGCCGTACGCACTACCCTCTGTAGTGCCTTGCGGTCAGAGGCCGAGCAATTGCCGTACCAGGCAATGATGCCCATACATTCCAAGATAACAATTAACTTCTGTTTTAGCCCCTCGGCTATGGCACCCCTCAGGTCTCTATGACAACTAATGATCAATAACATTTAAAGTTCAGAAATCCAAACATATCAATTTGTACGACTGATATTGATTACTGCATTGTTGGGAAAGAGCTTGCAAGAAAGGCATTTCACTGTACTTGTGCATGTGACAATAAAACTTAACTCAGCCAGTCAAGAAGATGTGTATCTTTATATAGACATAAGAAACATCTAAAGCCAAATTCAAAAGCATGTTTTTGTCTTGCATGTTTACTCCCTGAGTAGAGACTGGGAATCGTTAAGGCTAGGAATCAGTGGTCAAAGTCACACAGTGCATTTCCAAGCAGCTGTCTCTCCATTAATCATACTCTCTCCTCACTAACCCACCCTCCTCCTGAGAGAGGGTAAGAGAGAGAAAGAGTGCAAGAGAGCGAGAGAGAGAGAGAGTGAGAAAAAAGAGAAAGAAAAGACAGAAAATGAGATAGTGTTTGAGAGAGAGATGGAGGACAGAGAGAGGTCCCTGTATTCATTCCTCCTCATCTCTTTTCTGTTTCCCGTCACAGCTGAGATGAGGATGAGGGAAGGGGAGGGTGACTCCTGGTATGCCAGCTTGCATTAGTGCTCTCCAGCTGTTCTGATTGGCTTCCACAGATGCCACACGCTGAGACAAACCACAACTAACACTGCTGCAGTCCCCAGGGTGGGAGCTGTTTTGCTCGGTAACTGTAGTATGCAATCTGTAGTGCTGCAAAGTCACTTCAGCAGGCATACATGAGAGAGAGAGATTATTTTCCATTTTGTACTTTAACTATTTTTTTACATCGTTACAACACTGCATATAGCTAAAATATGACATTTGAAATGTCTCTATTCCCTTGGAAATTGTGAGTTTAACGATTACCTCTCATTTTTTTATGATCTATTTCACTTGCTTTGGCAATGTAGACATACAGTATGTTTCCCATGCCAATAAAGCCCTTTGAATTGAATAGAATTTACAGAGACAGAGAGCAGGAGGGAGGAAGGGAGGGGAGGGAGGAAGGGAGGGGAGGGAGGGAGAGAAAGATCTAGGAGAGGGATGGCCGAGAAAGAGATCTGCTTCAAAAACCCCTGCTGCTGAAAACCCCAGCATGGTCCCTTGTCACTAGGAGAGCTGCTGTGGAACTGCACACAAATTGAACTGAACAGAACACAGCATGACAAAACACACCAAAGAGACCTGACATAAGTGACATGGAAATATATTTCACTGGAGTTTGTCTGTGTAGTGTCCGGAGTGATCTTGGGTTCGGTCTTCTAAGTGTCGAAGATTATTTGTATTATTTAGTTCAATTTTTCCCCCACCTTTATATCCCCAATTTTGTGATATCTAATTGGTAGTTACGATCTTGTCCCATCGGGCTCGGAGAGGCAAAGGTCAATGCGTCCTCAGAAAAATGACCTGCTAAGCCGCGAAGCTTCTTAACAGCTGCTCACTTAAACCGGAAGCCAGCCGCACCAATGTGTCGGAGGAAACGCTGTTCAACTGACGACTGAAATGTCTAGTGACTGTCTAGAGGAGAGCTAGCCGCTATGTAGCTACGCTAATGAAGCCTTTAAGAGAAATGTAAAAAGAACCGACTGGGCGCTAATGTTTGTGCTAATAAGGAATGAGACCATTTGTAGGGCCGACACACCAGAGCAAGAAAAAGAGACAAGAAAAAAGAGACAAGAAAAAATCTATGCTATTGTATAGAAGGCATTATGTATCCACTGTGTATTTTCCTAAACACCCTATATTTTCTGAAGATCGCTCAGGTACCATGAATAGTCGTGAACTAAACCACAGAAGTATTATCTAGCTATCTGTAGTCTCTGAGCTGAGCTTCATTCTTCAGCTATCTCTTCATTCTGATTCTAGAGCAGTTTCCTCACACCAACCGTTCCTCCAACACTATATATCTCCCTGGTTGTTCTCTCTAACCATTCTGCCCAGTTGCTGTCTCTGGGGAGACTGTCTGTTGGCTTGCTGTTTTCATAACACACTAATCTGCTGGTGTGAATGAAAGCACTGGGGCCTCCACACACACAGAGAGCCACAGAGAGTAAGGCCCTGGGCTTATAGCTGCCTGGTCCTCTGGGGAAACACACCAATGCGACACAAGAGTCGTTCGAAAGTAAGGGGTTCTTCAACGTAGAAGATCATAGGAAATCCCAGGACATAGTGTTATGCAGGTGAGTGAGGACCCAACAGCGATTCAACAGAAACAGAGTCTTTTAATGTCCAAACAGGGAAAACATAAATCCTCAATCTTTACAGGAGATGTCCAAACAGGGAAAACATAAATCCTCTATCTTGCAGGAGAGTCCTCCTTCTAGTAGTAGAGGAGAATTGCAGGGCTAGCGGCAACAGACTGCAGGTCCCTCTGGGTAGGCGCGGGCCGTAGAGGACAGAGACACCTGCTCACACGCAGCATCTGATGAAGAGGCAGATTACGACAGGACGGGACAAGGGCAAAGCAAACAAGAATCCGACAAGGACAGAAGCAGAAACAGAGAGAGAAATAGAGACTTAATCAGAGGGCAAAAGAGGAGACAGGTGTGAGATAGTAAACGAGGTCGTTAGGAGAATGGGGAACAGCTGGGAGCAGGAACGGAATGATAGAGAGAGAGAGATAGTAACCTAATACGACCAGCAGGGGGAAACGAAGAGAAGAGAAAGCACAGGGACAAGACATAACATGACACATAGTGTCTCTAATACTGTAATAAGTTCACATAGTTGCTGTCACAAACTCCAAACTCCACACAGTTGTCACTGACTAGTTGGATATTAATTTCCCACTGAGCAAACAATTTATGTACTTACAGCACTCATATCTATTCATTTTTATCAGGTTTTTGCTTTGACAGACCATAAGTCCCTCTAGTTCTATGGGAACATTTACAGGATGAGAAACTCTATATAGATATAGAGGAGACTGCGGAGTCTTCAAGCCAGGACAGCTTTAAAATACCAACAGAGCCATAGGAGTCAGTCTACATAGAAAGTAACTGAAGGAATATAACATCTATTTGCGTAATTAATAGACTTTTCACCAATCACTGATGGGCTCTGGAGGAGTTGTTGCGCTAACTATTAGCGTGTTAGCCATTAGCTGTGCTGTCATTATCTAAACCAATAGAGGAGAGGTAATCTCTAACTATACTCATTAGCATGTTAGCTATGAACTGTGATGTTTTTGCCTTCACGGTCTAGTAACTGTCTAGAGGAGAGCTAGCCGCTATGTGGTTACACTGATGAAGCCTTTAAAAGAAATAGAAACTAATTGGGAGCTAATGTTTGTGATAATGAGGAGGGAGACCATTTGTAGACATATGCGCCATTTGTAGAAGTATGCCCTCTCTAACCGCTCTGTCCAGGAGCTGTCTCTGGGGAGACTGTCTGTAAGCATGCTGTTTTCATTACACACAAATCTGCTGGTGTGTATGAGAGCACTGGGGCCTGCCCACACATAGAGTGACACTTAGAGTCAGGCCCTGGGCGTACAGCAGTCTGGTCCCCTGGGGAAACACACCAATGATAGAGATCCATCACAGCTATAAGAAACTCTCATGCTCATGAGTACGCACACACACACACACACACAAACAAATTGCTTGCAGAGAGACTTAAAACAGGAGAGTTGGATGCTGTTACATAAATCCCAATTGAAGAAACAAACTGAACAACTATTCAGTTCCTCTACTGTAAAATGATGTTTCACAGCCATTACAGAAACAGCACTGCCTCCATTGTAAAACGCCACAAATAGAGATGCAGCATTCAGATGCTCTGTGGATTGATGCCCTGTGGAATTTATGTCCAATGATTTGATAAATTATTGAACAATCACAGATGCAGTATCACACATGCACGTTGTTGTGCACACACCCATTTATACTGTTTTTATATTCCCGAGGTGTTAAAATAAGTCTTAAAACAGTATAATCCTCAACCAGATTAAAATCACGTGTATTTTAAAATTCCTTTCCAATGCTCAGGCTATAGAAATAACTGTTTAAAACAGGCAAACTGATGACCATACATCTTAGAGCTGTAGCGCAATGGCCAGAATACTGCTTGGTCCTGTGAAAGGTGGATAATAAACTCTTGTAGACAGCATCAGAAAAAAGCACTCATTTATAAAAATTAAGTTACACTGGATAGAGTCTAAATTGGGGTCTCGAATGAGAAAGAAAGAGAGAAGAGGGAGGGAGGGAGAGAGGGAGAGAAGGAGGGGGGTAGAGCGGAATGGGGATGGAGAAAAGGGAGGAAGGGAGGAGAGAGAAAGAGGGAAGGAGAAAAGGGAGGAAGGGAGGAGAGAGAAAGAGGGAAGGAAGGGTGGAAATCAATGCAATGAAATATTGACTGTGGCCTTGTGAGAAATGCCAGCTGGCTCGTGAAAAATGGAGATGAATTAAAGGAACAACTGGCTTTTTTGCTCCTTTTGCGTGTCAGGGACCTGCAACGTGCCCACCTACTCAGTCCCACTGGAGGGATGTTGTCGGCAAGGAGACGGATGTGTCACCTGCCTTCTGAGTCGAGAACATTTCTTCATCACCATCATCATTGCTCAGGGTCTCGTAAGTGAGCACTTTGACAGGCACCAGGGAGGGAGGGAGGGGGCCAACCTGAAAGGTGAGCATTCTGTGTGTTTGTTGCGTGTGTGAATAGGTGTGTTAGTGAAAAAGATCTCCCACTACCTTTGTCTAGTATTTAGAAATGAGCAATATAATTAGCAGTGTGTGTTTCGGCATAACTGTGTGTCAGCGAATCCCCCACCTCTCTCTCCTTTCCCTGTTGTTTATTCTAATTAGTGGGGTGGAACCACCTCAGACCTCTAGCAAAGCAGGTGCCTCAAGACAGATGACCAACCGGCCCACTCACTGGTGGAGGTGGTTGCCACTCACAGCTCAGGATTCCTGATGCATAGAGTGTTCAAAGAGTTTAATTTGTGACAGAGCTAATTTTACATTCACCACTTATGAGAGAAGCCTAGAGCTGCCCATCTCTCTGTCATAGTATTATCTTCGTTATGTCTTGTTGATCATATTATCTGTTGTTTCTGTGGTGACTTCCTAGAAGACTCAGTGGGGAACGATACAGATCAGAAATACACTTTTCTCAACACCCCACAGTGACTCAACACAGAAAGACAGACTGAATTAGGATCAAATCAAAGGCTGTGCCTGCCCCTGTCAATTAGCTCTTCCTCTCCCTCACACAGACAGCAGGGAACCGGGACAGGCTGACTGGGGAATGAGAGAGGTAAACATAATTAATAGATCATTAATAAGCCAGGCAACATCAAATAAAAGCGGGTAAAGAACGCTAAGATTTGGGGAGGAATAAGAAGATTATTATAAGTCGGAGTTTACGTGACGGCAGCACTTTTGTGCATATTAGATAGACGACAAAGAGCATAATTGTGGGCCCCAGAAGATGAATAAACAACTTTCTATTGAGGTCGAGGAAGCTGTTTCTGTGACGTCGAGGAGAAAAGAGACAGAGACAGACACTAGCCTACTGTCTGATGTAGCAGGGCCAGGACAGAGCCAAAAATTCACAGGTTTTCTTCCATAGTTGACATCATTAAAGTAGAAGATAGGAAAAGATAATGAGAAAAGACAACAGAAAACAACAACAAAGCCAAACCCCCTTGAGTCATGTCTTCATTCTTCCTCTTTGGCTGGAAAAGTAGTCCAAGGAAAAGATGCATATACAGTATGTGTCTGAGGCTTAACATAACGAGTCCCACCGTCGCGATATATAACTTCTAACCCCTATTAAACATTGAGTGTTTGAGCTACGGAATTCTGGGTTATACCATTGAATTTGTCTATTCCTTTTTTAACCATTAGTCTGAGTGATTAACGGGGGTTGAGCTGGAGCGGTGTTTGTGAGACAAGGGTGGACCCCGAAAGGGGCCGGGTCTTTTTTTCAAAAACGTCTGTAAAGTCAGAATGGCTTGCTCTTTGAGGCCTACAAGTGTCACAAGAGTCATTCGAAAGTAAGGGGTTCTTCTACATAGAGGATCAGCGGAAATCCCAGGATATAGTGTCTCTAATACTGTAATAAGTTCACATAGTTGCTGTCACAAACTCTAACAGTCGTCACTGACTAGTTGGATATTAATTTCCCACTGAGCAAACTCATAGCACTCATATCAATTCAGTTTTAAATCAGGTTTTTGCTTTGGCAGACCTTTTTCTATTGACATTTTATCAATAAATGCAATAATGCAACTTTTTATGTAAAACAAAGTGTTCTACTTGTAGCCCTGGTTGTCCTGAAAAGAACATGGTAAAACACTTAATTGTGATGCTAAATATAAAGACTGGACATGCAGATAAATGAAAGTCACATAAATTAAAAGCCAATTTTTTTGCTGGGGTCTCAGGTTTAGGTGGAATTGTGGTGTGTATATGAAGCATATTTGTTGATTGCAGGTGGCTGGTGTAGCAAGGTCAAAAAGGCCAAAAAAACGCCATTATACATGGAGGGAAAATATATCCTGTACTGCATACATGTACTCACCTTACTCACTTTTCCCTCTACCACACGATACAAAACAACATCACAATAACCAAAAAACCTCACCACTTCTACAACCTTATATCCAAAACATCTTCCCCAGCTATACAGACAGGCCCCCCAACACACCATATCTCCTGAAACATCTCCACACTTTTATCATTGTATAGAACTGAAATTCAACCCTAAGGCACTCAGAGACCATCCCATTAAACAATAGTAAAGGGTCTGTTATCCCACCACCTTTGACCCTGTTCCTCCTTGTTAGCCAAATAGCCAACGTCGCCTGAGCAAACAGATAATTCAACAAAACACATTTGGCCTTCTCCTTATTCGAATACCTGTATCCCATTAAAAATATCCCAACAGTAACCCCCCCCCAACCTCTCACACAGACATTCCAACAGAGACATTAAAGGCATTAACTGGGCACACACAGAAAACACATGAATCACAGTTTCTTTCATAACACAGAAATGACACCCCTGCCCGATTCCCGGTTCAACCCGTGCCAACCAGTTGTTAGTGGCCAGGGCTCCATGAAGAACCCTCCCCTGACCTCTTTAGTACTGGGGGTTTGTAGAGCCCCCTCCACCTAAAACCCACCATACTCTCCGCCCCACATACCCCCTGCCACTGATGTGCCTTCACTCCTATTAGGCTCCTAATGTTCCTGCAGTGGCGGAAACATTGGTGCCCCCCCCTTTGGCCGCTCAAACACCCCCCCTTACCGGCTCAGACAGTGCCTCCAGGACCTCCTCCAGGAATCTCTCCAGCAGCCTAAGAGACGTTATTCCTGTTTGTTGTGCCAGGACTTCCGGGGTTTTCCACCCCTCCTCTCCCAGCAGTCGCAGGTCACCCAGACTTTGTAAACCCGCTGCCATCAGTTGCCTCCGCAGTGTGGCCGACTGAACCGATCTCAAAGGGATGGCTGGGTTGTGTAAAATAGGCTCCTCCCACACCCACAGCCCAGACTCAACACCCCCTTCTCATGTGGGCCTTAGAAGCTTCCAGGTCCTCAACATTGCAGAGTAAAAATCTGAGAGATCTGCTGAACTCAGCCTCTCCAGCTTCATGCGGAACAGCTGCCGGTCCAACCCTAATCAGCCAGCTCTCCTCAGCAGCGTGCATACTGGTTCCCTCCAGCCAACATCAATATGGTACAGCAGTCTCTGCACCGCCTTTAGTCGGAAAGCAGCCATCCTGCTCTCCGGTTCCACCAGGCCCCGTCCTCCTTCGTGGATGGTCATGTACAACACTGCCGCCCTCAGCTAGTAATGACTCGACCAGAAAAAGTCCACCAGCTTGCTTGCAGGTCAGACCGGAGAGGGGTTGAGGACAGCCAGTTTACGCCACAGGGAAGATGCCACCAGGTTGTTGATTATCAGCACCCTCCCTCTATATGACACTTGGGACAGGAACCACCTCCACCTGGCCAGTCTTGACACCACTGCCTCTGACAGTCCCTCCCAGTTCTTCCTGACCCACCTCTCCGAGCCCAGGTACACCCACAATACTTTAACCACCTTGAGGATTGATTATAAAAAACGCTTGCCATGTTTCTGTCGATATTATGGTTCTAATTTGGAATATTTTTCGGCGTTGTCGTGACCTCAGTTTCCGGTGGATTTCTCAACCAAACGTGAAGAACAAACTGAGGTATTTCAGCTATAAAAAATCATCATTATGGAACAAAATGAACATTTGCTGTCTAACTGGGAGTCTCGTCAGTGAAAACATCCGAAGATCATCAAAGGTAAACGGTTAATTTGATTGCTTTTCTGATTTTCGTGACCAAGCTTCCTGCTGCTAGCTGGACATAATGCTATGCTAGGCTACCGATAAACTTACACAAATGCTTGTCTTGCTTTGGCTGTAAATCATAATTTCAAAATCTGAGACGACAGGGTGATTAACAAAAGGCTAAGCTGTGTTTCACTATATTTCACTTGTGATTTGATGAATATGAATATTTTCTAGTAATATTTTTTGTCTGTTGCGTTATGCTAATTAGTGTCCGTTGATGACAATTCTCCCGGATCCGGGATGGGTAGTTCCAAGCATCTCCAATCCAAAATTAAATCTAAAATCGGCTTCCTATTTCGCAACAAAGCATCCTTCACTCATGCTGCCAAACATACCCTCGTAAAACTGACTATCCTACCGATCCTTGACTTCGGCGTTGTAATTTACAAAATAGCCTCCAACACTCTACTCAGAAAATTGGATGCAGTCTATCACAGTGACATCCGTTTAGTCACCAAAACCCCATATACTACCCACCACTGCGACCTGTATGCTCTCGTTGGCTGGCCCTCGCTACATATTCGTTGCCAAACCCACTGGCTCCAGGTCATCTATAAGTCTTTGCTAGCCCTGCCTTATCTCAGCTCACTGGTCACCATAGCAGCACCCACCCATAGCACGCGCTCCAGCAGGTATATTTTACTGGTCACCCCCAAAGCCAATTCCTCCTTTGTCCGGAACAAATTGGAACAAATTGCAAAAATCTCTAAAGCTGGAGACTCAAATCTCCCTCTCTAACTTTAAGCACCAGCTGTCAGAGCAGCTCACAGATCACTGCACCTGTACATAGCCCATCTGTAAATAGCCCATCCAACTACAGTGAGGGAAAAAAGTATTTGATCCCCTGTTGATTTTGTATGTTTGCCCTCTGACAAAGAAATGATCAGTCTATAATTTTAATGGGAGGTTTATTTGAACAGTGAGAGACAGAATAACAACAAAAAAATCCAGAAAAACACATAACAAAAATGTTATAAATGTATTTGCATTTTAATGAGGGAAATAAGTAACTCTGTGTTGTTGTTTGTGTCGCACTGCTATGCTTTATCTTGGCCAGGTAGGAGTTGTAAATGAGAACTTGTTCTCAACTGGCCTACCTGGTTTAAATAAAGGTGAAATAAAAAATGTAAAAGTCTGAATCTCAAGCTTAAGAAATCAATCAATCACATTAAAACCTGAACCCCCTTAGCTTTTAACAAACAATAAAGGCCAAGTCTTGTTGTGGTGGTGCGCCGGAGAGGAACACTATTGAGAAGAGAACAACAGTGAGACTGGCTGCACGTCCCAAATGGTATAGGGTGCCATTTGGGACACAGCCCCTGAGTCTCAGAAGTTTACAAGGGCTGCAGGGCCAATACCAGCCAGCAATACCAGCCATCAAGCCATCCAGCTAGCCAGCCAGCAAGTTGTGCTGCTGCTCTGAACCTTAAAGCAGAACACGAGTACAGAACACACAATCTCCCAAGGCTAGCACCATGCAGGAGGAGAGAAAAAGAAGAAGCAGAGTGAAGGAAAGGGAAGGAGAAAGTCAGAGGAGTAACACGTGAATCAGAGGAGTAACTATGATTTAGATTGTGGTTAGCACGTACACACAACAATGGTGGGTCCAACACTAGTGTGACACTGTATAAAGAGGACTGGAAAAGTATTATAATTTAGAACTACACTGTGCAGAAACCTTTGATGTTTCATACGGAACTGCTACTAAACCCGTTTAAAAGGTTGTGAAATAAATGGACACCTGCGTTGAAAATCCAATCCCACACAGAAATTATCTGTGTTCAGATCTATCATCTGATCCCTCCCTTCTTAGCTCACGGATTGTCAGTATCATTCTTTCTGCTGCCAATACAAGACATCATTCCTCCCCACAGAGGTCCCAGATTTAAACCTAGCTTCATCATCCCAACTTGCTGAAACTGTTCATCCATTTCACATCCACAGAGAGGGATAAACATCTTTAATTTTGGTCTTGTCCGGCCGGTATCTAGGGGCGGTCGACAGCAGCGTTAAGCAGCTAAAGAAATTATAGTGTGAGGAAGGGATAGAGACTTTCCTTGCCCTCCACCTTCCAACCTCAAGGCCCAACCTCTCCACCCTCCAACCTCCCACCACCTCTCTGTCTGCCTTTGGGCTATGGCCGGGTCCGGCGCCAATCTCCTGAGAACGATAAGGAGTGGGGGCAGGCAGACAGGCGTCAGGGAGAATTGATGAGGAGCCTGTAGGCCTCTTATAATGATCACCTGCATTGGCTGGAGTATAAATCACGAGAGAGAGAGAGAGAGAGAGAGAGAGAGAGAGAGAGAGAGAGAGAGATGCATTGGCTGGAGTATAAATCACGAGAGAGAGAGACAGACAGACAGACAGACAGACAGACAGACAGACAGACAGACAGACAGACAGACAGACAGACAGACAGACAGACAGACAGACAAATATTACAGCTCCTTACACCTGTAATGGAATGAATAAATACTGCCTTCTCAAGGCCCCCGAGTGTGCGTGTGTGGGCAACATTTATCTCTGTAGGTTAAAACCAGGCTCCAATCACTCTTCTATTTCCAGTAGAACAGTGGTGGTAAGGGAGGGGGTATTTATGTAGCGTTGTGTGATGATAAATCAGGAATATTACATAGCAAAGCTGGAGGGTGGAGTGCATTGCCCCCATAAGGGCGTGTGATGAGCTAATAAGTTATGTTTCAGTGATGGAGCCCCTACCTCCTGTAGCAACATGCAACATACACATACATACATACACACGCACACACGCACACACAAACACACACACACACACACACACACACACACACACACACACACACACACACACACACACACACACACACACACACACACACACACACACACACACACACACACACACACACAAAAGACAAAGATCATCGCAAATATGCTGTTCATGACCTTCAAGGGCACACAAACAGAGAAAGAGAGAGACAGAAAGAAACTATGAAGTTTATCGCACCCCTATAGTAAGGTATTGTTCACACAGATGTCCCAAACACACACTAAAATTCCTAACACCCCTAAAGTAAGATACCGTTCTGTTCCCCAACCCCCACCTACGCTATGCGGTCATTAATCAGTGAACGGGGCTAATTTGAGTCCATGGGTGATGTATTCTATCATGATGTCAGCTCCAATCCTCCTGTGACATACTAATTCCTAGGCTATAATGCTTTAGTCGATACCTGCCCAGAGCAAAGGCTGCCCTGGGCTTCAGAGTGACACTGATCGACAGGTGGGGGGGGTCAGTAGAACTGAGTCACTCACAGCAGTGCTTACTGGTCAAAGATTTGGTCTGCTTTGAGTGTATAGTCGTGGCCAAAAGTTTTGAGAATGACACAAATATTAATTTCCACAAAGTTTGCTGCTTCAGTGGCTTTAGATATTTTTGTCAGATGTTACTATGGAATACTGAAGTATAATTACATGCATTTCATAAGTGTCAAAGGCTTTTATTGACAATTACATTAAGTTGATGCAAAGAGTCAATATTTGCAGTGTTGACCCTTTTTCAAGACCTCTGCAATCAGCCCTGGCATGCTGTCAATTAACTTTTGGGCCACATCCTGACTGATGGCAGCCCATTCTTGCATAATCAATGCTTGGAGTTTGTCAGAATTTGTGCGTTTTTGTTTGTCCACCAGCCTCCTGAGGATTGACCACAAGTTCTCAATGGGATTAAGGTCTGGGGAGTTTCCTGGTCATGGACCCAAAATATCGATGTTTTGTTCCCTGAGCCACTTAGTTATCACTTTTGCCTTATGGCAAGGTGCTCCATCATACTGGAAAAGGCATCAAACTGTTCCTGGATGGTTGGGAGAAGTTGCTCTCGGAGGATGTGTTGGTACCATTCTTAATTCATGGCTGTGTTCTTAGGCAAAATTGTGAGTGAGCCCACTCCCTTGGCTGAGAAGCAACTCCACACATGAATGGTCTCAGGATGCTTTACTGTTGGCATGACACAGGACTGATGGTAGCGCTCACCTTGTCTTTTCCGGACAAGCTTTTTTCCGGATGCCCCAAACAATCGGAAAGGGGATTCATAAGAGAAAATGACTTTACCCCCGTCCTCAGTAGTCCAATCCCTGTACCTTTGGCAGAATATCACTCTGTCTCTGATGTTTTTCCTGGAGAGAAGTGGCTTCTTTGCTGCCCTTCTTGACACCAGGCCATCCTCAAAGTCTTAACCTCACTGTGTGTGCAGATGCACTCACACCAGCCTTCTGCCATTCCTGAGCAAGCTCTGTAATGGTGGTGCCCCGATCCTGCAGCTGAATCAACTTTAGGAGACGCTCCTGGCGCTTGATGGACTTTCTTGGGCGCCCTGAAGCCTTCTTCACAACAATTGAACCGCTCTCCTTGAAGTTCTTGATGATCCGATAAATGGTTGATTTAGGTGCAATCTTACTGGCAGCAATATCCTTGCCTGTGAAGCCCTTTTTGTGCAAAGCAATGATGATGGCACGTGTTCCCTTGCAGGTAACCATGGTTGACAGAGGAAGAACAATGATTCCAAGCAACACCCTCCTTTTGAAGCTTCCAGGCTGTTTTTTGAACTCAATCAGCATGACAGAGTGATCTCCAGCCTTGTCCTTATCAACACTGATACCTGTGTTAACGAAACAATCACTGACATGATGTCAGCTGGTCCTTTTGTGGCAGGGCGGAAATGCAGTGGAAATGTTTTTGGGATTCAGTTCATTTGCATGGCAAAGAGAGACTTCATCTGATCACTCTTCATAACATTCTGGAGAATATGCAAATTGCTATCATACAAACTGAGGCAGCAGACTTTGTGAAAATTAAAATTTGTGTCATTCTCAAAACTTTTGGCCACGACTGTAAGTACAGCGTTAATAAGGTTACTGAACATTTCTGAGGCTCTGTGTTGAGCAGTGTAGTGACCACGCCTGCAGACTACAATACACAGTGACCATAAGCCCACAGTTTTATCTGTTGTAATGAACTGTAAACTTGTGACATAAACTTGTACTTGAAAAAATGTACCTGGAGCTTTGTAGTACAGACAGATTCTGAGGCTTGCCAAAGACACAATGAACACATGCTAGGCCACCCTAAACAAAGTGGTTCCTTAGAAGTACTTCAAGAGCTGGGGAGCTCAACATATTGCGACAACCTCCACTGACCTGCATAGCGTTAGACCAGATCAGTACTCCTACAGCATTCCGACTGGTGGAGCACAGAACACCAGAAAATAATGATAAACTGGAATGAAACAATGTAGTGAGCTTGTCTTTTTTTTCATGTACACAATGGTGAACATGGCATTTGAACTTTGGCCTAGTGGCTTTTCAAGATAAAATGAAGTACACCAGAAGCCATACAGCAGAATTCCTTCCACTGAATGACAAGGAGAATACACAGGGTTCCGAAAAGACACAAACCTCACCATCTCACTGACTGCATGGATTGCATGGATGTACTATGCAATGTAGGGTCTGCGATTACCTGTCCCATCCAATGTACTCTGCTGTAATCTGCTCTCTCTGGTTACGGCTGCAGTCTTCATGTTCTAATGAAGTGCCATGTAACGATCAATAACAGCTCGTTCAACAGAGATTTAATAAAGACCTAGCTGGGTCTCTGGGGAGGACAAGGACTCATAGGGAGAATAGCGGATATTGTGATGAAGTCCAACTGTGTGTGTGTGTGTGTGTGTGTGTGTGAGAGCGAAGAATAGGTTATAATGATTTAAAAAAAAATCTTGAATAGCAACAAAATCTCCACTGTACTCGAACAGCATACTTAATTAGCTTTGCTGTACTCTTAATTTGTTTGAATAATGAACTATCAAGTGGCTCAGTCGCTTACTGCAAATATTCCCACAGCACAGACAACACAGTGACCAGATTCTATATGGTATGCACAATTCTATATGAAATTTTACACATTTTGCCACGAGGCTCAGAGAAAGATTAGCTGATTTAAAGCTAATTTCTTGCTATTTCTACACATTTTGCCATAGCTTATGACGTGTTCATATGCTTTCTGGGGGGGCCCCGACCGACGTGTTCATAATACGATATCTGGGGGGGCCACAACCGACGTGTTCACATGGTATCTGGGGGGCCCCGACCTCCAGGGGTTGTTGTTGTGGGCCCCCTGGGGCACGTACCCAGCATGCTCGTTCGGTAAACCGGCCCTGTTTCAGCTACTGAATGGATTAGTGTTTTTGGTTGTTGTTGTTTTCCCTATGTCTTTATGCTCTTCTGTTAATTAACTTACTCTCACAGGGTTTGTTCCATGTAATTTCAGCAAGCCATGACACCCACTATCTCAGATTGTTCTGAAAAATGGTTTCTGTAGATAGAAACAGATCATATAAATATTGCAGGTACCATGACAGGTAGGAGCGTTAGGCCAGTAACCGAAAGGTTGCTGGATCAAATCCCTGAGCTGACAAATTAAAAATCTGTCGTTCTGCCCCTGAGCAAGACAGTTAACCTACTGTTCCCTGGGTGCCGAAGATGTGGATGTTGACTAAGGCATCCCTCCGTACCTCTCTGATTCAGAGTGGTTGGATTAAATGTGGAAAATACATTCAGTTGTACAACTGAATAGGTTTTCTCCTTCCGGAAACATTATTTTGTTGAAATATAATTTCATCTCTGAGAAATTAAGCTAATTGATTACACCCAATTGGCCATTTTAATTTATAGGATTCATATAATATTCAATAATTATTGTACCTAAGATCCGATTTAGACCAACATTTTTTCTACGAATGAGCAAGACATGAGGGTCCAAAGAAATAATAAAAAAGCCACCCATGACCCCCCTACACCCACGTCAATCCCACCCTTCTCTTTCCATGACAGACTGACCAAGTGAATCCAGGTGAAAGCTATTATCTCTTATTGATATCTCCTGTTAAATCCACTTCAATCAGTTTATATGAAGGGGAGGAGCCAGGTTAAAGAAATATTTGTAAGCCTTGAGACTATTGAGACATGGATTGTGCATGTGTGCCATTCAGAGGGTGAATGGGCGAGACAAACGATTTAAGCGCCTTTGAACAAGGTATGGTAGTAAGTGCCAGCGTACCGTTTTGAATGTGTCAAGAGCTGTTTTTTTTTACGCTCAACAGTTTCCCATCTGTATCAAGAATGATCCACCACCCAAAGGACATCCAGCCAACTTGACACAACTGTGGGAAGCATTGGAGTCAACATGGGCCAGCATCCCTGTGGAACGCTTTCGATACCTTGTAGAATCCATGCCACGATATATTAGGAAGGAGTTCATTATGTTTTGTACACTCAGTGTATAGTATTAGTTATTTATGTTTGACAAGTAGTATGGAGCTGGAGTTCAGAGTATTGTTTCTTCATGTAATGTATTCTCAGTGAATTTGGTTATGTTTTTTTCCCCTGTTCAGAGAAATGTGTCATTGAAGTAGTTGGGTTTCTGTCCCATCCATTGATGGTGCTGTTCCTGCTATTAGGTTGTTCTTTTTTAAAGAATCACCCAAATTACAAAATTACATATTGGTTTTCTTAACCTTTAAGCAGTCTATAGACCAGGTACGACAACAACCCATGTTTGGGTTTAGTTTACCTGACCACAGTTTCAAATGCAAACTTTTAGCATTTGTGGCACAAATCCAATGCAAGTCAATGGTACCTATATTAGCATTTTCACGCTTCATATACAACTAATCTTTAAGTAACATCATTGAGTTACACAATCCATTTTTAGATACTTTAGGATGATTTGGACATGAAGTGTGAAAATGCTAATATATGTACCATTGACATGCATTGAATTTGTGACACAAATGCTAAAAAGCTAGCATTTGAAACGATGCCCAACAAAACCAACACATGGATTGGGAAAACCAATATGTCATTTTGTAATTTGGATGAACTAACTCTTTAACATTGAACCATCTAGTGGTCCAAACTTGGTAATATCAGGATGTTGGATGGGGTATAAAACTAACAACTTCAACTTCGGTGGGTGTCAAAATCCTCTTCTTGTGCTTTTTGATGTGGAACGACCCACAGGCTGGTTGCAGTATGGTGAGTATGTGCCAGTGTCTCTCCATCACCCTCCATCCGTCCATGTGGTTGGATTTATAGCAGGCGGGAACTGAAGTAGGTAATTGCAGTATGACAGTAAAAAAAGAGGGTGACATTTTAAGTTGAGTCCTTACTTGTGCTCTATGGTACTGAAGATGATGGATATACTGACAAGATACATGTCTCTCTGCCCTAACAATGGGAGTCGTTGTCCACAAAGCAGCACAGCGGGCTGTATAGCTCCCGCCTATCCTTTCTTTGGATTGGTGGATGCATCTCATCATTGTAATCCTTTTTTGAATATTTGATGTGGGTTGTTGATGTCAACCGACTGTATTCAATGGAAAGAGATGCTATGCTACTAGCCTTGTACCATGAATATGCATAGCCATCTTAAGACAACTCCGATATAAAGTGTTTTTTCCCAAAGTTGTCCTACTTATACCTGTACACTCGTAACAACTTAAGCATTATGAAACTTATATTCGATCAAATAAACCTCACATAGCAAATAAACCAGTCATTTTTTGTTGTTGTTGATCAAATTCAACACTCTAATTGACCTCCACACAAAATCTCCTGGCGAAACAACTAAAAAACGCCACCTGCTGGAGAGAGACAGATATTCCGCCGAGTTGGGCCTCTTCCTCTTCCTCTCTGATAGTACGTACCAATGGACACATTGGCCTGGATCCACATTGTCTCTAACACCTACAGTGATGGAAGACTGTAAGTAAAGTTATTCATGAAACTAATGAGTGTGGATGCGAAAACTAATTTAATCATCTAAGTTACCATGAAATGATAATGTCATAAGTAAATCAAACTTCAAGCTTGCTGCCTCTATACTACAGGCCTCACAAGTTTCAAATCAAAACTGACTTTAAATATTATGGTATAAGCACATTTTCTCACCCAATCCAGACACATGGGATTTAGCTGCAAATCTAATGTAATCTTCATTATGAAGCTATACAAATCCCTGGGATATATTTGTATTAAATATTAATAGAAACGAACTTATTAATGATAAGTTAATTAATGATCTTATCTGTTTTTATCTACAGAACCGATTTCAGAACAATCTGAAAAGGTGGGGGTCATGGCTAATTTAATCATCTAATTATGCTTATCTGTCAAAAAAAATGCCCGTGTAGGAGTCTCGAGGAAAAAATGCCCGTGTAGGAGTCTCGAGGAAAAAATGCCCGTGTAGGAGTCTCGAGGAAAAAATGCCCGTGTAGGAGTCTCGAGGAAAAAATGGACAGTGTGGGGGCCTAACAGAAAAGAATGGTCCGGTGTGTTAGAAATGCCAAACGCCAATTTTTGGTCACAGTCCTCCTCCCGGGGAGGAGTGCCTGTCAAGAGTGTTTCTGGAGATATGGTTCAGTATAATGTGGAAAATTACAATTATTCTGTTGGCGACGGTGAAATCTATAGCAATCTCGCTCTATTCATGCAGACTATAATGTTGCAACAGGAGTCTCTGGAATGGTAATTATACAGTGTGTTTAATCTTCTGAAAATGCCTGAAAGTCTAGAACACCCAAAGGGAAGATAAAATGAAGTATTGAAAAACATGAATGAGATGGATTTAGATGACCAATGACCATTTCATCTAAATTTACTCAAATGTATGGAAGACAATTAATGGGCTATATTAGCCATTTGTAACCTTTTGTAACCTCAAAAGGGCATGTCAATTTTTAAATGTTTTTATTTATATTTAAGTTCCCTAATTGTATAAGATAAACATTTTCATAATTGCTGTCATTTATTTTGGAGCCTCCCACATTTCCAAATTGGGATGCAAATGAGCTCACTTTGCGATAAGGCGCGCAGACCTGACGGATAGTACGCTGTGCAATACCAGTTGAGCAATGACTCTTGCCTGGTCAGTCTCTCCTTGTTGAGCGCGGGGGGGGGGGGGGCACATTGGTTAACAACAGCCTTTGGAAGAAGAACTTATGGCTGAAGCATTTTCATAAGGTTGGGAACTGTTTCTCCGTAGAAAACCTATAATTTACATAAAAACGTGGATTGGCGAGGCAAACAACCGTTAAACACCGAACTCCCGAGACACTGATTGTGTGGGAGCGTCGTCTTGAACGCGGCTGAAGGCTCTAAGCGTTAACCTCTCCAGGCGTTCGGCACCAATACATCTGCCAGCTATAGGACGGTTACTTAGGACACATTTTATAAGCAGTGAGCACCTAATATCAATGTAGCACATGGATATGGTGTGGACTGATAGGGGCTGTTAAAATTAATGGGACTTGGTCCAAAAGTGCTACCGTTCAATTGCGCCGGCTGGAACTGGGGCAGTGAATGTGCCCAATCGGCTACGCATGGATTTGTCAATAGAAAGACGACCAACCAACGCATCCTTTTGTTGTGGTGGATAAATGGTTCCACATTGTAGCTAAAAATTGAATATTTTATTTCAACAATAAAAAATACCAACATTTATGAGAATTCAGGGGAGGTATTTTAACTGGATCCAAGTGCGTCTAACTCGGGAATCCTGTCGACTACGGATTTGATTAATCGCTTTCAAAGACATCCCACTGCTCTCCAAAAACGGTAAGTCTGGAATTCAAGATATAATCTGAGTCATATTCAGTAACATTTGAACTTCTCGGTAACCATTGGAAATAGCGCATTTTCGACTGCCTTAGACAAGCTGGTTGTTATACACTTGTTGTTATTTAATAGCATACGTTCCTCTGTCTAGTATGATTGATCATTCTTTGATGGAGTGAATATAATTTTGGATGGAGTATCTCAGAGTGTTTCAGTATGATGTTTGAATTTTAGAATTGCTTAAATTTGTGTTATATGGAATAGAATTCATCCTCTGGCTTTATTTTAGAGTAGGCTTAATTAATAGCAGTCTTCATCAGACCATCATAATTACATTTCTCTATTGGTGTTATTGTGATAGAGAACAGGCTTTATTCGAAAATCAATCAATTAAACATTTATTTTGACATTGTGAAGTAGATAAAGAGAAAAACTAAGCTAATCACAGCACTGCATCATCATTTCGATCTTGTATGGCAGGCCTAAAAAGACCAAGACAAATTGGCTCCCGAGAGGCGCTGCATCTCAGAGCATGAAGGGTCACTACAGTCCCTGGTTCGAATCCAGGCTGTATCACATCAGGCCGTGATTGGGAGTCCCATAGGGCGGCGAATAATTGGCCCAGCGTCTTCCGGGGTTGGCTGTCATTGTAAATAATAATTTGTTCTTAGCTGACTTGCCTAGTTAAATAAAGGTTACATTTCATTTTAGTGACTGGTTAAGACTGATAATTGATCCAAATGTATTATGATTATCAGATCATTCCATGTCAACACTGACCCTCTATCATACTGATGATGAGTGTGTTGTTAACAATTTACCGGAAGTTCTTCTGGAGAGCTGTGATGTTCTGGAGGTGTGAATTTCTGTTTTCACACATTTCATTAGAACACCTTGCCTCAGCGAGCCGATTGTCCATCCCGCGGGGGCTGTGAGGCGCTATGGGCGCTCCTCTGAGCCTGTATCACTGCCGAGCCTTGCAGTGACGCCCGCTTTTTACGCTTGCTTATCGTTGCATGTCACATATTTTTAAGAATGTCGCGCACCAGGTAGCCTTTTTAGACCTCTTGTCGCACATAATGCTGCTACGCGCTGTGAATACACGCTGCTAGGTGTGAGCGCTAGCGCAGCCGCAGAGGAAAGACCGTGTCAGTCATTGGGACTCAATAAATCAAACAAATTCAGGTGGTTGAAGACTCAATAATGAGTCTTCAACTGTGTTTCCCCATGTGGAGGAATGTTTGAGTGAATGAGTGAGTGAGAGAGAGAGAGAGAGAGAGAGAGAGAGAATGGGAGAGTCAGTAAAGTGAGTCAGTGAGTGAGCCACTTCCATGGCTCAAATATTAACAACGGATTTCCTGATACTGATGCTGCTGCTTTGGGAGAAGCCCAAATTCGTGAGGAAGCAGTCGGGCTCAGTTGTCTGGGGACAGGCACCCTGCTGCTGCTGCTGTGTTTAGGACTAGGAATCTCTGCCTGCGGAGCCGTCTGATGGAGGAGGAGATGACAGAGCAGGAGCCTCTGGGTTGGACAGAGGAGCCTGTACCTGAGGTAGGAGGAGAAGGAGAGGGAGAGTTACCAGGCTTAGGAACCCCTACACCCAGAGACCTGATGGAGAGCCCGGTGAAGGAGCCTGTTGCACTGCATCTGTACCCCAACACAGAGTATCAGTATGGGTAAGAAACAGAACAGCAGGGACTGGGATACTGGGGTCTCCAACAACCTGCTCACATACACGTATAACCTGTGTAGTAGACTGAGCTGTGTGGGACTAGGAATTGTGTGCTTGTCTTTTCACACAGTATACTATAGTTGCAGAATATTTATTTTGTTATCTTTCCTTTGTCACTTGAATATATAATACCAGAGTTGTAATCAATATTGGTGGTATACTTTAACCTCAGTTGTCTTCAATCATAGTTTATAGTCTGTCCTTTTGCGGCTAGTATTTAATGGCTGTATTGAAAGGTTTTTAAAGTTCAGATTTAAGTCATAGAGCTCATGGCAGGTGATGACTCAATGGAGTCGTTCAATGTCATTTCAGCAAGCCATGACACCCACCTTTTCAGATAGTTCTGAAATCGCTTCTGTAGATAAAAACAGATAAGATAAGCATTCCGGAAAATAATTTGATCTCTGCGATATTAAGCTAATTGGTCTAAACCCAAATTGGCCATTTTAATTTATATGATTCATATAATATTCAGTAATTATAGTACCTAACATTCACTTTGGACAAAGCCTTTTTCTACAATGGCTGAGACATCAGGATCCAAAGAAATTGTCCAAATCTGAGATGGTGTGTGTCGAAATCCTCTTTCTTGTGCTTTTTGAGGTGTAAAGACCCAAAGGTCCAAAGATCATGAGGAAATGTATCATGTCATTGTGCCATTTAGACTTCTCCACTGGAGGAAATGCAGCAGAGGTACTGCTGTTGTCACCCTGCTGCACCTTACCTTCAGTAGTTGGCTAAAGGCTTTATACTGTATACTGTATTTATTTACACCAGACTAGTCATGGTAAAGGAGGTATATGTAGGCTCTGGGTTTAGTAATGTGTTGACAGGGCTCTTCTCTTAGAGACTGCAGAGGGAGTAAATTGTGTTGTCAGTAAGCATGGACAGGTTATGATCGGATATCAACTGTCAGCCATGGCCACATTGGCGGGTGTCAATCCTCAATCTTAATTTCTAGTTCTACAGTATCATTGCTTACTTTGTGTGTAGGATAGATCAACATTATCATCATTCCTTTTTTTGGCTATGTACGCTGTACACACCGGTGAAGGGTTTTCATAACTAGAGATGTTTTAAAGCAGTGTGATGAGGGTGTCTTTAGCCCTCTGTGGAGCCGAAGGAGCTATGAATATGAACTACAGGAAGCATATTCAGCACCAGCTTAACTATACAGTATAACAGTTACGACCTTGGCTGTTGGCTGTCTTGCATTGTGCTGTGTACCTGCTGCTGCACTGTAACTTAAAGTAAAGTTTGGGGTCACTTAGAAATGTTCCTGTTTTTTAAAGAAAAGCCATTTTTTGTCCATTAAAAGAACATACAATTGATCAGAAATACAGTGTAGACATTGTTAATGTTGGAAATGACTATTGTGGCTGAAAACTGCCGATTTTCTTAATGGAATATCTACATCGGCATACAGAAGCCCATTATCAGCAACCATCACTCCTGTGTTCCAATGGCACGTTGTGTTAGCTAATCCAAATGTATCATTTAAAAAGGCTAATTGATCATTAGAAAATCCTTTTTGCAATTATGTTAGCACAGCTGAAAACTGTTGTTCTGAATGAAGAAACATTAAAACTTGCCTTCTTAAGACCAGTTGAGTATGTGGAGCATTAACATTTGTGGGTTCGATTACAGGCTCAAAATGGCCAGAAACAAATAACTTTCTTCTGAAACTCTCATTGTCAACAGTGAAGAGGCGACTCCGGGACGCTGGCCTTCTAGGCAGAGTTGCAAAGAAAAAGCCATATCTCAGACTGGCCAATAAAAATAAATGATTTAGATGGGCAAAAGAACACAGACACCTGACAGAGGCCTAGAAGACCAGCATCCCGGAGTCGCCTCTTCACTTTTGATGTTGAGACTGGTGTTTTGCGGGTACCATTTAATGAAGCTGCCAGTTGAGGACTTGTGAGGTGTTTGTTTTTCAAACTAGACACTCTAATGTACTTGGCCTCTTGTTCAGTTGTGCACCGGGACCTTCCACTCCACTTTCTATTCTGGTTAGAGCTAGTTTGCGCTGTTCTGTGAAGGGAGAAGTACACAGCATTGTACGAGATCTTCAGTTTCTTGGTGATTTCTCGCATGGAATAGCATTCATTTCTCAGAACAAGAATAGACTTACGAGTTTCAGAAAGTCCTTTGTTTCTGGCCATTTTGAGCCTGTAATCGAAAACACAAATGCTGATTGATGCTCCAGATACTCAAATAGTTTAAAGAAGGCAAGTTGTATTACTTCTTTATTTAGAACAACAGTTTTGAGCTGTGCTAACATAATTGCAAAAGGGTTTTCTAATGATCAATTAGCCTTTTAAAATGATAAACTTGGATTAGCTAACACAACGTACCATTGGAACACAGGAGTGATGTGTACGCTTATGTAGATATTCCATACAAATCAGCCGTTTCCAGCTACAATAGTCATTTACAACATTAACAATGTCTACGCTGTATTTCTGATCAAATTGATGTTATGTTCATGGACAAAAAAATGGTCTTTCTTTCAAAAACAAGGACATTTCTAAGTGACCCCAAGCTTTTTGACGGTAGTGTATGTGTGAATCAACTTAATTTTGATAAGATTTTGCATCTTCCATAGGTTTTGTGTGAATTTTGTTTAGTGTGGCCCTATGATCATTTGTTGTTGTTCTGATCCAATTCTGAGTATCTTAACACCATACGTTACGTTGTCTAACGCCATCATAAAATGTACTTTGTGTGTGTGCATGCTGTGGCCTTGGAATGAGGACTGGCCATCAGGTCTCCCCGGGCATCACAGACAAGGCCAATGCATAGCACTGCTGCAGCCTGCAGGTAGCCTGCAGTTTGATTAGTCACGCCTACCCTCTGGAGTCTGGACACACAGCGTTGGTCCTTTAGCAGCAGGTTGATTCGCCATGCCTTGCTCTGCCTTGCCTTCAGGACATGGGTTTCATATTTTGTTGAGCAGCAGGTAGATTAGTCATTCCTTAGGATAGGACACACACACAGGCTTGGCCTTCACTGACACAGCAGGTTGATTGGTCATGCCTTGCTCCCCTCTGTATGCCTCAAGACATTGGTGTCATAACTAGCCTCTGGACACAGGCGCAATCCCAAGTGAGACAACAGGTTGATTAGTCATGCCTTCCAGCACTCCCTTAGGACTGAGGCTACGTACCCCTGTAGGTGGCAGGCTAATGGTCATACCTTGCCTCCACCTCTCCCCCACAGATATCTGCATAGCCTTCTGACCCACTCCCTGGGGGCAAGCCATAATAGACAATATCATTTGTGGTCTGGTGATGCAGTGGGGCCTGATGCATAATATTCCAAGCAGGAGGAATGTAGCTTCTCTCTCTCGCTGTCTCTCACCGGTTGGTTTTAAAGCACACCATTAGTAATGAGTTTGCCATTAGTAATGGGTATATGACAAATCATTAGGTACAGGACATTGTGTTCATTTTCACAAAACCATTACAGTTAGGTTTGTTTTGGCAACTGTAAAAGGAATTGTCGCTATGCAATGTTTACTACACATAGTGCTGTACACTGTCCTGATTTAACAGACTAGCCAAATGCAAGTTTAGTGCTCTGTTTGGGCTATGATGTAATGGTATACATTACAGACTGGAATGAAAATTAAACGGGACAACTTTTGAAGACCTCTGTAAAAAAGACATCTGTCATAGAGAATATACAGGCATGCTTCCAGTGTTAGAGTCAACAGTTTGCATACTGAGAGTCTAGCCTACAACACTCTGAAATATTGATGCTTGATCGAATGATTATATCTCAATATGAGACATTTCTACTGCCTATTTTATTAGGCTGTAAATCTTAGAGTGAAATCCAGACCACCTCTGCTTTCTGTATTGTACGCCTAGATTTTAACTAATGGGGGGTAACAGTATGCATTTGAATCACTAAATAATGAAAAGACAATAGTTACTGAGTGGGATTTGTTGCCAGTCCTGGTCAGTCTACTGCTGGGTCTGGAGCCAACTCTGTGTGTGTGCATGTGTGTGTGTGTGTGTGTGTGTGTGTGTGTGTGTGTGTGTGTACTCTGTCTCTCACTGATGTTTGTTCAACTCTGTCCTGCTGTTTGAACTATGTATACAGTACAGTAGCGGATGGTTTAGTTAGCCCAGCACTGTCCTACTGTTTGAACTATGTATACAGTCCAGTAGCGGATGGTTTAGTTAGCCCAGCACTGTCCTACTGTTTGAACTATGTATACAGTACAGTAGCGGATGGTTCAGTTAGCCCAGCACTGTCCTACTGTTTGAACTATGTATACAGTACAGTAGCGGATGGTTCAGTTAGCCCAGCACTGTCCTGCTGTTTGAACTATGTATACAGTACAGTAGCGGATGGTTTAGTTAGCCCAGCACTGTCCTGCTGTTTGAACTATGTATACAGTACAGTAGCGGATGGTTCAGTTAGCCCAGCACTGTCCTGCTGTTTGAACTATGTATACAGTACAGTAGCGGATGGTTTAGTTAGCCCAGCACTCTCCTGCTGTTTGAACTATGTATACAGTACAGTAGCGGATGGTTTAGTTAGCCCAGCACTCTCCTGCTGTTTGAACTATGTATACAGTACAGTAGCGGATGGTTTAGTTAGCCCAGCACTGTCCTGCTGTTTGAACTATGTATACAGTACAGTAGCGGATGGTTTAGTTAGCCCAGCACTGTCGTGCTGTTTTAACTATGTACAGTTGAAGTTGGAAGTTTACATACACTTATGTTGGAGTCATTAAAACTAATTTTCCAACCAGTCCACAAATTTCTTGTTAACAAACTACAGTTTTGGCAAGTCGGTTAGGACATAACTTTGTGCATGACATAAGTCATTTTTCCAACAATTGTTTACAGACAGATTATTTCACTTATAAATCACTGTATCACAATTCTAGTGGGTCAGAAGTTTACATACACTAAGTTGACTGTGCCTTTAAACAGGTTGCAAAATTCCAGAAAATTATGTCATGGCTTTAAAAGCTTCTGATAGGCTAATTGACATAATTTGAGTCAATTGGATGTGTACCTGTGGATGTATTGCAAGGCCTACCTTCAAACTCAGTGCCTCTTTGCTTGACATCATGGGAAAATCAAAAGATATCAGCCAAGACCTCAGAAAATAAATTGTAGACCTCCACAAGTCTGGTTCATCCTTGGGAGCAATTCCCAAAGGGCGTGAAGGTACCACATTCATCTGTACAAACAATAGTACGCAAGTATAAACAACATGGGACCACGCAGCCGTCATACCGCTCAGGAAGGAGACTCGTTCTGTCTCCTAGAGATGAACGTACTTTGGTGCGAAAAGTGCAAATCAATCCCAGAACAACAGCAAAGGACCTTGTGAAGATGCTGAAGGAAACAGGTACAAAAGTATCTATATCCACAGTTAAACGAGTCCTATATTGACATAACCTGAAAGGCCGCTCAGCAAGGAAGGAGCCACTGCTCCAAAACCGTCATAAAAAAAACAGACTACGGTTTGCAACTGCACATGGGGACAAAGATTGTACCTTTTGGAAAAATGTCCTCTGGTCTGATGAAACAAAAATAGAACTGTTTGGCCATAATGACCATCGTTATGTTTGGAGGAAAAAGGGGGAGGTTTGCAAGCCGAAGAACACCATCCCAACCGTGAAGCACTGCGGTGGCAGCATCATGTTGTGGCAGTGCTTTGCTGCAGGAGGGACTGGTGCACTTCACAAAATAGATGGCATCATGAGGCAGGACCATTATGTGGATGTATTGAAGCAACATCTCAAGACATCAGTCAGGAAGTTAAAGCTTGGTCTCAAATGGGTCTTCCAAATGAACAATGACCCCAAGCATACTTCCAAAGTTGTGGCAAAATGGCTTAAGGACAACAAAGTCAAGGTATTGGAGTGGCCATCACACATCCCTGACCTCAATTCCATAGAAAATGTGTGGGCAGAACTGACTCAGTTACACCAGCTCTGTGTAAGGGATCTCCTCCTTCTCTTCTGAGGAGTAGCGAGAAGGATCGGAGGACCAATTTGCAGCGTGGTAAGTGTCCATAATGTTTATTTTAATACATGAACTGAACACTACGAAATACAAAACAATAAACGTGAAATGAACGAAGCAGTCCTGTGTGGTACGAACACTAACACGGAAGACAAACACCCACGAAACACAGGTGGAAAAAAGGCTACCTAAGTATGATTCTCAATCAGAGACAACTAACGACACCTGCCTCTGATTGAGAACCATACTAGGCCGAACACAGAAACCAACATACGCCCTGACCATACTAAACAAAGACAAAACAAAGGACCTAAGGTCAGAACCTGACAGTACCCACCCCCAAAGGTGCGGACTCCGGTCGCAAAACCTAAACCTATAGGGGAGTGTCTGGGTGGGCGTCTGTCCGAGGTGGCGGCTCTGGCGCGGGACGTGGACCCCACTCCACCATAGTCCTTCTCCGCCTCTCTATTCGCCTCCGTGGCCTCTTAAGAGTGGCTACCCTCGCCGCCGACCTCGGACTGGGGACCCTCGCCACGGGTCCCGAATGGACGGGAGATTCCGGCAGCGCTGGACGGACAAGAGATTCCGGCAGCGCCGGACAGGCGGGAGACTCTGGCAGCGCCGGACAGGTGGTAGACTCCGGCAGCTCCGGAGTGAAGGGCGATTCTGGCATCGCCTGGCTGACTGATGGCTCTGGCTGCTCCATGCTGACTGACGGCTCTGGCAGCTCCATGCTGACTGACGGCTCTGGCAGCTCCTGGCTGACTGACGGCTCTGGCAGGTCCTGGCTGACTGACGGCTCTGGCAGCTCCATGCTGACTGATGGCTCTGGCAGCTCCTGGCTGACTGACGGCTCAGGACAGACTGGCGGCTCTGGCAGCTCAGGACAGACTGGCGGCTCTGGCAGCTCAGGACAGACTGGCGGCTCTGGCAGCTCAGGACAGACGGGAGGCTCTGGCAGCTCAGGACAGACGGGAGACTCTGGCAGCTCAGGACAGACGGGAGACTCTGGCAGCTCAGGACAGACGGGAGACTCTGGCAGCGCTGGAGAGGAGGAAGGCTCTGACAGCACTGGACAGGCGGGAGCACCTGTAGGGAGAAGACGGAGAGACAGCCTGGTGCGTGGGGCTGCCACTGGAGGGCTGGTACATGGAGGTGGCACCAGATAGACCGGACCGTGAAGGCGCACAGGAGGTCTCGAGCCCCAAGCCTGCCCAACTTTACCTGGTTGAATGCTCCCGTAGCCAGGCCAGTGCGGCGAGGTGGAATACACAAACAGACTGCCCACCCCAACTCACGCCCTGACCATACTAAACAAAGACAAAACAAAGGAACTAAGGTCAGAACGTGACACTCTGTCAGGAGGAATGGGCCAAAAGTCACCCACTTATTGTGGGAAGCATGTGGAAGGCTACCTGAAAAATTAGTTAGTTAAACAATTTAAAGGCAATGCTACCAAATACTAATTGAGTGTATGTAAACGTCTGACCCATTGGCAATGTAATGAAAATTTTGAAAATTTAATGTAATGAAAATTTTGCAAAAGCTGAAATAAATCATTCTCTCTACTATTATTCTCCTCAACTTTACATTCTGAGGAGGGATGTGTGTTCCATTAACGTGTTGGTATGACGAGAATAGCTATTGCAATTATAGGGCCTTGTTCGTTCCACTGAGTGCAACAACACTGCTTGTACTGTCATACGTATCTGAAGCCAGGACGTAGAGAAAATGAGGTGACTGTGTGGTTAGGGAAGTAAGGTATAGATGTAGGAGGTAGCTATAGGTTTACAGTAAGTGGGGTGGATGGCTCTCAAGCTGGAAACCATACAGAGCATCACACATTGCTCAGCTGGAGAGTGGTTGCAAGCCAAACCATGACAAATGTCCCTCAATTGCGAGTGTTGGTTGGGGGAGTGTTCAGCTGAGAAAGTGTAGCCCACATTACCCTTTGGCCTATGAGCTACATGGTTCTGAGTGGTACAGTGGATTTTAAAATGTTTATATCACACATAGCCTCTTTCTTTTAACTCCTCATTCAGTTTCAAGAGGCGTCCTCCCATCCTCCTCTCAGTGTCTAATCAAAACAGAAGCCAATTAGAGCAAGGAAGTGCTTGCGCCCAAATCCCCTGCGCTCTCTCTCGCTCCCTGTTTTTATTTTCTGTTCTGTGATACCCCTGGGCTTCGATTTATTCAATAATGAATAGGAAAACATACCCCCTTGTTATGCTGGCATCACAGTGGGAGAGATTATTTATTATTACTTTTTTATGGGGGAGTAGATCAGCATTATTATTGCAGATAGATTCAAATCAGATCAAATGTATTTATAAAGCCCTTCTTACATCAGCTGATATCTCAAAGAGCAAAGATTGTGGCTTCTATCAATGTAGTTGTCTGCACCATTTCCAATCCCCCATATATATATTTTCTGTAAATATATATTTATTTAAATATATACTGTATTTTATTATTAAATATATTTTCCTTCTTTATTATTTTCCCCTAACCCTACCAACCCTCCGCTAATTGAAGTAAACTAATGGACAACAATACGTAGGCTTCCATTTCCATTTTATACATACTATACTGAACAAAAATATAAACGCAGCAGTCCCATGCTTTAGCTGAAATAAAAGATCCCAGAAATGTTCCAAATGCACAAAAGCTTATTTCTCTCAAATTTGGTTTACATCCCTGTTCGTGAGCATTTCTCCTTTGCCAAAATAATCCATTCACCTGACAGGTGTGAAATATCAAGAAGCTGATTAAACAGCATGATCATTACACAGATGTACCTTGTGCTGGAGACAATAAAAGGCCACTCTAAAATGTGCAGTTTTGTCACACAACACAATGCCACAGATGTCTCAAGTTTTGAGGGAGCGTTCAATTGGCATGCTGACTGCAGGAATGTCAACCAGAGCTGTTGCCAGATCATTTAATGTTAATTTCTCTACCATAAGCCTCCAACATCATTTTAGAGAATTAGGCAGTAAGTCCAACTGGCCTCACAACCACAGACCGACCACGTGTAACCACGCCAGCCCACGACCTCCACATTCGCCTTTTTCACCTGCGGGATCGTCTGAGATCAGCCTCCCGGACAGTTGATGAGACTGAGGAGTATTTATGTCTGTAATAAAGCCCTTTTGTAGGGAAAACTCATTCTCATTCCCCAGTGGGTGGGCCTTTCTCCCAAGTGGGTGGCTGCATCCCTGCCCAGTCATGTGAAATCCATAGATTAGGGCCTAATGAATTTATTTAAATTGACTGATTTCCTTATATGAACTGTAACTCAGTAAAATCATTGAAATTGTTGCATGTTGCATTTATATTTTTGTTCAGTATATAACATTTTTACAGACACAGTATATTTTACATTAGTGATCTTTTTTAAATTAATTTTTTAGCTACCCTCAAATCTATCTCTGAAAACCATCCAGTTTTGATGTCTAATTGCCATATCTTTTTCAATTGTGCTGTGATGTTTCACAAAAGTTCTGAATCTTTCTATTCTCATAGTATCTACGGATTGTTAATTGAAGAAAAACATTTTTGCTAAGATTATCATTATATTATTGATCGACTGACTATGGCTTTTCAAGTCAACCAGCAGTGCTATTTGCAGAGTTAGCTCCAGGTAAATGTTACAATTCTTCAGCCATTCCTGAAGCTACGAGTGGGAGAGTGTAACTACTACTTTGGGATCTGAAAATATGGACATCGTCACTTTCTGTTAATTTGGTTTGTATTGTGTTTTTTGATTATATCACGTGGGAAAAAGAACTCAAGATAGTTCTCAGTCTCCAATTAAGGGTCAACTTTGGACTCAGCATGTTGTTTATCTTTCTAGTAACATATCCCACTAACTCACTGTTGAAGACCATCGGTAGGCTTGTGTGAGCAGCAGCATATAGAACTCTGAGTCTCTAAGCTCACAGACTGATGTAGACGGTGCAGGCTCAGAGAAGCCTCAGTAACTCCATCCCTCACTTCCCCTAACCTGCTATAATTACAGCTATTCAGATGAACTGGCAGTGCCAGTGTTTCCTCTTCATCACGTTCAGCACCATGTACTGCAGGCTAATGATAGAGGTCAGCCATGTTTGGGTTACAGCTTGTTGTATGGGCACTCGGGCAGATAGACAGGAGCTCTAGTCTAATGACTGCACTCTCTTTTCCTCTCTCTCTCTCTTGTTTCCTTTCTTTCCTCTCTCTTTCTTGTTCTTCACTCTCTATCTCAACACGGGGGCCCCTCAGGGGTGCAAGACAAAGGAGCTGATCGTGGACTACAGGAAGCGGAGAGCTGAGCACGCCCCCATCCACATCGACAGGGCTGTAGTGGAGTGGGTCGAGAGCTTCAAGTTCCTCAGTGTCCACATCACTAAGGAATTATCATGGTCCAAACACACCAACACAGTAGTGAAGAGGGCACGACAATGCCTCCTCCCCCTCAAGAGGCTGAAAATATTTGTCATGGGCTCTCAGATCCTCAAAAATGTCTACAGCTGCACCATTAGCATCTTGACTGGCTGCATCACCGCTTGGTATGGCAACTGCTTGGTATCTGACTGTAAGCCGTTACAGAGGGTAGTGCGTACGGTCCAGTACATCACAGGGGCCAATCTCCCTGCCATCCAGGACCTCCATACCAGGCATTGTCAGAGGAAGGTCCCAAAAATTGTCAAAGACTCCAGCCACCAAAATCATAGACTGTTCTCTCTGCTACCACACTGCAAGCGGCACCGATGAACGAAGTCTGGAACCAACAGGACCCTGACAGCTTCTACCAGCCATAACACTGCTAAATAGTTGGTTAAATATACTGAACAAAATTATAAACGCAACATGCAAAATGTTGGTCCCATGTTTCATGAGCTGAAATAAAAGATCCCAAAATGTTCCATACACACAAAACCTTTTTTATCTCTAATTTTGTGCACACATTTGTTTACATCCCTGTTGGTGAGCATTTCTCCTTTGCCAAGACAATCCATCCATCTGACAGTGGTGGCATATCAATAAACTGATTAAACAGCATGAACATTACACAGGTGCTCCTTGTGCATGGGACATTAAAAAGGCCACTCTAAAATGTGCAGCTTTGTCACACAACACAGTGCCACAGATGTCTCAAATTTTGAGGGAGCGTGCAATTGGCAGTACACCCAACTGGCCTCACAACCGCAGACCATGTGTATGTCATGTGGGCAAGCAGTTTGCTGATGTCAACGTTGTGAACAGAATGCCCCATGATGGTGTTGTGGTTATGGTATGAGCAGGCATAAGCTTCGGACTATGAACACAATTGCATTTTATCAAAGGGAATTTTCCTGTTGTCGTGCTATTCATCTGGCGCTATCACCTCATATTTCAGCATAAGCCCTATATCACAAGGATCTGTACACAATTCCTGGAAGCTGAAAATGTCCCAGTTCTTCCATGGCCTGCATACTCACCCGACATGTCACCCATTGAGCATGTTTGGGATGCTCTGGATCAACGTGTACGACAGCGTGTTCCCGTTCCAAAAGCCAGCAACTTCCCACAGCCATTGAAGAGGAGTAGGACAACATTCCACAGGCCATAATCAACAGCCTGATCAACTCTATGTGAAGGAGATGTGTCACGCTGCATGAGGCAAATGGTGGTCACACCAGGTAATGCCTGGTTTTCTGATCCAAACCCGTAACTTTTTTTTAAGGTGTCTGTGACCAACAGATGCAAATCTTTATTCCCAGTCATTTGAAATCCATTAATTAATTTAAATTGACTGATTTCCTTGTATGAACTCAGTAAAATCTTTGAAATTGTTGCATGTTGTGTTTATATTTTTGTTCTGTGTCGTTAACGAAAAAGCTACCCGGACTATCTGCATTGACCCTTTTTTGAGTCATCACATACGCTGCTGCTTCTGTTTATCATGTCGCCTAGTCCCTACCTGTATGTACATATCAACCTCAATTACTCAAGTTACTCATTGTATATTTTTTCATTGTGTTATTATTTTTAAAATTATTTTTCGCTGCATTGTCGGCAAGGGCCTGTAAGTAAGTGTTTCACGGTTAGTTTACACCTGTTGTTTTACAAATCATGTGACACATAACATTAGATATATTTCTCTCTCTCTCTCTCTCTCTCTCTCTCTCTCTCTCTCTCTCTAATTCAATTTAAGGGGCTTTATTGGCAAGGGAAACATGGTTTACATTGACAAAGCAAGTGGAATAGATCATAAACAAAAGTTAAATGAACAATAAAAAATGTACAGTAAACATTACACTCACAAAAGTTCCAAAATAATAAAGACATTTAAAATGTCATATTATGTCTATATACAGTGTTGTAATGATGTGCAAATAGTTAAAGTACAAAAGGGAATATAAATAAACATAAATATAGGTTGCATTTACAATGGTGTTTGTTCTTCACTGGTTGCCCTTTTCTTGTGGCAACAGGCCACACATTTTGCTGCTGTGATTGCACACTGTGGTATTTCACCCAATAGATATGGGAGTTTATCAAAATTGGATTTGTTTTCAAATTCTTTGTGGGTCTGTGTAATCTGAGGGAAATATGTGTCTCTAATATGGTCATACATTTGGCAGGAGGTTAGGAAGTGCAGTTCAGTGTCCACCTCATTTTGTGGGCAGTGTGCACATAACCTTTATTCTCTTGAGAGCTAGATCTTCCCTCTGCGGCCTTTCTCAATAGCAAGGCTATGCTAACTGAGTCTATATATAGTCAAAGATTTCCTTAATTTTGGGTCAGTCACAGTGGTCAGGTATTATACCACTGTACTCTCTGTTTAGGGCCAAATAGCATTCTAGTTTGCACTGTTTTTTTGTAATTTCTTTCCAATGTGTCAAGTATTTTTTTCTCTCTCATGATTTGGTTGGTTCTAATTGTGTTGCTTTCCTGGGTCTCTGCGGGTTATGTTTGTGTTTGTGAACAGAGCCCCAGTGTCACGCCCTGACCTTAGAGATCTCTGTTTATTCTCTATATTTTGGTTGGGTCAGGGTGTGACTAGGGTGGGTACTCTAGTTTTTGTATATCTATGTTTTATTTTTCTTTGTTGGCCTAGTATGGTTCCCAATCAGAGACAGCTGTCTATCGTTGTCTCTGATTGGGGATCATACTTAGGCATCCCTTTTTCCCACCTTCAGTTGTGGGATCTTGTCTTTTTTTGATTGCATGTATTTTTGCACGACGAAGCTTTTCGTTCGTTGAATTGTTTATTGTATTTTTTTGCTGGTTCACATTTTAATAAAATATAATGAACTCAAATCACTCTGCGCCTTGGTCTACCCTTAATGACGAACGTTACACCCAGGACAAGCTCGGTTAGGGGGCTCTTCTCCAGGTTAATTTCTCTGTAGGTGATAGCTATGTTATGAAAGGTTTGAGAATCGCTTCCTTTGAGGTGGGTGGAGAATTTGTGTTGTGGAGAAATGACCAGGCAGGAGACGGGAGTACAGTTTGTTTCGCTTAGTCAAAACCTCTCGTGCTGTACAGCCCCAGCCCAATAGTGCCCATGTGCATTTTCTTTTAGGTGTAGTAACATAACACTTCCGTTATACATTACTGCTTAGTAACATTATAGTAACTAATAATATAAACCATTACTTTTGTCTTATTGAGATTTACTGTCAGGTCTCAGGTCTGACAGAATCTGTGCAGAAGATGTAGGTGCTGCTGTAGGCCCTACTTGGTAGGGGACAGAAGCACCAGATCATCAGCAAACAGAAGACATTTGACTTCAGATTCTAGTAGGGTGAAGCCGGGTACTGCAGACTGTTTTAGTGCCCTAGCCAATTTGTTGAAATATATGTTGAAGAGGCTGGGGCTTAAGCTGCATCCCTGTCTCAACCCCCGGCCCTGTGGAAAGAAATGTGTTTTTTGCTCATTTTAACCGCAAACTTGTTGTTTGTGTACATGGATTTTATAATGTCGTATGTTTTTCCCCCAACACCACTTTCCATCAATTTGTGTAGCAGACCCTCAAGCCAAATTGAGACAAAAGCTTTTTTGAAATAAAAAAAACATGTCTTTGTTTGTCTTTGTTTTGGTTTGTTTGTTTGTCAATTAGAGTGTGCAGGGTAAATATGTGGTCTGTCGTACGGTAATTTGGTAAAAAGACAATTTGACATTTGCTCAGTAGTTTGTTTTTGCTGAGGAAATGTATGAGTCTGCTGTTAATGATAATGCAGAGGATTTTCCCAAGGTTGATGTTGATGCATATCCCCCGGTAGTTATTGTGATCAAATTTGTCTTGGGGTGATCAGTCCTTAGTTCCAAATATTGGGGAAGATGCCAGAGCGGAGGATGATGTTAAAGAGTTTAAGTATAGCCAATTGGAATTTGTGGTCTGTATATTTTATCATTTATACTATCAACACCACAGGTCTTTTTGGGTTGGAGGGTTTGTATTTTGTCCTGTAGTTCATTCAATGTAATTGGAGAATACAGTAGGTTCTGGTAGTCCTTAAAAAGTTGATTCTAAGATTTGTATTTGATCATGTATATGCTTTTGCTGTTTTTCTTTGTTATAGAGCCAAAAAGATTGGAGAAGTGGTTTATCCATACATCTCTGTTTTGGATAGATAACTTTTCATGTTTTTGTTTGTTTAGAGTTTTCAAATTTTCCCAGAAATGGTTAGATTGTATGGATTCTTCAATTACATTGAGCTGATTTCTGGTGTGCTGGTCCTTCTTTTTCCGTAGTGTATTTCAGTATTGTTTCAGTGATTCACCATAGTGAAGGCGTAGGCTCAGGTTTTTCAGGATCTCTATATTTTTGGTTGGATAAGTTTCTCAATTTCTTTCTTAGGTTTTTGCATTCTTCATCAATCCATTTGTCAAAGTTGCTAATTGTCTTAGGTTGTCTGCTTGAATTTGTTTTATTTGATAGGGAAGCTGAGATGTCAAATATACGGTTTAGGTTTTCTACTGCCAAGTTTACACCTTCATTATTACAGTAAAACCCTTTTTATCAGGAGATTGTCTAGAAGGGATTAAATTTATTGTTGCCTAATAGTTTTTTGGTAGATTTCCATACTACTTTACTTCCATCTACAGCATTTCTTAATATTATTTAGTTTCTTTGGCTTTGATGCCTCATGATTGAGCATAGCTCTGTTCGTGTAGAGTGTGACTTTGCTGTGATCTGATAGGGGGGTCAGTGGACTGACTGTAAACGCTCTAAGAGACTCTGGGTTGAGGTCAGTGATAAAGTAGTCTACAGTACTACTGCCAAGAGATGGGCTATAGGTGTACCTCCCAAATGAGTCCCCTCGAAGCCTACCATCGACTATGTACATACCCAGCATCCGACAGAGCGGCAAGAGTTGTGACCCGTTTTTGTTGGTCATAGTTGTCTCTATGGGGGAGGGAATGCTGTCACCTCCAGGTAGGTGTTTGTCCCCCTATGTCCTATGTGCTGAGGGTGTCCGGTTATTGTCCAGTTCTGGTATTTAGGTCGCCACAGACTAGTACATGTCCCTGAGCCTGGAAGTAGTTGATCTCCCCCTTTAGGATGGAGAAGCTGTCATCGTTAAAGTATGGGGATTTTATTGGGGGGATGTAGGTAGCACACAATAAAAAAATTCTCTGTTGAGATAATATCCTTATTAATTTCGAGACAGATGTAAAATGTTCCTGTTTTGACTAATTCAACAGAGTGGGTTGTCTGCTCTTTATCAAATTAGCATCCTCCCTGTGTCTCTTCCCTGTTTCACACCTGGTAGTTTGGTGGATGGGACTACCAACTCTCTGTAACCTAGAGGGCAACCAGTGGGTCCGTCTCCTTTATACCATGTTTCTTGTAGGATGACAATGTCTGTATTTCCAATTTCTTTGATGAAGTCTGGGTTCCTGATCTTTAGGCCAAAGGAAGATGACCTCAGACCTTGTATATTCCAAAATGTGATAGTAAAAGCTTTGTGTTCCATAGTGTCTAGTGTTGTTTTGTGTGGTTTAGGCCCGGACCATCACAGTAGGTGTGAGCAGAGCATGTTGAGTATCTGATACATACCTCTTAGGTTGCAGGATGTGGCTTGGGCGGGTGTAATAGTTGGGGTTAGGCCTGTTGCTCTTCTCATGGCTTGGGCATATGTCCTGCTGTCATGTTGAGGTCCTTGCCACAGGGACGGGGGGCATGAGGTGGGCAGAAGGGGCCTAGGTCTGAAATGGAGGGGGCCTATATAGGCTGTGGCCAGCGTTGCTTGAGGTGGTCTTCGCTGTTTGGGGTGTGGCTGGTGATGCTGTGGTCTGGGTGTAGGTCCTCTTGGTGTGGGTTCTCTCGATGCAGGTCCTTCGGGAGGGGTCTTGCAGGTCTGGGAGGGCGTCTCGCTGGTCTGGGCGGGGTGTACGTTGCTCTGTTGCTCCTGTGTGAGGTGCTGGGGCTACGTTTAAGGGTGACATCCTTCAGGGTCCTAGCAAAAGCTGAGATTGCTGTCTTGTAGAGGTGACCTGGTTGTAAAGCCAGGGTGGAGTGGTGGGTATACATTAGGTTTTGAGACACAGTCTCGCGAAATGCTTGCATTCACCCGCTGTATGGTGGCAGGGTGAAAGTATTTTCGTGGTAGCAGGGTGGAGATAACCACTTGTGCGTTGGAGAAAGTGGAAGAAGCTTTTTCAATCACTCCCCTGATTGCTCTCTCTCTCTCTCTCTCTCTCTCTCTGTCATGTTCAGATCTCACTGATCCTAAACTAATCAGTCCACCCTTTCTCTCTCACACAGGGACAAGATGCCGTTCCACCATGTGACGGCAGGACTGCTGTACAAGGGGAACTACCTGAGTCACTCTCTGTCTGAGGACAATGACAGTGACCAGCTGGCCAGCATCTCTGTGGAGGAGCTAGATGGTGAGTCTCCTCATGGCTTGGCCTGGTACTACTGGGGCTAGGTTTGTTTGGGCTTGGTTTGGTTTGGTTGGGTTGGGCTTGGTTGTTTCTGGTGAGAGGGGATAGAGATTAGGACTGGGACTGTGGATTTGGCTGGTGAGGGTCATAGAGAGAGATTGAGTTTAGGCCGGGGTTTGTGTGTTTGAATTGGGCAGGATAAATAGTAGGCTATATATGGGATAAGTAGTAAGACAGTATTCTGAGCCATGAATCACAGAGGTTGGACCAGTCAAAACATTTATTTACAAACACCGCTTGCCCCTGTTGCTGGAGCCAACAAAGCATTGGCTTTATAAACTATGACTATGAATTTTCTTATCACTTATCGCACAAGTAGAATTTGATTAATGGGCTCTTGCTCTCTCTTGGCATTAATTAGAGGAAGTAGCTGAGTCTGTGTTTATGAATGCTTTTATCTTGTGTGTGTGTGTACGTTGTTCTGAAACTAATCACCCCACTGGCCAGCCCGGCGGTGGAACCCAGCCCAGGCCTGATCGATATTATTCTATCCTCTGCTGGAAACAACAAGATCATCACAGTGCTCATAGTGGAGGGGGGGATTAACTACACTAGCTGCTCTCATACCATAAATACTGTATTAATAAAATGATGCCACATTAAAGGAAAATTCCTAAAAATATATTTTGGTATTTGTTTCAATTGTCCATTGTTGAAATAGTCCCAAAATGTTTTGCTTGTCAGCAATCCTGTTGTCAAGATATGTAACTTTCAAAATACAGAAATCATCATCTTATGATGCATTTCTAAAGCATTTTTAATTTGGTATTTTGTTACGTTACAGCCTTATTCTAAAATTGATCAAATATATATTGTACAAACAATACCTCACAATGACAAACCGAAAACAGGTTTTTAGAAATTTGGGCAAATGTATTAAAAATAAAAAATAAAAATATATTTTTTACATAAGTATTCAGACCCTTTGCTATGAGACTTGAAATTGACCTTGACAACCATCTCTGCAGCACTCCACCCAATCAGGCCTTTATGGTAGAGTGGCCAGAAGAGAGGCGGGGGCGTATGCCTTATGGTTAACGAGACGTGGTGTGGTCACAACAACATACAGGAACTCGGGGTCCTTCTGTTCACCTGATTTAGAATTCCTCACAATCAAATGTCGACAGCATTATCTACCAAGGGAATTCTCTTCGACTATAATCACAGCCGTATATATTCCCCCCCAAGCAGACACATCGATGGCTCTGAACAAACTTTATTTGACTCTATGTAAACTGGAAACCACATATCCTGAGGCTGCATTCATTGTAGCTGGGGATTTTAACAAGTTTAATCTGAAAACAAGACTCCCTAAATTGTATCAGCATATCGATTGTGCAACCAGGGCTGGTAAAACCTTGGATCATTGCTATTGTAACTTCCGAAAATGAATCTTCTGAAAGAACGAACCACTGCTTTTAACCAGGGCAAGGTGACCGGAAACATGACCGAATACAAACAGTGTAGCTATTCCCTCCACAAGGCAATCAAACAAGCTAAGCGTCAGTATAGAGACAAAGTAGAGTCGCAATTCAATGGCTCAGACACAAGAGGTATGTGGCAGGGTCTACAGTCAATCACGGACTACAAGAAGAAAACCAGCCCTGTCACGGACCAGGATGGCTTGCTCCCAGGCAGACTAAATAACTGTTTTTCCCGCTTTGAGGACAATATAGTGCCACTGACACGGCCCGCAACCAAAACATGTGGACTCTCCTTCACTGCAGCCGACGTGAGTAAAACATTTAAACGTGTTAACCCTCGCAAGGCTGCAGGCCTAGATGGCATCCCCAGCCGCGCACTCAGAGCATGCACAGACCAGCTGGCTGGTGTGTTTACGGACATATTCAATCAATCCTTATCCCAGTCTGCTGTTCCCACATGCTTCAAGAGCGCCATCATTGTTCCTGTTCCCAAGAAAGTTAAGGTAACTGAGCTAAATGACTACCGCCACGTAGCACTCACTTCCGTCAACATGAAGTGCTTTGAGAGACTAGTCAAGGACCATATCACCTCCACCCTACCTGACACCCTAGACCCACTCCAATTTGCTTACCGCCCAAATAGGTCCACAGACGATGAAATCTCAACCACACTGCACACTTCCCTAACCCATCTGGACAAGAGGAATACCTATGTGAGAATGCTGTTCATCGACTACAGCTCAGCATTTAACACCATAGTACCCTCCAAACTCGTCATCAAGCTCGAGACCCTGGGTCTCGACCCCGCCCCTTGCAACTGGGTACTGGACTTCCTGACGGGCCACCCCCAGGTGGGGAGGGTAGGTATCAACATCTCCACCCCGCTGATCCTCAACACTGGGGCCCCACAAGGGTGCGTTCTGAGCCCTCTCCTGTACTCCCTGTTCACCCAAGACTGCGTGGCCATGCACGCCTCCAACTCAATCATCAAGTTTGCGGACGACACTACAGTGGTAGGCTTGATTACCAACAACGACGAGACGGCCTACAGGGAGGAGGTGAGGGCCCTCGGAGTGTGTTGTCAGGAAAATAACCTCACACTCAACGTCAACAAAACTAAGGAGATGATTGTGGACTTCAGGAAACAGCAGAGGGAGCACCCCCCTATCCACATCGATGGGACAGTAGTGGAGAGGGTAGTAAGTTTTAAGTTCCTCGGCGTACACATCACAGACAAACTGAATTGGTTCACCCACACAGACAGCATCGTGAAGAAGGCGCAGCAGCGCCTCTTCAACCTCAGGAGGCTGAAGAAATTTGGCTTGTCACCAAAAGCACTCACAAACTTCTACAGATGCACAATCGAGAGCATCCTGTCGGGCTGTATCACCGCCTGGTACGGCAACTGCTCCGCCCACAACCGTAAGGCTCTCCAGAGGGTAGTGAGATCTGCACAACGCATCACCGGGGGCAAACTACCTGCCCTCCAGGACACCTACACCACCCGATGTCACAGGAAGGCCATAAAGATCATCAAGGACATCAACCACCCGAGCCACTGCCTGTTCACCCCGATATCATCCAGAAGGCGAGGTCAGTACAGGTGCATCAAAGCAGGGACCGAGAGACTAAAAAACAGCTTCTATCTCAAGGCCATCAGACTGTTAAACAGCCACCACTAACATTGAGTGGCTGCTGCCAACACACTGACTCAACTCCAGCCACTTTAATAATGGGAATTGATGGGAATTGATGTAAAATATATCACTAGCCACTTTAAACCATGCTACTTAATATGATGTTTACATACCCTACATTATTCATCTCATATGTATATGTATATACTGTACCCTATATCATCTACTGCATCTTTATGTAATACATGTATCACTAGCCACTTTAAACTATGCCACTTTGTTTACATACCCTACATTACTCATCCCATATGTATATACTGTACTCGATACCATCTACTGCATCTTGCCTATGCCGTTCTGTACCATCACTCATTCATATCTTTATGTACATATTCTTTATCCCTTTACACTTGTGTGTATAAGGTAGTAGTTTTGGAATTGTTAGGTGAGATTACTCGTTGGTTATTACTGCATTGTCGGAACTAGAAGCATTTCGCTACACGCGCATTAACATCTGCTAATCATGTGTATGTGACAAATAAATTTGATTTGATTTGATATGAGAAGGAAGCCACTCCTTAGTAAGAGACACGTTTTTTATATTTTATTTTGTTACGTTACAGCCTTATTCTAAAATTGAGATTGCTTGGAGTTTGGCACCTAAAGGCACCTTAACACTCTCAGACCATGAGAAACAAGATTCTCTGGTCTGATGAAGCCAAGATTGAACTCTTTGGCCTGAATACCAAGTGTCATGTCTAGACGAAACCTGGCACCATCCCTACGGTGAAGCATGGTGGTGGCAGCATCACGCTGTGTAGATGTTTTTCAGCTTCAAGGAATGGGAGACAATTCAGGATGGAGGGAAAGAGGAGCGGGGCAACGCAGAGAGAGATCCTTGATGAAAACCTGCTCCAGAGCACTCTGGACTTCAGACTGTCGCGAAGGTTCACCTTCCAACAGGACAACGACCCTAAGCACACAGCCAAGACAACGCAGGAGTGGCTTCAGGACAAGTCTCTGAATGTCCTTGAGTGGCCCAGCCAGAGACCAGACTTTAACCTGATTGAACATCTCTGGAGAGACCTGAAAATAGATGTGCAGCGATGCTCCACGTCCAACCTGACAGAGCTTGAGGGGATCTGCAGAGAAGAATGGGAGAAACTCCCCAAATACAGGTGTGCCACGCTTGTAGCATCATACCTAAGAATACTCAAGGCTGTAATTACTGCCAAAGGTGCTTCAGCAAAGTACTGAGTAAAGGGTCTGAATACTTATGTAAATAAGGTATTTCTCTTTTTTATTTTCAGAACATTTGCAAGTATTTCTAAAAACCTGTTTTTGCTTTGCCATTATGGGGTATTTTGTGTAGATTAATGAGGGATAAAACTATCTAATCCATTTTAGAATATTTATTTCAAAAAATGTTAACCTTTATTTAACTAGGCAAATCAGTTAAGAACAAATTCTTATTTATAATGATGGCCTACCCCGGCCGACGCTAGGCCAATACAGCCTGGATTCGAACCAGAGATTGTAGTGACGCCTCTTGCACTGAGATGCAGTGCCTTGGACTGCTGCGCCAATCGGGAGTGTAACGTAACAGAATGTGGAAAAAGAGAAAACTGAATACTTTCCAAATGTACTGTAACACACTACACTAGAGTAATGATTAGCCATCATCTCCTTGGCTTATTAATTTATCCATAGTTCTATATTTCAACCATGTTCACCATTTCTACCATGGGGATATTTACTGAGGAAATTTGGTGTAGCTACCTGTAAGTGTCTTTATCTATGGCCATTAAAGTGAAACAATGTTACTGTACTGCGTTGAACTAGCTAACTCAATGCATACAGCACGTTGTCATCAGTCAGCTTTAGTACAGGTACACATTGTTAACCTCTCAGCCTGTTGGAGGGGATGTAGTTTCCTTTTGTGTCTTATTCTACTTGCATGTTTTGGACTGTTTGATTTGTGTGTGGTTGATATGTGTGTGTGCAGTGCTCTGAGCGCTGCAGCATGTAGAATAGATGTTGGTGTGGGTAGAGAGCTTTGTGTACCAGGTAGTCTTGCCTCCGTCGAGGCCGATCTGTGCTGCTACTGCTTCTGCTGCTGTGTCTGAAAGGTCAGGCAAGATGTGGATATGATATTGTAATTTATAGACACATACAGCACTGATAGCACTAACTTCATATCACAAAGCACATAACACACATTTGATACACTGAGAAAGAAGGGATAAGTAGCGTTCAGTAGGGAGACACTATTTTTAACACTATTTTCTAACCAGGAGCTACTACTTGAAGTTGTCCAATTAAAACAAATATTGAAGTTTTACGTTGTAAAAAGTTTTACTATGGTGTGCCCTACTGAACATGAGTGCTGATGCACTTGGCCTAGATTGCAATGCAGGGTGCTGTTAAAGTGACTCTAAATTGAAGTCTTTTTTACTCTGATTCATTTCTCCATCTGACATTTTCCTTGGGTATTCCTGTTCCTTTGGTATTACTTTGTCATACAGGATGTTAAATTATTCTCCCCTGTAAAGCTTTGGTTTTCAGAGCATCAGAGCACGTGATTGATATGGGAGCAGTTGTGCATGAAATAGAGAAAAAGCGGGAGAGAGCTGTATGAATATACGACCCGTGGTCTGAATGTTGTTGGTGTTCAAATGGGCCCGAGCCCTCACACAGGAACCTACTCTACAAAGGCCTGAGTCACTCACTGTTCTGTTCTGCTGTGATCCTCCTGATGGGTTTATTCATGAGGCATTCATTTCAATGTACCAAAATAAATCCATACACCTTTGATGTGCTTGTGTTTTTCTCTGTTTTGTTGTGCTGTGTGTGTGTGTGTGTGTTCTCTTTCACAAACACATTGCTAAAACGAGTGTCTCTGGTTAGAACAAGCTTTTGTACTCTGTTATGAATGATAATGGCTGAGTGTGTTTGCTCGGGCCAGATGTTTTGGGAAGCAGGGAAGGACAAAATACTTTTCAGAGGCTAGTACAACAACTAACCTGAACCCTCGGTAACATCTGAGTGCTTTTATGTTCCGAAATATCATTTCAGATTTTACGAGGTGATTTAAATACAGAGAAAAAACATGACATTTACACACCATTGTCCTCCTTGCAGCTCAGAGCTCCAAATCACTCCTACTAATCCTGACTGGCTATGAATAAATGACAGCTTCTCAGCACATGCTTGACAGGTGATTGACCAAGGATAGGCTAAAGATTGGCAGCATGGGCAGGCCTCCTCTAGCATGAAACTTTACTTCACGCTTAGGTTATCTTTAGACTACAATAAGTATCAGTTAACCTGTTGTTTGTTCCTTCTTATGGTTTCTTTGAAGAACTCTACCACTACGATGTTTTGTTTATTGACATGGTCTTTTCAAGACTGGACCCGTAAGATTCATTTTCTTGTTAGCACATGTATTCCCAAGTGTATGACATTCTATCCCATATCTGGGACACGTTTGGAATTAATTCATGTTTGAGTTAGCCTATGTCTTGGGTGAGGGGCAGTCCTGTCTAATACATTGTTGCATTGATGCAAGGCCACTGGTCCTGGTGAATTAAATCTAAAGTGGGGCAAAAAAATATTTAGTCAGCCACCAATTGTGCAAGTTCTCCCACTTAAAAAGATGAGAGAGGCCTGTAATTTTCATCATAGGTACACTTCAACTATGACAGACAAAATTAGAAAAACAAAACAAAGAATCACATTGTAGGATTTTTTTATGAATTTATTTGCAAATTATGGTGGAAAATAAGTATTTGGTCACCTACAAACAAGCAAGATTTCTGGCTCTCACAGACCTGTAACTTCTTCTTTAAGAGGCTCCTCTGTCCTCCACTCGTTACCTGTATTAATGGCACCTGTTTGAACTTGTTATCAGTATAAAAGACACCAGTTGACAACCTCAAACAGTCACACAGCCAAGACCAAAGAGCTGTCAAAGGACACCAGAAACAAAATTGTAGACCTGCACCAGGCTGGGAAGACTGAATCTGCAATAGGCAAGCAGCTTGGTTTGAAGAAATCAACTGTGGGAGCAATTATTAGGAAATGGAAGACATACAAGACCACTGATAATCTCCCTCGATCTGGGGCTCCACGCAAGATCTCACCCCGTGGGGTCAAAATGATCACAAGAACGGTGAGCAAAAATCCCAGAACCACACGGGGGACCTAGTGAATAACCTGCAGAGAGCTGGGACCAAAGTAACAAAGCCTACCATCAGTAACACACTACGCCGCCAGGGACTCAAATCCTGCAGTGCCAGACGTGTCCCTCTGCTTAAGCCAGTACATGTCCAGACCCGTCTGAAGTTTGCTAGAGAGCATTTGGATGATCCAGAAGAAGATTGGGAGAATGTCATATGGTCAGATGAAACCAAAATATAACTTTTTGGTAAAAACTCAACTCGTCGTGTTTGGAGGACAAAGAATGCTGAGTTGCATCCAAAGAACACCATACCTACTGTGAAGCATGGGGGTGGAAACATCATGCTTTGGGGGCGGTTTTTCTGCAAAGGGACCAGGACGACTGATCCGTGTAAAGGAAAGAATGAATGGGGCCATGTATCGTGAGATTTTGAGTGAAAACCTCCTTCCATCAGCAAGGGCATTGAAGATGAAACGTGGCTGGGTCTTTCAGCATGGCAATGATCCCAAACACACCGCCCGGGCAACGAAGGAGTGGCTTCGTAAGAAGCATTTCAAGGTCCTGGAGTGGCCTAGCCAGTCTCCAGATCTCAACCCCATAGAAAATCTTTGGAGGGAGTTGAAAGTCCGTGTTGCCCAACAACAACCCCAAAAGGAGATCTGCATGGAGGAATGGGCCAAAATACCAGCAACAGTTTGTGAAAACCTTGTGAAAACTTACAGAAAACGTTTGACCTCTGTCATTGCCAACATAGGGTATATAACAAAGTATTGAGAGAAACTTTTGTTATTGACCAGATACTTATTTTCCACCATAATTTGCAAATAAATTCATTAAAAATCCTACAATGTGATTGTCAGGATTTTTTTTCTCTCATTTTGGATGTCATAGTTGAAGTGTACCTATGATGAAAATTACAGGCCTTTCTCATCTTTTTAAGTGGGAGAACTTGCACAATTGGTGGCTGACTAAATACTTTTTTGCCCCACTGTATGTATTCCAGTAGTACCCAGCCTCAAACTATTCAGTTTTCAGCTGTGTGCTGAAGCATACCATGCAATCATAGTGTTCTTTAGAGATCTGACATTCCATCTCTATTACATGCTTTAAGATGGTCACTATTGTTCCTTTACCCAAGAAGCCAAAGGTAACTGAACTAAATGACTATCGCCCCGTGGCATTCACTTCTGTCATCATGAAGTGCTTTGAGAGACTGGTCAAGGATCATATCACCTCCACCTTACCTGTCACACTAGACCCACTTCAATTTGCATACCGCCCCAATAGTTCCACAGACAATGCAATCGCCATCACACTGCCCTATCTGGACAAGAGGAATACCTATGTAAGAATGTTGTTCATTGATTACAGCTCAGCATTCAACACCATAGTACTCTCCAAGCTCATCATTAAGCTTGAGGCCCTGGGTCTCAACCCCGCCCTGTGCAATTGGGTCCTGGACTTCCTGAACGTCTGCCACCAGGTGGTGAAGGTAGGAAACAACATCCCCACTTTGCTGAACATCAACACTGGGGCCCCACAAAGGTGCATGCTCAGCCCCCTCCTGTACTCCTTGTGAGTGAGGGCTCGGTTGTGTTATTTTGAAAAGTTTGTTGTTTGAAAGTGTGTTGGAAAGTTCTTGGTAGCTATCTAACTTCTTAGTTTGGACCCCGTGATGCAGTTGGCATCAGTTGCTGTGAGTGCTAGTCTCTGTTCAGTGATCTTGCTGACCAAGGACGGGTCTGAGGAGGTATTTGCTAGCTGCTAGCTAGCTGCATATCAAGCTTGCTGGGTTTTCTTGAACACAGCCCGCGACGCGGTAAGCCATTGTGGCTGGGACCGCGGATTGTCCCGGTTTTGTGACTGTCTAGATCCCTGCTGTTTTTTTTTTCAATCTTCCCTGTGACCTGCCCTATCTGGAACTGTGAGTAGTAACAGCGTAACCTTACGTTGCTAGCTACCATGACAAAGACCAAAGCCGGCGGGAGTACCGTTGAGGACAGTGGTGTGTCTCCATCACATGTGAACAATCTTTTAAACACACTTAAAGAGTCCTACAAGCAGTTGTTACATCAACAAGAAAATAGCTTCAAGTGTTTTGTCCAAATACTTGTGGATTCTACTAATAAAAGAATGGACGACCTGACCAGAGAGGTCCAGGACCTGAAGAACAGTTTTCAGTTCTCACAGGGTCAAGTCGATGAGTTGAAACAGGAGAACGGCATGATGACAGCAATCTGTAAGTCATTGAGAGAGGACATCAGTTCAGTGTGTGAATCCATGATAACAATGACGGATAAATCTCGAGGGACAATCAAGGCAGAACAACATGGTTGTGGACAGATTTGCAGAATCTCCACATGAGACCTGGACGGAGTCTGAGGACAAGGTGAGGGAAATGATCTCTGAAATATTGAAGATGGACCACAAGAAGATTGAGGTGGAGCACGCCCACAGGACTAGAAAACCCACCACCAGCCCAGGTGATAGGCTCAATGCCGATAGTGGTCAAGTTTCTGAGGTTCAAGGACAAGATAGCTGTTCTGGAAAGAGCCAAGAACTTGTGAGGTACGTATATCTTCCTCAGCAAGGACTATCCTGAAGCTGTTCGCCAGTGAGGAAAGAACTGATCCCAGCCATGAAAGCTGCCAGAGCGTGTGAGGACATCGCTTACATCCGCTATGACAGGCTCATTGTCCACCCTCCCTCCCAGAAGCCTGGAAGGGATGAGAGAGAGCCAAGCCTATAGGTTCGTGGCTTCAACCCCACAGCACACACACACCAATTAATCTATGGACTGCTGAATGTATATTTTTTTCTCTTGCTTTGTTTGCTCTTTTCAGTATTATGTCTATCTCTGATAAGCTACCCAGGAAAGGGCTGAAAATAGCTCATATTAATATATGTAGCCTTAGAAATAAGGTTAATGAAATCAATAACTTGCTAACATCAGAACATTCATATATTAGCCATTTCTAATATATAATTAATTTGATGAGACAGTAGTAGCAATACAAGGATGTAACATCTATAGAAGAGACAAATGCTTATGGGGGAGGTGTTGCGATATATATTCAGAGCCATATCCCTGTAATGCTTAGAGAAGATCTTATGTCAAGTGTTATTGAAGTGTTGTGGTTGGTCAATGTCTAAATAATATGTGTGAAATACTTGATAGTGTATGTGATGTAAACAAAGAGGTCAACTTTTCTGGGGACCTGAATATTGACTGGTTTTCATCAAGCTGTCCACTCAAGAGGAAGCTTCTTACTGTAACCAGTGCCTGTAATCTGGTTCAGGTTACTAATCAACGTACCAGGGTGTTTACAAACACTACAGGAACAAGATCATCCACATGTATCTATCACATTTGTACTAATACTGTAGAACTTTGTTCTAAAGCTTTATCCGTACCCATTGGATGCAGTGATTACAATATACTTACTATATCCAGGAAGCCAAAGTTCCAACAGCTGGGCCTAAAATAGTGTATAAGAGATCATACAAAAGATTTTGCTGTGACTCTTATGTGGATGATGTTAAAAATATTTGTTGTTCTGATGTGATTAATGAGGATCATCCAGATGCTGCACTTGATGAATTTATGAAATTGCTTCTTCCAATTATTGATAAACATGCACCTGTTAAATAACTGACTGTTAGAACTGTTAAGTCGCCATAGATTGATGAGGAATTGAAAAACTGTATGGTTGAAAGAGATGGGGAAAAGGAGTGGCTATTAAGTATGGCTGCACATCTGACTGGCTGTATTATGAAGCCAAGATCAATTATATAAAAAATGATGGAAAAACTACTTTGGAGTAGTTTAAATTAAATTATGGGCAGAAAGACAAATTCAACTCCACCTTTCATCGAATCAGATGGCTGATGGCATCACAAAATCATTGAAGATGTTGCCAATCATTTGAATGATTACGTCATTGGCAAAGTGGGCAAACTTAAGCAGGAAACGCCAACAATGAACAGTGAGCAATTGTATTCATGCATAAAAAAATGAATAATTAAGTGAAAAGCATTGCAAGTTTAAATTTTGTAAATTTAGTGTGGGAGAGGTGGGAAAATTATTGTTAGCAATCAATAATGACAAACCTCCTGGCATTGAGAACTTAGATGGAAAGCTACTGAGGATGGTAGTTGACTATATCCACTCCTATCTGTCCTATTTTCATCTGAGCCTAGAGGAAAGTCTTTGTCCTTAGGCCTGGAAGGAAGCCAAAGTAATTCCGCTACCCAAGAGTGGTAAAGTGGCCTTTACTGGTTCCAACAGCAGACCTATAAGCTTGCTGCCAGTTCTTAGCAAACTGTTGGAAAAAATTGTTTTTGACCAAATACAGTGCTATTTCTCTGTAAACAAATTAACAGCAGACTTCCATCATGCTTATAGAGAAGGGCACTCAACATGTACTGCACTGACACAAATGACTGATGATTGGTTTAAATAAATTGATAATAAGAAGATTGTGGAAGGGTACTGTTAGATTTCATTGCAGCTTTTGATATTATTTACCATAAGCTGTTGTTGAAAAAACATATGTGTTATGGCTTTTCAACCTCTGCCATATTGTGGATTCAGAGCTATGTATCTAATAGAACTCAAAGGGTTTTCTTTAATGGAAGCTTCTCTAATGTCAAACATGTAAAGTGTGGCGTACCGCAGGGCAGTCTCTAGTCCCTCTACTCTTTTCTATTTTTCCAATGACCTGCCACTGGAATTAAACAAAGCATGTGTGTCCATGTATGCTGATGATTCAACCATATACACATCAGCAACCACAGCTAATGAAGTCACTGAAACCCTTAACAAAGAGTTGCAGTCTGTTTTGGTACAAATCCTTTCTTAAGTGCTAGACCTCAGCTGAATCTGGTAATGAATGGTGTGGCTGTTGAACAAGTTGAGGAGACTAAATTACTGGGCGTTACCTTAGATTGTAAACTGTCATGGTCAAAACATATAGATTCAATGGTTGTAAAGATGGGGAGAGGTCTGTCCGTAAGAAAGAGATGCTGTGCGTTTTTGACAGTACACTCCAAAAAGCAAGTTCTGCAGTCTCTCATTTAGTCTAATCTTGTTTATTGTCCTGTCGTGTAGTCCAGTGCTGCAAGGAAATACCTAGTTTAGCTGCAACTGGCCCAGAACAGAGCGGCACATTTAGCTTTTCATTGTAATCAGAGGGCTGATATAAATACTATGCGTACCAGTCTCTCTTGGCTAAGAATTGAGGTGAGACTGACTGCATCGCTTCTTCTTTTTAAAAGAAACATTAGAACAAACGTGTTGGAAATCCCAAATTGTTTGCATTGTCAACTTACGCACAGCTCTGACACACACAATTACCCCATCAGACATGCCACCTTTTCACAGTCCCCAAATCCATAACAAATTCAAGAAAGCATAGAGTATCATATAGAGCCCTTATTGCATGGATCTTCCATCCATCTCATATTGCTCAAATAAACAGCAAACCTGGTTTTAAAAAACAGATATGGCAACACCTCACGGCACAACGCCTCTCCCCTATTTGACCTAGATAGTTTGTGTGTATACATTGATATGTAGGCTACGTGTGCCTTTAAAAAAAATATGATGTAGTTCTGTCCTTGAGCTGTTCTCGTCTATTGATGTTCTGTATTTTGTCATGTTTGTGTGGACCCCAGGAAGAGTAGCTTCTGCTTTTGCAACAGCTAATGGAGATCCTAATAAAAAAACAAATACCAAAAACTAAATGTCACAGTAATGCCAAAAAGGTTATCAACGACAACAACCACCCAAGCCACTGCCTGTTCACCCTGCTACCATCCAGAAGGCGAGGTCAGTACAGGTGCATCAGAGCTGGGACCGAGAGACTGAAAAATAGCTTCTATCTCAAGGCCATCAGACTGTTAAATAGCCATCGCTAACATTGAGAGGCTGCTGCCTACATACAGACTTGAAATCATTGGCCACTTTAATAAATGGAACACTAGTCACTTTAATAATGCCACTTTAATACTGTTTACGTATCTTACATTACTCATCTCATATGTATATACTATATTCTATACCATCTATTGCATCTTGCCTATGCCTCTCGGTCATTGCTTATCCATATATTTATATGTATATATTCTTATTCCATTCCTTTAATTTGATTTGTGTGTATTAGGTAGTTGTTGTGGAATTGTTAGATTACTTGTTAGATATTACTAGAAGCACAAGCATTTCACTAAACTCTCAATAACATCTGTTAACCATGTGTATGTGACCAATACAATTAGATTTGACTCATTTAAAAACATCCATGGCTGCCTCTCTCTCTCTCTTACAATCTCACTGCATCTCTCTCTTTCCCCTCTCTCTCTTTCCTTCTATCCCCCCCTCTCTCTATTTCTCTCTCCAGTTCTCTGTCTCGCTCTCCCTGCTCACTGCCTCCCTGCCATAAGCCCAATTTTCTCTGTAAACACACTAATAAAATATTAATTCATGAAAGCAGAGAGGAGCCTGCTGACTTTTAGGCTTGACGCTGATGGGTATCTTTCAAACTGACACAGTACAGCGGCTTGTCGTACACACAGAGCAAGCTTATTTGCCACCACCATCTAAGTTGCCTGCAGGTTATTGCAGATGTCATTTGCAATGTTCTTGATATAAGGCACAGAGTTAAAATAATTCCTAACCATGGTGTATCCTCTCCTCTCCTCCTTGTGTTGACAGAGATCCGGGAGGCATTCAGAGTGCTGGACCGGGATGGGAACGGGTTCATCTCCAAGCAGGAGCTGGGTATGGCCATGAGGTCCCTGGGATACATGCCCAGTGAGGTGGAGCTGGCCATCATCATGCAGAGACTAGACATGGATGGTGAGTCACCTTCAGTACCCATTTCACACATTTACAGTATACAGACACATGAAGTTGCACATGCAACAGAAGGTCCCATGTTCGAGTCCAGTGAGAGACAGGAGCCCACTCTGTTACACGCACACATACATATTTAAACATGAAGAGATCCCTTCCCTCCTGTTTACACACCACGATCACGCCTTCACAAAGACATGGTCATATACACACTGTCAGAAACACACATATACATAAATAGATCCCGCTCTTCCTTTTTTACACATTCATACACATGTTCCTACATACAGTTCCCTTAGAAAGTATTCAGACCCCTTTACTTTTTCCACATTTTGTTACTTTACAGCCTTATTCTAAAATTGATTAAATAAAAATCCTCCTCAATCTACACACATAATGACAACGCGAAAAAAGTTTTTTGAAATTTGAGCAAATGTATTACAAATACAAAACACAAATGCCTTATTTACATAAGTATTCAAACCCTTAGCTATGAGAATTGAGCTCAGGTACATTCGGTTTCCATTGATCATCCTTAAGATGTTTCTACAATTTGATTGGAGTCCCCCTGTAGTAAATTCAAATGATTTAGCATAATTTGGAAAGGGACACACCTGTCTATATAAGGTCCCACAGTTGACAGTGCATGTCAGAGCAAAAACCAAGAATTGACCATAGACCAGATTTTGTTAGGCACAGATCTGGGGAAGGGTACCAAAAAATGTCTGCAGCATTGAAGGTCCCCAAGAACACAATGTCCTCCATCATTCTTAAATGGGAAAAGTTTGGAATCACCAAGACTCTTCCTAGACCTGGACGCCTGGCCAAACTGAGCAATTGGGGGAGAAGGGCCTTGATCAGGGAGATGACCAAGAACCCGATGGTCACTCTGACAGATCTCTAGAGTTCCTCTGTGGAGATGGGAGAACTTTCCAGAAGGACAACCATCTCTGCAGCACTCCACCAATCAGGCCTTTACGGTAGAATGGCCAGGCTGAAGCCTCTCCTTAGTAAAAGGCACATGACAGCCCGCTTGGAGTTTGCCAAAAGGCCCCAAAAGACTCTCATGCTGTGGAGATGTTTTTCTGCAGCAGGGACTTGGAGACTATTCAGGATCAAGGGAAAGATGAACTGAGCAAAGTACAGAGAGATGCTTGATAAAAACCTGCTCCAGAGCCCTCAAAACCTCAGACTGGGGTGAAGGTTGACCTTCCAACAGGACAATGACCATAAGCACACAGCCAATAAAACACAGGAGTTTCTGTCCTTGAGTGGCCCAGCCAGAGCCCGGACTTGAACCCGATCGAACATCTCTGGAGAGACCTGAAAATAGCAGTTCAACAACTCTCAAATCAAATCAAATTGTATTTGTCACATCGGCCGACTACAACAGGTTTCACCTTGCAGTGAAATTATTATTTACAAGCCCTTAAACAACAATGCAGTTTGAAGAAAAATAAGTGTTAAGAAAGTATTTATTAGAATAAAGTGAAGTAAAACAGTTTTTTAGAAGAATCTAACAGTAGCGAGGCTAATTTGTAAGTCGCTCTGGATAAGAGCGTCTGCTAAATGACTTAAATGTAAATGTAAATGTATATACTGGGGGTACTGGTACAGAGTGAATGTGCAGGGGCACAGGTTAGTTGAGGTAATTGAGGTAATATGTACATGTAGGTTGAGGTAAAGTGACTATGCATGGATAATAAACAGAGAGTAGAAGCAGCATAAAAATGGAGTAGGGGGACAATGCAAATAGTCCGGGTAGCCATTTTATTAGCTGTTCCGGAGTCTTATGGTTTAGGGGAAGAAGCTGATAAGAAGCCTTTTGGACATTGACTTTGCGCTCCGGTACTGCTTGCCGTGTGGTAGCAGAGAGAACAGTCTATGACTAGTGTTGCTGGAGTCTTTGGCAATAAAGGTCCTGGATGGCAGGAAGCTTGGCCCCAGTGATGTACTGGGCCGTACACACTACCATCTCTAGAGCCTTGCGGTCGGAGGCCAAGTAGTTGCCATACCTGGCGGTGATACAACCGGTCAGAATGCTCTTGATGGTGCAGCTGTAAAACTTTTTGAGGATCTGAGGACCCATGCCAAATCTTTTCAGTCTCCTGAGAGGGAATAGGCGTTGTTGTCCCCTCTTCACGACTGTCTTGGTGTGTTTGGACCATGATATTTATATCCTTTGTCTTGATCACGTTGAGGGAGAGGTTGTTGTCCTGGCACCACACTGCCAGCTCTCTGACCTCCTCCCTACAGGCTGTCTCATCGTTGTTGGTGATCAGGTGTCGTCGGCAAACTTAATGATGGTGTTGGAGTCATGCTTGGCCATGCAATCAAATGTGAACAGGGAGTACAGGAGGGGATTGAGCACGCACCCCTGGGGGGCTCCTGTGTTGAGGATCAGTGTGGCAGATGTGTTTTTGCCTACCCTTACCACCTGGGGGCGGTCCGTCAGAAAGTCCAGGATCCAGTTGCAGGTAGGTGTTTAGTTCCAGGGTCCAAGCTATAGTCAATGAATAGCATTCTCACATAGGTGTTCCTTTTGTCCAGGTGGGAAAGGGCAGTGTGGAGTGCAATAGAGATTGCATCATCTGTGAATCTGTTGGGGAGGTATGCCAATTGGAGTGGGTCTAGGGTTTCTGGGATAATGGTGTTGATGTGATCCATGACCAGCATTTCATAGCACTTCATGGCTACAGATGTGAGTGCTACGGGTCGGTAGTCATTTAGGTAGGTTACCTTAGTGTACTTGGGTACAGGGACCATGGTGGTCTGCTGGAAACATGCTGGTATTACAGTCTCGGTCAAATATAAGGTTGAAAATGTCAGTGAAGACACTTGCCAGTTGGTCAGTGCATGCTCGGAGTACACGTTCTGGTAATCTGTCTGGCCCTGCGGCCTTGTGAATGGAGACCTGTTTAAAGGTCTTACTCACATCGGCTATGGAGAGCATGAACACACAGTCGTCTGGAACAGCTGATGCTCTCATGCATGCTTCAGTGTTGCTTGCCTCGAAGCGAGCATAGGCTTGTTTCACTGAGCAGCTCGCAGCTGTGCTTCCCTTTGTAGTCCGTAATAGTTTACAAACCCTGCCAAATCCAACGAGCGTCAGCGCCGGTGTAGTACGATTCAATCTTAGTCCTGTATTGATGCTTTGCCTGTTTGATAGTTCATCGGAGGGCATGGCGCGAATTCTTGTGAGCATCCAGGTTAGAGTCCCGCTCCTTGAAACCGGCACCTCTACCCTTTATCTCAGTGTGGATGTTGCCTGTAATCCATGGCTTCTGGTTTGGGTATGTACATACGGTCACTGTGCGGACTATGTCATCAATGCACTTATTGATGAAGCCAGTGACTGATGTGGTGTACTATTCAATGCCATCTGAAGAATCCCAGAACATATTCCAGTCTGTGGTAGCAAAACAGTCCTCTAGCTTAGCATCTTTGTCATCTGACCACTTCCTTATTGAGCGAGTCGCTGGTACTTTTGGCTTGTAAGCAGGAATCAGGAGGATAGAGTTATGGTCAGATTTGCCAAATGGAGGGCGAGGGAGAGCTTTGTATGCATCTCTGTGTGTGGAGTAAAGGTGGTCTAGAGTTTTTTTCCTCTTGTTGCACATGTAACATGCGTATAGAAACGAGTTAAAACAGATTTAAGTTTCCCTGCATTAAAGTCCCCGGCCACTAGGAGCGTTGCCTCTGGATGAGGATTTTCTTGTTTGCTTATGGCCTTATACAGCTCGTTGGGTGCTGTGTTAGTGCCAGTGGTGGTAAATACACAGCTACGAAAAATATAGATTAAAACTCTCTTGGTAAATAGTGTGGTCCACAGCTTATCATGAGATACTCTACCTGAAGCGAGCAAAACCTCAAGACTTCCTTAATATCAGATTTCGTGCACCAGCTGTTATTTACAAATAAACTCAGACTGCCACCCCAGAGACCACCACAGCTGTTCTATCTGAACCCAGCCAGCTGTATTTTATTCATGTCGTCATTCAGCCACTTCCATTTTATTATCCAATGATTTGACGTTGGATAAAATCAAATCAAACTTTATTTGTCACATGTGCCGAATACAACAAGTGTAGACTTTACCGTGAAATGCTTACTTACAAGCCCTTAACCAACAGTGCAGTTCAAGAAGAAGAAAATATCTACCAAGTAGACTAAAATAAAAAGTAATAATAAAAAGTAACACAAATAGAATAACGAGGCTATATACAGGGGACACCGGTACCGAGTCAGTGTGCGGGGGTACAGGCTAGTTGAGGTAATCTGTACATGTAAGTGGGGGGGCAAAGTGACTATGCATAGGTAACAAACAAACAGCGAGTAGCAGCTGATGGTAAAGAGTAATCGCTGTCCTGATACCCAGAAGCTCTTTTTGGTCATAAGAGACGGTGGCAGACACATTATGTACAAAATACATTTCAAATAACGCAAACAAACACACACAATAGCACAATTGGTTGGGAGCCTGTAACACGGCAGCCATCTCCTCCGGCGCCATCCAACCTGACAGAGCTTGAGAGGATCTGCAGAGAAGAATGGGACAAACTCCCCAAATACAGGTGTGCCAAGCTTGTCGTGTCATACCCAAGACTCAAGGCTGTAATCGCTGCCAAAGGTGCTTCAACAAAGTACTGAGTAAAGGGACTGAATACTTATGTAAATGTGATATTTCAGTTTTTATTTGTAGATATTTTTGTAAAAGTATTAAAAACCTGTTTTTACTTTGTCATTATGGGGTATTGTGTGTAGATTGATGAGGGGGGAAAAAACTATTTAATCCATTTTAGAATAAATCAGTAACCTAACAAAATGTGGAAAAAGTCAAGGGTAATGAGTACTTTCCGAAGGCACAGTATGACTACATAATCACAAACATAATAAATACATTGACATGAGTGCTCATTCACCATTATGCACACACATTTGCATGTACATACAGTACATTACATGCACACAGTAATGTGCACTCATTCGCACCATACTTTCATATCACAACCTCCACTTTACACTTTAAATAAGCATGAAGGATCCTACTATCCAAACACACACCGGAAGAGCACTTAACACATCCCACAGTCCCATTGCAACAATATTTGTCTCTAAACTGTCTATGTGTAAAATGTTGGCTGTGGTCCCTTGCTCCCTTTCATCTTAATGAACTGTGTTGCACATATTTACGCTAACAAACACATGCGTACACACACAAACAAACACACACAACACACGTGATTACAAGTTGGGTGAATTTTGGCACATTTCTTCTGACAGAGATGGTGTAACTGAGTCAGGTGTGTAGGCTTCCTTGCTTTCACAGGCTTTTCCAGTTCTGCCCACACATTGTCTTTAGGATTGCGGTCAGGGCTTTGTCATGGCCACTCCAATACCTTGACTTTGTTGTCCTTAAGCCATTTTGCCACAACTTTGGAAGTGTGCTTGGGGTCCTTGTCCATTTGGAAGACCCATTTGCGACCAAGCTTTAACTTCCTGACTGATGTCTTGAGATGCTTCAATACATCCATATAATTGTCCTGCCTCATGATGCCATCTATTTTGTGAAGTGCACCTCCTGCAGCAAAGTATCCCCACAACATGACGCTGCCACCTCTGTGCTTCATGGTTGGGATGGTGTTCTTCGGCTTGCAAGCCTCCCCCTTTTTCCTCCAAACATAACCATGGTCATTATGGCCAAACAGTTCTATTTTTGTTTCATCAGACCAGAGGACGTTTCTCCAAAGAGCACGATCTTTGTCCCCATGTGCAGTTGCAAATGGTAGTCTGGCTTTTTTATGGCAGCTTTGGAGCAGTGGCTTCTTCCTTGCTGAGCGGCCTTTCAGGTTATGTCGTTGTAGGACTTGTTTAACTGTGGATATAGATACTTTTGTACTTGTTTCCTCCAGCATCTTCACAAGGTCCTTTGCTGTTGTTCTGGGATTGATTTGCACTTTTCGTACCAAAGTACGTTCATCTCTAGGAGACAGAACGTATCTCCTTCCTGAGCGGTATGATGGCTGCGTGGTCCCATGGTGTTTATACTTGCGTACTATTGTTTGTACAGATGAATGTGGTACCTTCAAGCGTTTGGAAATTGCTCCCAAGGATGAACCAGACTTGTGGAGGTCTACCATTTTTTTCTGAGGTCTTGGCTGATTTCTTTAGATTTTCCCATAATGTCAAGCAAAGAGGCCCTGAGTTTGAAGGTAGGCCTTGAAATACATCCACAAGTACACCTTCAATTGACTCAAATTATGTCAATTGGCATATCAGAAGCTTTTAAAGCCATGACATCATTTTCTGGAATTCTCCAAACTGTTTAAAGGCACAGTCAACTTAGTGTATGTAAACTTCTGACCCACTGGAATTGTGATACAGTGAATTATAGGTGAAATAATCTGTCTGTAAACAATTGTTGAAACAATTACTTGTGTCATGCACAAAGTACATGTCCTAACCGACTTGCCAAAACTATAGTTTGTTAACAATACATTTGTGGAGTGGTTGAAAAACTAGTTTTAATGACTCCAACCTAAGTGTATGTAAACTTCCGACTTCAACTGTACATGTGACATTTTAATCATTTAGCAGGTGCTCTTATCCAGAGCAATTTACAGTATTAGTGCATTCATCTTAAGATAGCAAGGTGAGACAACCACATATCACAGTCAAATATACAGGATACAAACATTCCATTCCAGCTAAACAATGAAATAGGCTAGCGTTTTGCTAACAACACATTTTCATATACATCTAAAATCTCTGTCAAACTCTTCAATTAAACTTGAAGCAACAATATGTTCATGCCTACTGCAATTCCAATGACTGAAAACAATAACACATGGGTACACATGAAGTTACCATAAGCAATCATTTTTGATGAAAAAATGTGAAAAATTGTTGGATAAAGTGTTTTGGAAATAAACCTTCTGTGGAATTATTAGATGTGTCCATGCTGGCCATGCTGCTGCTCCAGTTTCAACTGCCTTATTATTATTTGACCATGCTGGTCATTTATGAACATTTGAACATCTTGGCCATGTTCTGTTATAATCTCTACCCAGCACAGCCAGAAGAGGACTGGCCACCCCACATATGCTCTCTCTAATTCTCTCTTTCTTTCTCTCTCTCGGAGGACCTGAGCCCTAGGACCGTGCCCCAGGACTACCTGACATGATGACTCCTTGCTGTCCCCAGTCCACCTGACTGTGCTGCTGCTCCAGTTTCAACTGTCTGCCTTATTATTATTCGACCATGCTGGTCATTTATGAACATTTGAACATCTTGGCCATGTTCTGTTATAATCTCCACCCGGCACAGCCAGAAGAGGACTGGCCACCCCACATAGCCTGGTTCCTCTCTAGGTTTCTTCCTAGGTTTTGGCCTTTCTAGGGAGTTTTTCCTAGCCACCGTGCTTCTACACCTGCATTGCTTGCTGTTTGGGGTTTTAGGCTGGGTTTCTGTACAGCACTTTGAGATATCAGCTGATGTACGAAGGGCTATATAAATACATTTGATTTGATTTGATGTGTCAAAACACTGGATAATTGGAGAAATATTCAAAACGTTTTTCACCCAATTGTCTCTTTTTTAGCTTGTATTCTCCGCTCAAATGTTTGTTGTTTTGTTTTGTTTTGTTTTTTGAGGCAGAATTGCTAGAAAAACTGTAGTGGACTGATCTCAGGAAGATTGGAAAGTCATACCTGAATGCTCAAGGTGGTGGACTGCTCTCCACTCCAGATAAGAATGATTCGTGAAACGATGTATCCTCCCCTACTATTAAAGTATACCTGCTGTCAAATTGAAGGTTTGCTTGATATACCGCTTTCATCTCCTGCTTTGACAAGTTAGAACATCTAGGAGGACCTATCTGTCATATTTGTTATAGATATTGCTTGTACACTCTGAGGTGTGACAGCAATCAATGTATGAGTTCCTGTTGGTTTGGTAGAGGGGGAGGACTGGAGGACCATTTGTCATCTGCGATGCCTTTGAAATGCTCAGTTGATTTTTCTTGCTGTGACTGAATGAGGACACCCTGGCCAAGATAAGGAGGGTTGGCTGGATTGTTGTTGCGATTACATCTCTGTCATTGCAGTGAGAGATGTTTTCAAAACATCAATTTGTGTTATATTCAAAGTAATTTGCCTCAATCTCGTTTCATTTTCTTGTCTATAGACGCAACACAAAAGATCATGGTGATCAAATGGAGGAGGTGTCCATAGCCAGGTACATTACCAGATGAATGGGATTTGAGGGTGTTTATTGTGTCTTTGCCATGCTAGCAGCAAGGTGAATTAGAGACACGTGACACATTCACGGATGGCCATTGATTTTTTTTCTCTTTGAGCAGCAGCTGCAACAGTCCAGCTGATCTCTATAAGATATGGATGGACTCATTGAGTTGCTCTGATAATCTGTTCCACTGTCAGAACGATCCCTCAGATTGTTATCCAGCTCAGCAGAATGCCCTTGGTGGATTGCTTAGGAGCTTGTGGTCTTTGTTGGAGATCTCAGTATTGCAATCGCTCCTGTTGCTTTATATAGGGGTGTTATGCTCATAATACATGATGCCTGGCATCGGCTGCTTTTGTTAGGAAGTGTTCTTGGTTTAAATCACATCCATCCGTCCATCCATCCAGCCATTCATCCATCCATCACAATAGTTCAGGGCCCTGGCTGCACTGCCTGACTGTCCCCAGTGATGAGGCAGGATCCCACTCTGCATATGCATGGGCACAGAGAGGGACAATCGATGACATCAAACGTGACAGTGCCAGCGTGACTAAGGAGTTCACCCCCGTCAGGGGAGAGGGAGGAGAGTATGAGTGAAGGGGCAGATTGAGTTGCCCTGCATGGGCAGCACACAACCTCTTCTGCAGGAAAATTAGGAAGATGAAGGAGGAAGGAGAATAGGTATTGAAGGGAAGGAACACATACTCAAATGAAGACTTGGTATAAAATACAGTTATTGTCCTTTTTGCTGATTTGAAATAAAACTTTTTTTGTGAGTAAGACATGTCATACTGTGTGTCTGACTGTGTTTCTTAGGAGACGGGCAGGTGGACTTCGATGAGTTCATGACGATCCTAGGACCCAAGCTCCTGTCGTCTGAAACCAGGGAGGGCTTCCTTGGGAGCACGATAGACGGCATATTCTGGCAGGTAAGGACTTCTCTCTTTTCACCTCTATCTTCTCTCACCTTTCCTTTACCAAGCAGTGGCCTGCAATAGCTGCAGCCATGGCCAAGTTGTGCAATAGCTGGCAGTGAAATCGAAGACATTTATTCATCTTGATTTTCACAATGACGATCAATGTAGAGGCAGCAAAGAGTGTAGTGTGTCAGTTCCTGATGGACAGATGTTGTCTTGTCTGGTGGCAGTGCCTCCTGCCTTGGAGATGCTGGCAGGACATAATCTATGTGCCATTTGGCCAGATGTTCCTGCACTGAACCATAACGGAGGGGGGAGAGGATTATAGCTAGCGAGGGAGTCAGAGTAGTGATTGGATGACTAAGATGGCATGACTGTGTAATAGAGGGGAACACAATTATAGTGTGTGTGTGTGTGTGTGTGTGTGTGTGTGTGTGTGTGTGTGTGTGTGTGTGTGTGTGTGTGTGTGTGTGTGTGTGTGTGTGTGTGTGTGTGTGTGTGTGTGTGTGTGTGTGTGTGTGTGTGTGTGTGTGCGCGTGTGCGTGTGTGCGCGTGAAAGATAAGTAACAGAGTGAGTGGAAGGGACAAGGTGAGAAGATTCGAGCGAGTGAAAGAAGTGGGGGGTGAAAGCGAATGAATGAAAGAGTTAGAGAGTGTAAGGGAGAGAGAGAGAGAGAACAACCATAGCCACGGGAAGTAAGGGTAATGAGGGTGCTGCAGCAGCCCCTGAAAAATCTGAAAAATCTATATATTATACAAAATAAATATACAGTTTTTCTTTATTTTTACTATTTTCTACATTGTAGAATGATAGTGAAGACATCAAAACTATGAAATAACACATATGGAATCATGTAGTAACCAAAAGAAGTGTTAAACAAATCTAAATATTTTTTATATTAGAGATTCTTCAAAGTAGCCACCCTTTGCCTTCAACCAGTTTCATGAGGAAAATAACATCTCTGACCTACGCGGAAGATGAACTTTTTCCTTTAATTAACGAGTCCAACGAGAAGGATATACTACTTTCACTGGAACAGGCCCAGATCCCCGTAAAAGGGGCTGCAGATCGGGATGCCTTCTGAGAATCCATAGGCGAGCAAGTAAGCTCCCACTGCCACCCGTTCTTCTTGCTAATGTGCAATCAATGGCAAATAAAATGATGACATACGGTTAAGATTATCCTACCAACGGGCCATTCAAAACTGTAATATCTTATGCTTCACGGAGTCGTGGCTGAACGACGACATTATCAACATACAGCTGGCTAGTTTCACACTGTATCGGCAGGATAGAACAGCGGCGTCTGGTGATTTTTGTAAATAACAACTGGTGCACAATATCTAAAGAAGTCTCAAGGTTTTGCTCGCCTATCTACCTAGAGAGTTTTCATAGCTGTCTACAAACTACCACAGAATGATGCTGGCAATGAGACCGCTCTTCAATGAGCTGTATTCCGCCATAAGCAAACAGGAAAGCACTCACCCAGAGGCGGCTTGCTTAGTGGCCGGGGACTTTAATGCAGGGAAACTTAAATTTGTTTTACCAAATTTCTATCAGCATGTTAAATGTGCAACAAGAGGGAAAATAACTCTTGACCACCTTTACTCCACACACAGAGACGCATACAAAGCTCTCCCTCGCCCTCCATTGGGAAAATCTGACCATAATTCTGTCCTCCTGATTCCTGCTTACAAGCAAAAAGTAAAGCAGGAAGTACCAGCGACTCGATCAATAAAAAGTTGGTCAGAAGAAGCAGATGCTAAGCTACAGGACTGTTTTCCTAGCACAGAATGGAATATGTTCCGGGGTTCCTCCGATGGCATTGAGTACACCACATCAGCCATTGGCTTCATCAATAAGTGCATCGATGACGTCGCCCCAACAGTGACCGTACGTACTGTACATACCCCAACCAGAAGCCATGGATTATAGAGCTAAAGGCTAGAGCTGCCGCTTTCAAGGAGCGGGACTTTAACCCGGAAGCTATTAAGAAATCCTGCTATGCCCTCCGACAAACCATCAAACAGGCAAAGTGTCAATACAGGACTAAGATCAAATCGTACTACACCGGTTCTGATGCTCGTCAGATGTGGCAGGGCTTGCAAACCATTACAGACTACAAAGTGAAGAACAGCCGAGAGCTGGCCAATGACACGAGCCTACCAGATGAGCTAAACTTCTTCTATGCTCGCATCAAGGCAAATAACACTGAAACACACGAGAGCACCAGCTGTTCCTGAAGTCTGTGTGATAATGCTCTCCGCAGCCGATGTGAGTAAGACCTTTAAACATGTCAACATTCACAAGGCCGCAGAACCAAACGGATTACCAGGGCGTGTACTGCGAGCATGCGCTGACCAACTGGCAAGTGTCTTCACTGATATTTTCAACCTCTCCCTGTCCGAGTCTGTAATACCAACATGTTCTAAGCAGACCACCATAGTCCCTGTACCCAAGAACACCGAGAATACCTGCTTAAATGACTACCGACCCGTAGCACTCACGTCTGTAGCCATGAAGTGCTTTGAAAGGCTAGTCATGGCTCACATCAACACCATTAACTCAGAAATACTCTAATTTGCATACCGACCTAACATATCCGCAGATGATGCAATCTCTATTGCACACGCTGATCCTCAACACAGGACCCCCTCATGGGTACATGCTGAGTCCCCTCCTTTACTCCCTGTTCACTCATTACTGCACAGCCAGAAACAACTCCAACACCATCATTAAGTTTGCCGATGACACAACAGTGGTAGGCCTGATCACCGACAACGATGAGACAGTCTATAGGGAGGAGGTCAGAGATCCCTCAACGTGATCAAGACAAAATAGATGACTGTAGACAACAGGAAAAAGAGGACCGCGTATGCCCCCATTCTCATCGACGGGGCTGTAGTGGAGCAGGTTGAGAGCTTCAAGTTCCTTGGTGTCCACATCCCCAACAAACTAACATGGTCCAAGCACACCAAGACAGTCGTGAAGAGGGTACAACAAAACCTATTCCCCTTCAGGAGAATGAAAAGATTTGGCATGGGTCCTCAGATTCTCAAAAGGTTCTACAGCTGCACCATCGAGAGCATCCTGACTGGTTGCATCACTGCCTGGAATGGCAACTGCCTCGGCCTCTGACTGCAAGGCACTACAGAGGATAGTGTGTATGGCCCAGTACATCACTGAGGTCAAGCTTCCTGCCATCCAGGACCTCTATACCAGGCGGTGTCAGAGGGAGGCCCTAATAATTGTCAAAGACTCCAGCCACCCTAGTCATAGACTGTTCTCTCTGCTACCCCTCGGCAAGCAGTACCAGAGCACCAAGTCCAGGTCCAAGAGGTTTCAAAACAGCTTCTAGCCCCAAGCCATAAGACTCCTGAACATCTAATCAAATGGCTACGCAGACTATTTGCATTGTCCCCCCCCTGCCTTTTACATCGCCATCACTCTCTGTTGTTATCATCTATGCATAGTCATTGCTGCTGGTGAGTCTCTGATCCACCTCTACGCAGACGACACCATTCTGTATACTTCCGGCCCTTCTTTGGACACTGTGTTAACAACCCTCCAGGCAAGCTTCAATGCCATACAACTCTCCTTCCGTGGCCTCCAATTGCTCTTAAATACAAGTAAAACTAAATGCATGCTCTTCAACCGATCGCTACCTGCACCTACCCGCCTGTCCAACATCACTACTCTGGACGGCTCTGACTTAGAATACGTGGACAACTACAAATACTTAGGTGTCTGGTTAGACTGTAAACTCTCCTTCCAGACCCATATCAAACATCTCCAATCCAAAGTTAAATCTAGAATTGGCTTCCTATTTCGCAACAAAGCATCCTTCACTCATGCTGCCAAACATACCCTTGTAAAATTGACCATCCTACCAATCCTCGACTTTGGCGATGTCATTTACAAAATAGCCTCCAATACCCTACTCAACAAATTGGATGCAGTCTATCACAGTGAAATCCGTTTTGTCACCAAAGCCCCATATACTACCCACCATTGCGACCTGTACGCTCTCGTTGGCTGGCCCTCGCTTCATACTCGTCGCCAAACCCACTGGCTCCATGTCATCTACAAGACCCTGCTAGGTAAAGTCCCCCTTATCTCAGCTCGCTGGTCACCATAGCATCTCCCACCTGTAGCACACGCTCCAGCAGGTATATCTCTCTAGTCACCCCCAAAACCAATTCTTTCTTTGGCCGCCTCTCCTTCCAGTTCTCTGCTGCCAATGACTGGAACGAACTACAAAAATCTCTTAAATTGGAAACACTTATCTCCCTCACTAGCTTTAAGCACCAACTGTCAGAGCATCTTACAGATTACTGCACCTGTACATAGCCCACCTATAATTTAGCCCAAACAACTACCTCTTTCCCAACTGTATTTTATTTATTTATTTATTTTGCTCCTTTGCACCCCATTATTTTTATTTCTACTTTGCACATTCTTCCATTGTAAAACTACCATTCCAGTGTTTTACTTGCTATATTGTATTTACTTTGCCACCATGGCCTTTTTTGCCTTTACCTCCCTTCTCACCTAATTTGCTCACATTGTATATAGACTTGTTTTTTTTTTACTGTATTATTGACTGTATGTTTGTTTTACTCCATGTGTAACTCTGTGTCGTTGTATGTGTTGAACTGCTTTGCTTTATCTTGGCCAGGTCGCAATTGTAAATGAGAACTTGTTCTCAACTTGCTTACCTGGTTAAATAAAGGTGAAATAAAAAAATTAATTAAAAAAAAGTCATTTTAATAAATCTACCCACATGTACATATTACCTCAATTGGGGCGGCAGGGTAGCCTAGTGGTTAGAGCGTTGGACTAGTAACCGGAAGGTTGCAAGTTCAAATCCCCGAGCTGACATCGGTTGTTCTGCCCCTGAACAGGCAGTTAACCCACTGTTCCTAGGCTGTCATTGAGAATAAGAATTTGTTCGTAACTGACTTGCCTAGTTAAATAAAGGTAAAAAAATAAATAGAAATTACCTTGTCTAACCAGTGCCCCCGCACATTGACTCTGTACCGGTACCCCCCTGTATATAGTCTCTCTATTGTTATTTTACTGCTGCTTTTTAATTAGTTGTTACTTTTTTCCTTATTCTTATTCCTATATATTTTTTTTACTGCATTGTTGGTTAGGGGGTCATAACTTCTCTAAGGTACGGGGCACTATTTTCATCTCCAGATGAAAAGCGTGCCCAAAGTAAACTGCCTGCTACTCAGGCCCAGAAGCTAGGATATGCACATAATTGGTAGATTAAGACCAAGTCCATATTATGGCAAGATCAGCTCAAAGAAGCAAAGAGAAATTATAGTCCATCATTATTTTAAAGACATGAAGGTCTGTCAATCCGGAAAATGTCAAGAACTTTTGAAGTTTTGAAGTTTCTTCAAGTGCAGTCGCAAAAACCATCATGCGCTATGATGAAACTGGCTCTCATCAGGAAAGGAAGACCCAGAGTTACCTCTGCTGCAGAGGATAAGTTCATTAGAGTTAACTGCACCTCAGATTGCATCCCAAATAAAGTTCAAGTAACAGACACATCTCAACATCAACTGTTCATAGGAGACTGCGAGATACAGGCCTTCATGGTCGAATTGCTGCAAAGATACCACTACTAAAGGATACCAATAATAAGAAGATACTTCTTTGGGCCAAGAAACACGAACAATGGACATTAGACTGGTGGAAATCTGTCCTTTTGTCTGATGAGTCCTAATTTGAGATTTCTGATTCCAACCGCTGTGTCTTTGTGACACGCAGAGTAGGTGAACGGATGATCTCCACATGTGTGGTTTCCACCATGGAGCATGGAGGAGGAGGTGTGATGGTGTGGGGGTGCTTTGCTGGTGACACTGTCATGGATTTAATTTAGAATTCAAGGCACACTTAACCAGCATGGCTACATCAGCATTCTGCAGCGATACGCCATCCCATCTGGTTTGCGCTTAATGGGACTATCATTTGTTTTTCAACAGGACAAGGACCCAAAACACACCTCCAGGCTGTGTAAGGGCTATTTGACCAAGAAGGAGAGTGATGGAGTACTGCATCAGATGACCTGGCCTCCACAATCACCCGACCTCAACCCAATTGAGATGGTTTGGGATGAGTTAGACCGCAGAGTGAAGGAAAAGCAGCCAACAAGTGCTCAGCATATGTGGAAACTACTTCAAGACTGTTGGAAAAGCATTCCAGGTGAAGCTGGTTGAGAGAATGCCAAGCATGTGCAAAGCTGTCATCAAGGCAAAGGTGGCTTCTTTAAAAAATCTAAAATATATTTTGATTTGTTTAACACTTTTTAGGTTGCTACATAATTTACATGTTATTTCATAGTTTGATATATTCACTATTATTCTACAATGTAGAAAATAGTAAAAAAAACAAAATAAAATAAAACTTAAATGAGTAGGTGTGTCCAAACTTGACTGGTACTGTATATGTTTTGAAAAAATACATTTTCACAAAAGTAGTGCGCTGGGCCTTTACTAGTCCTGTATTTGCCGATCAATATATATATATTTTTTAAAGAAATTCACCCATCATGACAAGAAAATCACAGCATCCCTATGAGAACAACACTCTAGGGGGAGAGAGAGAAAGAAAAATAGAGAAAAAGAGAGGGACATTTGGCTATGTGGAGCACACTTGGCAGGTTTCTCTCTCTGATGCTATCATGGCTGTGACCCGGTTTGTCTCTGGTGAGCAGGAGCTCTTGGTTTACATTGTGAGGACATGCTCTCTGGTGCTGCAGGTGCAGACACTGTGGTCTCCGTGCCAATCCTGTTTGACTGAGATGAGCTGCTCTGACCTTGGCTTGCTGATATGAGAAGAGAGGATGGAGATCAGAGCGTGTGGTTGTCTGAAAAGTGTTATATTTCAACAACAAATAAATGGGGAAATCAGGAAATTGGAGTTGCTCAGATGATTTCTAGCTACTACTTTCAAAATTGTGTCTACAGCTGTCCTCCAAAGAGGGGGGATAGAGTTGGTTTTATGTCTCTGGAGGAATTGGTTCCCTCACATTCATGCTCACATTTATCACTGTTTGATAAATGAATATCCAGAGGCGCTTGGTTGATAATCTTGCTAATCTAATTTTATTTGTGAGGATATACCGTATATATCTTTGCTCTTCAGAAAAAAAGTATCTTAATGTGATTCCATCCTGATAATCCCTCCCCATTCTTCATGGTCGATGTATTGTAGCCTACAGTTTTACATTTTTATGTCCGGCTTCCTGCATTAACTTGCATAAAAGTGTGTGTGTGTGACACCTGTTTTTGTTGCTCAATGGTTCTCCTGCCCATTTCCTGTTTACTGGTTCTTATTTACATACAATAGCTTGTCTCTCTGAGTCAGAAACCTTTTGTGTGTAGTATTTGGTAGTATTTATTTCTGAATTGAGAGCTGACTATTCATTCACCTGAGCTCCCTGCTCTCTGAATGAGTTTGACAGAATCATTTTTATATATTTTTTACTTTAACGTCTCTGCATTCAAGTCGAGCAAAAAACAGACTTTTCTATTTTCTTTGCTTCTCAGTAACTTGAATTGTTAATTGAATTCACTTCATCTATATTTACTTAGACTACATATCAAATTAACATTAAGGGGCTTGTTGGGAGGTGTAAAAACAGAGGTACTCTTTGGGATTAGAACTTGCACCACTGTGTTTTCAGCCAAGAATCCTTCAATTAAGTAGGTGGAGAGAAAGAGTTAGAGAGAAGAATGCTGAACCAGCATGTCCTGTAGTTAAGACTAGTCTGAGTACCAGTCTCTTTAGCTAACATTCCACTCCTTGCCACTCCTTGTCATTGCCAAAGAGGTTCTTTCAATATGCGCTGGATTTACCACGGAGTTGCTCATTGTTTGTTGAAAATATTTTCCATGGCATGAAAACGTGGAGCCTCAAATAGAATTAGTAACAAAGTCAAAAGCGAACATTTAGCTATTAGCTAGCTTTTGTATTTTGAGGCTTAAAATAAAACTAAGGCGTTTTGTGGTTGTAATTGCAGTATTTATTTAGTTTGAGAATTTAGATGTGAGCTAGCAACATTTGACTGACTGGTTTCATCTGGACAATCGAAGAAAAAAAAGGTTGCTTAACAACCGGATAACAGGTTGTTCTGTGGAGAGAATAAAAAGTGATAGAGTTCCAATATTTGCATAATCGTTGTGATTGGAGGATAGCTGTGAGGGTGATCGAAACAGGATCAAATATTCTGCTCTCCTCGAGCTCATTAATGATAGAACATTCATATTTGAAAATGGCAGAAAGGCCAGTCTCTTTGGCACATGGGGTACAGGGAGTGGATTAGCTAAAGAGACTGAAATGTTGTTTTTTGACAATCAAAGGGTAAAAGTACAGCTTATTATCATTCATGGTAAATGCAAACAACAACCATATATGCGCTATCCCAACTTCCATTCCATATTGATGTGTTTCAGTTACAGTAAATAGAGTACAAACACTTAACCTTAATGAATATAGTACTCTCTACCCGCTAGACACAGACCTCATTTCAATGTCAGTTTTGATTTATATTTGATTGAGTTGTCAACTGATATGAATTCAACATGAAATCAACAAACATTTGAAGCATGTTGTTGGCTTTAGGATAAAAATTGGGTGAAAAAAATACAAACATTTCGGAAATTCCTTTACATTGTTGACATCCTTAACGTTGTTGACTTTTAGCAAATCCAATCAGTTTTCCATGTTGATTCAACATAATCACATTTATTTTTTGTCGTTGAAATTACGTGGAAACAACATTGATTCAAACAGTTTGTGCCCAGTGGACATTTACTACATCTGTAAAGCACTTTGTTGATCTAAAAATAGCTTTATATAAATACTTGTATTTGATTGATTGATGGAATGAAAACCAGAAAGTGGCTATGATGAACAAGAACAAAGTAATAAAGTGCTATAAGGGCCATCATCAAACAAGACCGGCAAAGCTTTCACATCACAGCGTTATGACTGTACCTCTTGGCAGAACACATCCGAGGTGAAATCTGAATAGATTTGAATAGCCAGCTTCTCCCATACATGAATCAGGGTGATGGGCCAGACACACAACAATTCTGCAACACTGAAAGCATTAGCTGGGAGATGAGGAGAGTAACCTTACGAAAGTTTCTGGCATTTTATAAATCTCTTATGCCTCAGAGGGGAAGATGGAGGATGAGGACAGTGCTGTTTTTTATTCTCTGTGGCATCTTGTGTCAGGGTCTTTCTCCATCAGGGGCTATGTGTGTCACCAAGCAGGTGCAGGGCTCCTCAGCTCAGTCTCACTGAGAGACACCAGGCTGTTTGTGTTCGTGCGTGTGTGTCACAGTCAGTTAGGAAAGCTAATGCTAGCTTTTTCAAAAATAAATTTGCATCCTATAGCACTAATGCCAAAAAGTTTTGGGACACTGTAAAGTCCATGGTCTTTACAGTGCCAAAGCCCCCCGCTTCTCCTTCACCCAAATCCGGATCCCTACAGATCAGCTGGGCTAGACAATCTGGACCCTCTCTTTCTCAAATTATCCGCCAAAATTGTTGCAACCCCTATTACTAGCCTGTTCAACCTCTCTTTCGTATCGTCGGAGATCCCCAAAGATTGAAAAGCCCTCTTCAAAGGGGGAGACACTCTAGACCCAAACTGTTAAAGACCTATATCCATCTTGCCCTGCCGTTCTGAAATCTTCGAAAGCCAAGTTAACAAACAGAACACCGACCATTTCGAATCCCACCGTACCTTCTCCTCTATCCAGTCTGGTTTCCGAGCTGGTCATGGGTGCACCTCAGCCACGCTCAAGTTCCTAAACGATATCATAACCGCCATCGATAAAAGACAGTACTGTGCAGCCGTAGTCATCGACCTGTCCAAGCCTTTCGACTCGGTCAATCACCGCATTATTATCGACAGACTCAATAGCCTTGGTTTCTCAAATGACTGCCTCGCCTGGTTCACCAACTACTTCTCAGATAGAGTTCAGTGTGTCAAATCGGAGAGCCTGTTGTCCGGACCTCTGGCAGTCTCTATGGGGGTGCCACAGGGTTCAATTATCGGGTCAATTCTTATCTCTGTATACATCAATGATGTTGCTCTTGCTGCTGGTGATTCTCCAATCCATCTCTACGCAGACTACACCATTCTGTATACTTCTTTGGACACTGTGTTAACAAACCTCCAAACGAGTTTCAATGCCATACAACACTCCTTCCATGGCCTCCAACTGCTTTTAAATGCTAGTAAAACTAAATGCATGCTCTTCAACCGATTGCTGCCTGCACTCGCCCTCCCGACTAGCATCACTACTCTGGACGGTTCTGACTTAATATGTGGACAACTACAAATACCTAGGTGTCTGGTTAGACTGTAAACTCTCCTTCCAGACTCACATTAAGCATCTCCAATCCAAAATTAAATCTAGAATCGGATTCCTATTTCGCAACAAAGCCTCCTTCACTCATGCTGCCAAACATACCCTCGTAAAACTGACTATCCTACCGATCCTTGACTTTGGCAATTTACAAAATAGCCTCCAACACTCTACTCTGCAAACTGGATGTAGTCTATCACAGTGCCATCCGTTTTGTCACCAAAGCCCCATATACTACCCACCACTGCGACCTGTATGCTCTCGTTGGCTGGCCCTCGCTACATATTCATCGCCAAACCCACTGGCTCCAGGTCATCTATAAGTCTTTGCTAGGTAAAGCCCCGCCTTATCTCAGCTCACTGGTCACCATAGCATGCGCTCCAGCAGGTATATTTCACTGGTCATCCCGAAAGCCAACACCTACTTTGGCCAACTTTCTTTCCAGTTCTCTGCTGCCAATGCTGGAACAAATTGCAAAAATCACTGAAGCTGGAGACTTATATCTCCCTCTCTAACTTTAAACATCAGCTGTCAGAGCAGCTTACCGATCACTGTACCTGTACACAGCCAATCTGTAAATAGCACACCCAACTCCCTCATCCCCATATTGTTATTCATCTTCTTGCTCTTTTGCACCCCAGTATCTCTACCTGCACATCATCATCTGCACATCTATTACTCCAGTGTTAATGCTAAATTGTAATTATTTTTCCTCTATGGCCTATTTATTGCCTTACCTCCCTACTCTTCTACATTTGCACACACTGAACATTTATTTTTTTTATATTGTATTATTGAGAACTTGTAAATGAGAACTTGTTCTCAACTGCCCTACCTGGTTAAATAAAGGTGAAATAAAAAATAAAATAAAAATAATAATAATTAAGGCTCCTCAGCCCAGTCACTCTAAGACGCATGCTGAAGAAGGCACAAGGTATTATTAGACACTTCAGACTTTAGAGGTCTTCAGCGGTTCTGCATCTGATGCCGCAGCAGAAGAGTTCTTAAGACCAGTGCCATTTCTGAGTCCTGTTTTTCTGTTATCTGAAAGCTACTCAGTCAACCATATTTTTAGCAGTTGACTACAAAACCCCATGACATACTGTAACACTCAATCTAAGTGAATTTCCTCAAGTCAAATTTGAGATTAGTCATACATTGAGGTCAATGGAGTAAGTGAAAATGCACCTTAAATTTAAGTTTATGATTCGCTGGGTAGATAAACAATTAAATCTACTAATGTTGGGGTGATGATGTCACACTCACATCCTTCCCAGTAGGAGGTTGGTTCAGTAAGAAATTATTTAACATTCTGTCATGGCTCTTACCTACCTACTCACTCACCTGTACTCTAGCAGTTCTTAATGTACCTAATTATCCCATTGGGGTGAATATGTGCATGTAATTAAACAACAGCAACATCTCATGTTCGTGTTGATGGTAATGTTAATCATCTGCCTCTCGCTTTCAGAGGGTTTCTCTAATGATACCACAATTACAAGCGCACCTCATCAGCTTTTCATGTGGTTTGGCGTTTGAGTGTCATTGCTTTGATATTCTCTACACTCTGAGTAAGTCTCCATCAGTATTCCTGAGAGCATATAAGGCATTACTCTCCCTCTTCCTCTCCCTCTTACTCTCCCTGCCTCTGACCAGCACACAAAGATGAGGATCCAAATGAAACAAGTGTTATGAGAGCTTTATGTGTTCCTTCTTTTACTCAGTTTCTCATTAGAATAGTGATGGGTTGTCTCATAACCGCGGTCACCACTGGTGGGTTTAGGGTCATTAAATATTGTGTGGATGAAGGGCGGGTGAGTGGCGGGCGGGTTGAATAAACAGAAAACAGTACCTTAAAAAAATCCATAAATGTCACATCCTGACCTTAGTTCCTTTTTTATGTCTCTATTTTAGTTTGGTCAGGGCGTGAGTTGGGGTGGGCATTCTATGTTTTGGTTCTGTGTGTTATATTTCTAGGTGTTTGGACTGGTATGGTTCCCAATCAGAGGCAGCTGTCAATCGTTATCTCTGATTGAGAACCATACTTAGGCAGCCTGTTTTCCCACTATGGGTTGTGGGTAGTTGTTTTCTGTTTCAGTGTTTGCACCATACGGGACTGTTTCGGGTTTCATTTATTCTCTTGTTCTTTTGTTCTTTTGTATTTAGTGTTCAGTTAATTAAAGGAAATATGAACATGTACCACGCTGCGCTTTGGTCTACTCCTTCTTCCTCAGACGAACATCGTTACAGTAAATGTATCATTCTTGTGCAATTTTTATATATAGACTACATTTCGGGGTTTTTTCAGAAACTTTTTCTCAGATAAACTTTATCACATAGGCTCTAGTCTGGCAGGTTTATTAGTAATTGTGGGTGTGGGTGACTTGCAAGGCTCTTGCTACATTCACCATTACTGACAAATGATTATATTAATTAGTCCCCGAGCAGAGAAGGGGAGGGAAAAGGAGCAACACTTGTACCACACTCTCTATCTCTCGCTCTCTCTCTAAGACCCCAACAAGCTCGGTAGGCTAATGATAGATCAACTGCAGCTCTGAATCAGACATGAGGAGAATATTAGAAGCATCAAAGTCACAGCATGTTCTATCTACACTTCAGTCTTATTCTCCTCCTTACGGCAACAGGGGTTATTTAACAAGTGTAGGCATACTTAGGTGATAAGACAATGTTATTTGTATTATATAGGCCTATGTAAGAGCAACAAATATACTGTTGGAAAAAGTTTTTGTTTTGTTTTTGACAAATAGTTTTTTAATAGTTTTTCTACAGAACTAAATCAAGTTTAATCTCACACAGTGTCAATTAGGGGTGTAACAGTACACGTTAGTGGTGCGCAGGTGAGATGTTTGTTCACCCGCCCACAATTGCTAATAACCCATTCGCAACCACGACTATATGTGTGTTAAAGTTCAAATCTAAGGCCCGCACCAGACACAAATTTACTAATATAAAAATAATCTGTAGGCTATAGAGGTAGTCACCATTACAGGTGACTACCTCATGAAGCTGGTTGAGATAATGCCAAGAGTGTGCAACACTGTCATCAAGGCAAAGGGTGGATACTTTGAAGAATCTAAAATATACAATATATTTAGATTTGTTTAACACTTCTTTGGTTACTATATGATTCCATATAAGTTATTTCATCGTTTTGATGTGTTCACTATTATTCTACAATGTAGAAAATAGTAAAAATAAAGAAAAAACGTTGAATGATTAGGTGTGTCCAAACTTTTGACTGGTACTGTATGATTAGATACATGCAGCTTCTCTTCTGTCATTATATGTTGCCCTAGAAGACTAAATAAACCCTTGCTCACCAGAATATTGTCATAAATCAATATAATTAATTCTTCAATCTATTTGACATTAGTAATGTTTTCTCTGTCACATCTGCTTCTTTTGCGGTGCGAAGGTGGGAACGGGGAGAAAATGCAATAACTTAATATTATGGCTATGTGAGAGGTTATCGACCCACGGTCACTGTTCAGATTTCAGTTTCCATTTAACACATCTTAACTGTAGTCTACAGTTCCCTTGATGTCCCTGTCTTGTGAATGTCGAATGTATTATTATTATTTGAATTGTATTAACCCACCCCACCCCTGCTCTTCAGAGGACACATACCTTTTTTGTTTTTTACAGCATTTCTGCTACATATACATACATTTTACATATACATTTGACATACATGGTACCTTTATATAAATATCAATAATACATTACCGAACATGTGCTCTTAATCCAACCCCTCCCTCAGCCACTCTCAGCCCATCCCACCTATCACAATAGACCATTCTCTTTTGGTTTCCATATGCCGTATATATTTTTTATTGTGCTGTGATGTTTTACATTACACAGTGTCCAAAGGGCCAGAAGTATACAGAATGGTGTCGTCTGCATAGAGGTGGATCAGAGAATCACCAGCAGTAAGAGCGACATGGTGGGTGCTGCTATGGTGACCAGTGAGCTGAGATACGGTGGGGCTTTAACAAGCAAAGACTTGTAGATGACCTGGAGCCAGTGGGTTTGGCGACGAGTGTGAAGCGAGGGCCGGCCAACGAGAGCGTACAGGTCGCTGTGGTGGGTAGTATATGGGGCTTTGGTGACAAAACGGATGGCACTGTGATAGACTGCATCCAATTTGTTGAGTAGGGTATTGGAGGCTATTTTGTAAATGACGTCGCCAAAGTCGAGGATTGGTAGGATGGTCAGTTTTACAAGGGTATGTTTGGCAGCATGAGTGAAGGATGCTTTGTTGCGAAATAGGAAGCCAATTCTAGATGTAACTTTGGATTGGAGATGTTTGATATGGGTCTGGAAGGAGAGTTTACAGTCTAACCAGACACCTAAGTATTTGTAGTTGTCCACGTATTCTAAGTCAGAGCCGTCCAGAGTAGTGATGTTGGACAGGCGGGTAGGTGCAGGTAGCGATCGGTTGAAGAGCATGCATTTAGTTTTACTTGTATTTAAGAGCAATTGGAGGCCACGGAAGGAGAGTTGTATGGCATTGAAGCTTGCCTGGAGGGTTGTTAACACAGTGTCCAAAGAAGGGCCAGAAGTATACAGAATGGTGTTGTCTGTGTAGAGGTGGATCAGAGACTCACCAGCAGCAAGAGCGACCTCATTGATGTATACAGAGAAGAGAGTCGGTCCAAGAATTGAACCCTGTGGCACCCCCATAGAGACTGCCAGAGGTCCGGACAGCAGACCCTCCGATTTGACACACTGAACTCTATCAGAGAAGTAGTTGGTGAACCAGGCGAGGCAGTCATTTGAGAAACCAAGGCTATTGAGTCTGCCGATGAGGATGTGGTGATTGACAGAGTCGAAAGCCTTGGCCAGATCAATGAATACGGCTGTGCAGTAATGTTTCTTATCGATGGCGGTTAAGATATCGTTTAGGACCTTGAATGTGGCTGAGTGCACCCATGACCAGCTCTGAAACCAGATTTCATAGCAGAGAAGGTATGGTGAGATTCGATGTTTCGAAGATTCGAACAGTAGTTGTCGAGGGTGCAACAAGTCAGCACCTCAGGAGTAAATGTCAGTTGGCTTTTCATAGCCGATCATTGAGATTATCTCTACCGCTCCTGCTGTCTCTAGAGAGTTGAAAACAGCAGGTCTGGGACAGGTAGCACGTCCGGTGAACAGTTCAGGGTTCCATAGGCAGAACAGTTGAAACTGGAGCAGCAGTATGGCCAGGTGAACTGGGGACAGCAAGGAGTCATCATGCCAGGTAGTCCTGAGGCATGGTCCTAGGGCTCAGGTCCTCTGAGAGAGAGAGAAAGAAAGAAAGAAGGAAAGAGAGAATTAGAGAGAGCATACTTAAATTCACACAGGACACCGGATAAGACAGGAGAAATACTCCAGATATCACAAACTCACCCTAGCCCCCCAACACATAAACTACTGCAGCATATATACTGGAGGCTGAGACAGGAGGGGTCAGGAGACACTGTGGCCCCATCCGATGATACCCCCGGGCAGGGACAAACAGGCAGGATATAACCCCACCCACTTTGCCAAAGCACAGCCCCCACACCACTAGAGGGATAACTTCAACCGCCAACTTACCATCCTGAGACAACGCCGAGTATAGCCCACAAAGATCTCCGCCACGGCACAACCCAAGGGGGGCGCAAACCCAGAGAGGAAGACCACGTCAGTGACTCAACCCACTCAAGTGACGCACCCCTCCTAGGGACGGCATGGAAGAGCACCAGTACGCCAGTGACCCCTGAAATAGGGTTAGAGGCAGAGAATCCCAGTGGAGAGAGGGGAACTGGCCAGGCAGAGACAGGGACAGCAAGGGTGGTTCGTTGCTCCAGAGCCTTTCCGTTCACCTTCACACTCCTGGTCCAGACTACACTCAATCATAGGACCTACTGAAGAGATGAGTCTTCAGTAAAGACTTAAAGGTTGAGACCGAGTCTGCGTCTCTCACATGGGTAGGCAGAACATTCCATAAAAATTGAGCTCTATAGGAGAAAGCCCTGCCTCCAGCTGTTTGCTTAGAAATTCTAGGGACAATTAGGAGTCCTGCGTCTTGTGACCGTAGCGTACGTGTAGGTATGTACGGCAGGACCAAATCAGAGAGATGGGTAGGAGCAAGCCCATGTAATGCTTTGTAAGTTAGCAGTAAAACCTTGAAATCAGCCCTTGCCTTAACATGAAGCCACTGTAGGGAGGCTAGCACTGGAGTAATATGATCCATTTTTTTGGTTCTAGTCAGGATTCTAGCAGCCGTATTTAGCACTAACTGAAGTTTATTTAGTGCTTTATCCGGGTATCCGGAAAGTAGAGATTGCAGTAGTCTAACCTAAAAGTAACAAAAGCATGGATAAATTTTTCTGCATCATTTTTGGACAGAAAGTTTCTGATTTTTGCAATGTTACATAAATGGAAAAAAGCTGTCCTTGAAACAGTCTTGATATGTTCGTCAAAAGAGAGATCAGAGTCCAGAGTATATAGGTCCGGTATGCTCTGGTTTGAATCGCATTGTGCAAACTGGCGAAAGTTTTCTGAGCTAAAGGTTAGCTGATGACCGATAGCAGTGTTTAGCTGACTACTAGCTAGTAGCTTGTTAACTGGCTAGCTTCTGTTGGGGGATTCCGGTTCAGAAGTAAAGAAAGGTACTTTAGAAAAAAGCAGATCCACACCACATTGGGTGAGGCGGGTTTAGAAAAATATTTTTAAAAGATATGCGAAGAAAAAAGATATATACACGGGACACGACAAGACGAAGGACAAAGATGTCTGACTGCTACGCCATCTTGGTAACAATTTTGCAAAGTAATCGCATAGTACCCACAGATTGTGAGCTAAAGATGAAAACCTTTCCTATGAGTATTATTATATTATTAATTGATTGACTATGGTTTTCTAAATTGCCCAACACTGCTATTTGTAAGGTTCATTTTAAGATAATGTTGTGATTATTTAACCATTCCTGATCCCGTGACCAGAAACAGGCTACATAGGGGCAATACCAAAATAAATGATCTGGTGATTTGGCTCTTCGCAGCAAAACCTACGGAGCTGAGATTGTTGTATGCCCCATATATATAGCATTATGTTGGTGGCAAGATTTTTGTATAATAATTTAAATTGAAAAACTCTAAGTGTTGAATCAAGTGTTGTTTTTTGTATCAGTTCATATGTGACCGATCGTCTCGATTCGGTCTTATGTAGCAGCATTTGAAATGGTGTTTTTTTACATTGGATAAAAGTAGAGACTCAGAGCTAGAAAATTGTATATCATACACTACAGTTGAGGAGCAATGGGAAAGTAATTCTGCTTTGAAGGTTTTGAGAAAGTGGCCCTTGAAAATGTTGGTACCTAGTGGAGAGCTCTTCTTTGTCTACACCCATTCAGCATAGTTCACACCCTCTTAAGCTTTAGCCCCACCAATATCTTTAAGGATTCACATGTGAGGCTATGTATTAAACAACCAAAGATTTCAAGAATAAAGGCTGGTTTATACTACGGGTGTGTTCGTAAATATTATCTGGAGTGCCAGAGTGTGCTCTGGGCGTTCGTGAACTCGGAGCTTTGTCAGATTGTCCGTTCTTAGATCCAATTCGTGAAAGTTGTATTCCTGGTCATAGTGCTGGTGAGTTACCGCCTCTCTGATATTACACACAGCCGGAAATATGTTTTGTTTAACACAAAAAAATGTATTGGCTAGTAGTGTAAGAAATAACACACAAAAAATGGAATAGTACAAAGTGGCTTAGGATCTAGAAGCAGAACAGTCATGTCTGTCGGTACCATCTCACCACACAGTTAAAAAGGCAGCATCAGAGTGGAAACTTGAGAGACCCAACATAACAATCCGGTCACAACAGACAATGCAAGGAACATTGTGAATGCTGAAGATTGTGAGTGACATTTAATTTTCCTGCTGTACCGAAACTGAACCGAACCGTGACCCCAAAACTGCAATACATACTGAACAGTTTGGTGAACTGTTTACAACCCTAGTGTCAATATGCAACCTGTTTGTCCTCTCCAGTTTTTTTTATAAGCCCCTAGCAACCATTGACCAGATCACGTGTGTGTATATTCATCACATTATACAACCAAGGTACCTCAAGTAATCTTGGTTTACCCATAACTCAAATCTTGCATAATTTGGTCAGCTGCATGATTAAATTATGGGTCTATACGTTAGAAATCGAGAGTTCTGGTTTGTGAGGTCTCCACCCATGCAAAATTAAACTCTCAATCAAAGCCCATGTGGGCACATGTGTGAGCCAGTCGAAGAAAAGCACTTTAAGCACCGCATTCGCCCAATCTTGATAAGTCAAAATAATCAATGACTTGCTGCTCATTGTCCCACACATCCCATCCCTTCGCGACAGATTCTATGGTTACGCACATATATCTGTCCAACGATAGATTATACCTCAAGTTACTTTTCTAAATCCATATTTGAAATGATTATATGTAAAGGACATCACACTGCTTGCTTAGCCCCAATCCAGCTCATACCGAGACTTGAATTTGGGACGTCTGCCTCGCAAACAAACGTGACTAACCTTCTAAAGCGTCCTAACCAATCACGCTACTGAAAAAGGCCACAAATCAGTGGCACAAGTGGCAATACTTCATGCTGAGGAATGAGTTTCACAGATCCCCATCTACGACATTCACTCCCCAAATTTACTCCACAACAAACCCAGTGGTTCAGCTCACCATTTTAAAATACTTCACTGTGCTGGGTTTGCTGTACCTCTTCCCCGATACACCTCATACCGAGAATCAAACTCAGGACATCTGCCTCGCAAACATCATGACACGTCAGGCTGAGGAGTGAGTTTCACAGAACCCCATCTGTTACATATGCACAATATGCAGTCTCTTTAATTATAAAAAATGCTGGCCTTTCTCTCTGGGCTTCATAGCCTGTGAAACCTTAATGAACTCTAGAACTCTACTCATTTATTTCATATTACCAGACACCACCAAACCTTTATATGACCTGCTGCCTCAGTGAACTGAATCTGTGTAAGATATATTACCATTGCATTATTCTCACAGTCCACAGTCAGTCAGTTAGTCAGTGTCTCTCTTTCTTTCTCTCTCAAAATAAACAACGCCTGCAAACCACTACTCATTATTTAGGCATGACATTTTGCTGGACTGTAATACATCCTGAAATATTTAAACAAACACTGTTTAATGGGTAACTTCAGGCATTTATGTTAAGTCAATTTCATTCTTAAAAAGAGAGGGAGAGAGAGAGACAATGTTTACTGTGATGAATTCAGAGTCAGCCTGTCTGAGAGGAATACACAAGTTGGGATTCATTTCATTCCTATTAAAAATGTAAAAGGTTGCTCTTTCCCTCACACCAGAGTTTTGACTGTTCTGAAAATGTAATAATTCTTGAATACAGATCAAGTCAGACTGATTGGTCAGGAACTCACAGACCTTGGCCTCATAAAGTTTCCATAATGCTTCCATCTTAAAGATGACATGCATTACCCCTGGAACAGTTCAGTTTACATTAGCCTATCCTACAAAGTCACCTAAACCCTTCTCGTTTCAGATCATCTCACCTCCAGGGCCCATATACAAAAATATTCTCAGAGTATGTGCTGATCTAGGATTTGTTTAGTCTTTTAGGTCATAATGTCACGCCCTGGCCATAGAGAGGCTTTTATTCTCTATTTTGGTTAGGCCAGGGTGTGACTCAGGTGGGCATTCTATGTTCCTTTTTCTATGTTTTTGTATTTCTTTGTTTTTGGCCGGGTATGGTTCTCAATCAGGGACAGCTGTCTATCGTTGTCTCTGATTGAGAACCATACTTAGGTAGCTCTTGCCCACATGGGTTTTGTGGGTAGTTTCTTTCTGTTTTGTACCTGACGGAGCTGTTTTGCTTGTTCTTTTTATGACTTTGTATTTAGTGTTCAGTTCTATTTAATAAATGATGAACAGGTGCTGCGCTTTGGTCCTCACCTTCTTCCACCAACTGCCGTTACACATAATGAGTACAATTACATGGACAATGGGGCAGAGCAATCCTACTCTGAGATACTTTATAAATATAGGCCCTGGATTTCAGTTTTATGTTATTCTGGAAACTCCTACTTGTTTTGAATAATTAGCACCCTACTGGCACACACTGGTTGAATCAACATTGTTTCCATGTCATTTCAACGAAATTATATTGAACCGATGTGGAATAGATGTTGATTGGTTTTCAAGTTACCTGATCTGTCCGATGTTAAATGGGCTGAGGGGCAGGCAGCAGTACTCTTACTAACCTAATATTAAACAGAATGCCTGTCTGCGTCATCTCCAGATATTCTGAAATAAAGTATATTTAGTATTTTTTTGGCTTGTGCCTAACATATCAATACCTTTTCCTGTAACTGAGATAATTGACAGCCAGGTGAGATGACTGATTAGGACCTGCCTAGAGAAGCTTTGACAGAGCACAGCATGGGTGAGACTATTATTAAGAGGTTGAAACTTTCTAATTATTCACACAGCCTCACATACTGATTTTTTTCTCCTTCCACACCAGTCTGGAGCAGCGCTTATTATTACAGTCAGGAAGGTTCAAGACATTTCCTATTTCCCTTGTACGAAATTAATCTCTGAAACGCACAAACCAGTAAGATTAAGTGATTTCAATATCACACAAATGTGTTGTTTGTTGTTTTCCCTCAAGGCACAGTTGTGAATTGTGTTGCAGCCAAATGGCTATAAAGCTGAGGGATTAAGCTGGGGAAATGTACCATTCTCCAATTCGTTGAGCTATGATTGAACTGACAATCCATAGTGGTTTTTAACACATTCTGAAGCTATACATTGTTTGTAGATTTGCTGATGTTTTGACACAAACTGTTTCCCTTAAAATAAGAATCTTGTGCTGTATCTAATCTAGACCTATAGCTAGGTTTTCTTATTCTGATCCCTGCCGTATTCAGACAGTTTAAGATGTGTTGGGCGTTAGCCGGCACTCTGCCTAATATATTTTAATCTCATCATAAATCACTTCCATTAATCTTTCATTTTCTTTCCCTTTGTGCAGGGGTATCTCTTTTTGAAGCAAATCAAATATGATGAATAATACATGGACCATAAGAATATTTCTGTAGAGAAGAGAGAGAGGAGAGAGAGAGGAATACTTTTTTTAGTTTTTATTCCGGGCCTCATCAGTTACACAGTGGATGTTTTAACTGGGTGAGTTAATTATTAACTAATAATAATTGCTTCCCTGTGTTATGATTTGCTATAGGCAAGAAGGGACATAATTTAACAGGCTTCTCTCACAGCACTGATAGTGTCACGCCCTGACCTTAGAGAGACGTTTTATTTCTCTATTTCTCTATTTTGTTAGGTCAGGGTGTGATGTGGGGTGGGCATTCTATGTTTTGTTTTCTATGTTTCCTTATAGAAACAGCTGTCTATCGTTCTCTCTGATTGGGAATCATACTTAGGTAGCCCTTTTTCCCTCCTTTCAGTGTGGGTGGTTGACTTTGTTAGAGGCAGCATAGCCCTGTTAAGCTTCACGGTTGTAGTGTTTTGTTGGCGACATCCAAATAACAGATAGTGATTTACAAATGGACAGGACATTGAATGGCAGTGATTTCCTTGTTATGAGAAGAACCCCACAAGTTCCCACAGCTATTCCTTGTTAGTCTGCATGTCTGCCATATTCTCTCTGGTGACAGATGGACAATCATTTTAAAACCTGAAAATCAGTGGCTCAGAGTTGTCCTTTTGGATATTACATTCATTTCTTTCCTATTTCTTCACATGAAGAGGGGTAGAAAAGGTAGCCTACAACCTTTGGGAAGAAAGACTCATAAAACGATTTGCTCGGGGCAACTAAGACAACGATAAAGTTATAAAACATGATCTGATATTGTGCATCAATAAACATATCCTCTAGATCTCTCAGGCTAGAATTATGCCATTGAAATTAGACTATTGGTCCAGAAAATACTATGCTATTGTCCTATTGTGATGTTGCTTTAGACTGACCGACTCACAAAAACAAATGAAATAGTTTTTGTCACATACACAGTTTACAGCAGGTATAAAAGGTGCAGTGAAATATTACTGTACAATAATCAAAATAAATGATAATCAGTCAAAGTCAAATAAAAATAACAGGTAATTAGATTAAGGTAATATGCATAGTAATAAAATGATATGTACGCAATATGAAATTCAGTATAGATTATGAATGTGCTATGTCAAGTATGACATACAGTGGGGAGAACAAGTATTTGATACACTGCCGATTTTTCAAGTTTTCCTACTTACAAAGCATGTAGAGGTCTGTAATTTTTTAAATCATAGGTACACTTCAACTGTGAGAGATGGAATCTAAAACAAAAATTAAGAAAATCACATTGTATGATTTTTAAGTAATTAATTTGCATTTTAATGCATGACATAAGTATTTGATCACCTACCAACCAGTAAGAATTCTGGCTCTCACAGACCTGTTAGTTTTTCTTTAAGAAGCCCTCCTGTTCTCCACTCATTACCTGTATTAACTGCACCTGTTTGATCTCGTTACCTGTATAAAAGACACCTGTCCACACACTCAATCAAACATACTCCAACCTCTCCACAATGGCCAAGGCCACAGAGCTGTGTAAGGACATCAGGGATAAAATTGTAGACCTGCACAAGGCTGGGTTGGGCTACAGGGCAATAGGCAAGCAGCTTGGTGAGAAGGCAACAACTGTTGGCGCAATTATTCGAAAATGGAAGAAGTTCAAGATGACGGTCAATCACCCTCGGTCTGGGGCTCCATGCAAGATCTCACCTCGTGGGGCATCAATGATCATGAGGAAGGTGGGGGATCAGCCCAGAACTACACGGCAGGACCTGGTCAATGACCTGAAGAGAGCTGGGACCACAGTCTCAAAGAAAACCATTAGTAACACACTACGCCGTCATGGATTAAAATCCTGCAGCATACGCAAGGTCCCCCTGCTCAAGCCAGCACATGTCCAGGCCAGCACATGTCCAGGCCCACCATCCTAACCGTGAAGCATGGAGGTGGAAACATCATTCTTTGGGGATGCTTTTCTGCAAAGGGGACAGGATGACTGCACCTTATTGAGGGGAGGATGGATGGGGCCATGTATCGCTAGATCTTGGCCAACAACCTCCTTCCCTCAGTAAGAGCATTGAAGATGGGTCTTGGCTGGGTCTTCCAGCATGACAACGACCCGAAACACACAGCCAGGGCAACTAAGGAGTGGCTCCGTAAGAAGCATCAAAAGGTCCTGGAGTGGCCTAGCCAGTCTCCAGACCTGAACCCAATAGAACATCTTTGGAGGGAGCTGAAAGTCCGTATTGCCCAGCGACAGCCCTGAAACCTGAAGGATCTGGAGAAGGTCTGTATGGAGGAGTGGGCCAAAATCCCTGCTGCAGTGTGTGCAAACCTGGTCAACCACTACAGGAAACGTATGATCTCTGTAATTGCAAACAAAGGTTTCTGTACCAAATATTAAGTTCTGCTTTTCTGATGTATCAAATACTTATGTCATGCAATAGAATGCAAATTAATTACTTAAAAATCATACAATGTGATTTTCTGGATTTTTGTTTTAGATTCCATCTCTCACAGTGTACCTATGGTAAATCCCCACTGTATTTACAAATATATAGTGTCTCGGTCGAGCAGTTGAATAAATAGTACAGATGCATTATCTTAATTTGACTCTGCTTCTCACAGCAGGAAAATAATCCTGCAGCAACAGGAAATGGGAATTATGTGGTTTTGTCACGTCTAATCAAGGTGGGTGGAATCAGGCGCAGAGAGCAGATAGCGAATTAAAGTTTATTCTCCGTTGAACAAAACAAACACGGTGAACCCAAACACACACATGGTGAAATTATCCAACACAGGATAACAGAGTAACCGGAGAATAAGAAACATAAAAACACCGATAGACGAAAATAATGACAACATAAACAATCCCGCACAAAACAAGGGTGGGACAACCTACAATATATACAGACACTAATTAACTAAACAACACACAGGTGCAACCAATCAGACAAAACCAACAGATAAACGAAAAGGGATCGGTAGTGGCTAGTAGGACGGTGACGACGACCGCCGAGCACCGCCCGAACGGGTAGGAGAGCCAACCTCGGCGGAAGTCGTGACAGGTTTATAATTCATGGACATTTTTGTAAGGATTGAGACATTTTTTGATAGGGCAAATCAATTCTGACATTTTTTAAGTGGATATTACAAACTTTAGAAGCGTTTTTAAACCTTGAATGCTCTACAATTTTCATTTCCTGCTACGCAGAAAAATTATCTGAGGCGACAGTGTGATGGAATTATGATAGTAGATCTGTATAGAACAGCAGCTTTGTCTGTGTGTGAGTATGTGTATGTGTGTTTATGAGTGGTATTGTGTGTTTGTTTGTATGAATTGGATGTGTGGTGAGTCAGTGCAAATGGTCTCTGAGGTACAGATAGTGTCTGAGGTACAGGTCGGGGCAGATATACTGCTAGGGTTTTGAAGTTCAAAAAAAGTTAGTTTGCCAACAATAGTAAACTGTGACTCTTTAGGATCCAAGTCGGGGAATCACATTAGTTAGTTAAACACAATATCCCAATAGCCTGTTCAACCTCTCTTTCGTATTGTCTGAGATCCCCAAAGCTTGGAAAGCTGCCACAGTCATCCCCCTCTTCAAAGGGGGAGACACTCTAGACCCAAACTGTTATAGACCTATGTATATCCATCCTGCCCTGCCTTTCTAAGGTCTTCGAAAGCCAAGTTAACTTCTTAGGGCTGCAATCCGATCACCGGATTGCAAACAGATCACCGACTATTTCGAATCCCACCCTACCTTCTCCGCTATGCAATCTGGTTTCCAAGCTGGTCATGGGTGCACCTCAGCCACGCTCAAGGTCCTAAATGATATCATAACCGCCATCGATAAAAGACAGTACTGTGCAGTCGTCTTCATCGACCTGGCCAAGCCTTTCGACTCGGTCAATCACCACATTCTTATTGGCAGACTCAATAGCCTTGGTTTCTCAAATGACTGCCTCGCCTAGTTCACCAACTACTTCTCAGACAGAGTTCAGTGTGTCAAATCGGAGGGCCTGTTGTCTGGACCTCTGGTATTCTCTATGGGGGTGCCACAGGGTTCAATTCTCGGTTCGACTCTTTTTCTCTGTCTATACCAATGATGTTGCTCTTGCCACCTCTACGCAGACGACACTATTCTGTATACATCTGGCCTTTCTTTGGACACTGTTAACTAACCTCCAAACAAGCTTCAATGCCATACAACTCTCCTTCCGTGGCCTCCAACTGCTCTTAAATGCTAGTAAAACTAAATGCATGCTCTTCAACCGATCGCTGCCCGCACCCGCCCACCCAACTAGCATCACTACTCTGGACGGTTCTGACTTAGAATATGTGGACAACTACAAATACCTAGGTGTCTGGTTAGACTGTAAACTCTCCTTCCAGACTCGCATTAAGCATCTCCAATCCAAAATTAAATCTAGAGTTGGCTTCCTATTTCGCAACAAAGCCTCCTTCACTCATGCTGCCAAACATACCCTCGTAAAACTGACTATCCTGCCGATCCTCGGTAATTTACAAAATAGCCTCCAACACTCTACTCAGCAAACTGGATGTAGTCTATCACAGTGCCATCCATTTTGTCACCAAAGCCCCATATACTACCCACCACTGCTACCTGTACGCTCTCGTTGGCTGGCCCTCGCTTCATATTCGTCGCCAAACCCACTGGCTCCAGGTCATCTATAAGTCTTTGCTAGGTAAAACCCTGCCTTATCACTGGTCACCACAGCGACACTCATCCGTAGCACGCGCTCCAGCAGGTATATTTCACTGGTCATCCCGAAATCCAACACCTCCTTTGGCCGCCATTCCTTCCAGTTCTCTGCTGCCAATGACTGAAGCTGGAGACTTAGATCTCCCGCTCTAACTTTAAGCATCAGCTGTCAGAGCAGCTCACTGATCACTGTACCTGTACACTGCCCATCTGTAAATAGCACACCCAACTACCTCATCCCCATGTTGTTATATTTTTTTGTTGCTCTTTTGCACCCCAGTATCTCTACTTGCACATCATCATCTGTACATCTACCACTCCAGTGCCAAATTGTAATTATTTCGCCACTATTGCCTATTTATTACCTTACCTCCCAAGTCTTACTACATTTTGCTGTTGTTTTTGTCGCACTGCTTTGCTTTGTCTTGGCCAGGTCGCAGTTGTAAATGAGAACTTGTTTTCAACTGGCCTACCTGGTTAAATAAAGGTGAAATGTAAAAAAATGTAAAAATAAAAGATGGATAGCCTAGTGGTTAGAGTGTTGGGCCAGTAATTGAAAGGTTGCTAGATCGAATCCCTGAGCTGACAAAGTAAAAATTCTGTTGTTCTGCCTCTGAACAAGGAAGTTAACCAACTATTCCTAGGCTGACATTGTAAATAAGATTTTTTTCTTAACTGACTTGCCTAATTAAATAAATAAAAATGGATTCCTAGAGGTCAAACACAGTCTGAACAAAGCACTTTGTAAATCAATATCTCAACCTTAGACCATCTCTGACCATACAGCTGTGAAATGATGCTGTGTATAAAGAGAGGGATTATAAATGATGCTGTGTATAAAGAGAGGGATTATAAATGATGCTGTGTATAAAGAGAGGGGTTATAAATGATGCTGTGTATAAAGAGAGGGATTATAAATGATGCTGTGTATAAAGAGAGGGATTATAAATGATGCTGTGTATAAAGAGAGGGATTATAAATGATGCTGTGTATAAAGAGAGGGGTTATAAATGATGCTGTGTATAAAGAGAGAGTGGTCAGGGAAGAAGACCTGGGCCCATATTTAAAAAAGCATCTAAGAGTAGGAGTACTGATCTTCAGTCCAAATGGATCCTTCAGTATATCAACACTCCTACTTGAAGACTATGACTTTGTCCCTAATGGCATCATTTTCCCTATAGTGCACTACTTTTGACCAGAGAACAGGGTCCCATTTGGGACAACTGCCTATTTGTGAATCCGGTCCATATGTCTCCACAGTCTACCCCTCTCTCTCCAGTGCTGACTGACACACTGCGACAGTCAATGACACGCGCCTCCACTGTGTCTCTGATGTCTTTAAGGCCGGCGCCGCGCCGAGGATGTTAATGCACTGTGGGGGCGTCATCCCGCGTGCCTGCCTGCCTGCTCTACTTAAGGAGAGAGAAAAAATAGAGAGAAAAATCTTCGTAATATTCCTCCCTGACAAACGATGTGTCTCTGCATACCGGTGGAGGAAGAGGCACAGCGTCACAGCAGACAAAGTCTAATCAACTTTGAGTAACAGTAGTGTAATGTTCTCATCTCATCCCTTTGGTTCCAGCTAGTGTTAAAGGTCAGGAGTCTGGATTACAGGTATTTTATTGCTGTAAAAATTACTCAATTTGCCTTAATCACTCCAAACCCAGCTAACTGTCATCATTACAGTTCCTCTGAAAAAATAGAGGCAGGCACACACATACACACACACCAATAAACATACATTTGAGACATTACGAAAGTCCCTGGTTGTGGCACAGTGGCATTCTAGATTCCCTCTTGTCATTTTCCCGCACTTTGTCAGGATTACATTGTACAGACAATAACATCTGGTTGGACAGTTAACTTTCCGAAACACAGACAGCAATAGGGAACGGACTGTAATATTCATTAATGAAATAAGATAATAGCATGAGGTAGAGAACATGTGGGTCTTTAGCTACTGCTGATAGAAGAGACAATTTCACACAGTCAGATGCTGAATAATCATAATCACTTTGTGTGAGCTCTGCAAGAGATTTATGTGCAGCTGTGTAACTGTGTGTGAAACTGAGTTTGACACACTGAGTATCCATTTAACTAATGATCCTTTGAGACAGACACAAGAAACTCGTCAACATGTGCCATAAAAGATGTGACTTAGTTCTGTTGTTATTATATATAAAGTTAACATAAACACAGTTTTCTGTGGGAAGAACTAGTATGTCTGAAGAACTGAAGAACCAAACATGGTTTGGTAACATTGTACTGTATTTGAATACTGTTCCTTCTCCCATTGCTCAGATCAGAGGTTCCAATGTTTGATAGTGCTGCTTTTCCGCAGTAGGCGGAAGTTCTATCACACACTCAAAAGCACTCGGCTTGAGATGTGATATTTCTTTTTAATAAACTTTTTCTGACAAAGAGAGAGGAAACAACAGTGCGTCTCTCACATATATATACATAAATATATATATACATACAATTACAGCTTAAAATCAATAACATTTTGTTATCTCACAGACTCTAATGAATAGTCATCCAATCATCCTTCAAATTTTTATCACGCTTCATAAAGATTTATTGGCCCGGCTAATTGAAACTCCTGGATCTCAGTGTTGTTGCTTTGTTTGCAAAGATGCTAATTGATTTTAAAAAATGACAACAGATTATTAAATCAAATACTTTTATGTATACTGTAAATTAAGTGCTCAAGTAGTGAGTATGAAAGTACTAATTCCATTTTTCACTAGTATTTTTCTGTAATGAATGAAATGGGGTGCCACACTGCACACGCCAGCCAAAGCAGGTGAGAATAAAATGTAGACTCTGGATTATACTTTAGTGCTTTCAGCTAGGAAATCAATACTACTGTAACTACTGTATGATGTGGACATTTTGATGAGTCATAAAGAATGACAAAAACCAAATATTTTAAGATGACAAAAAACGGGTTATTTTATGAGTCGTAGGATGACAAAAACGGAATATTTTATAAGAGTTGTAGGATGACAGAACAGGATATTATATTCGCTAGTTGCCTAATAAATCAGAGCAACTGTAAGGCGTGATGACACATAGTTTGCACACAGCCACTGTCTGGCTCTGGAGGTCTTTAACCAATGGCAGACAATGACATTATTGACATTACTGTATACTGTAGTCTCTGTCCCAATATCCACAATTAAATCCTACTACTAGAATGGCATCATTGAATCAAAGACAGACTGGCTTGCATTTCTAAGTGTGTGCTAATATATAAAGTGAACCAAACCTTAATGCTATGGTTATCAATCAATCTGGATGTCTCATACATTTATTTATGAATGTTTTATGGCAGAGATTCTGTATTTATTGCTGGGGTATTTCATCAGTTCTTACACACTAAACACATCCCATTTATAACTGTAAGATGGATGTTAAAAACTGAATTTGCATGACATTTCTTGTGGTAGAGACTCCTGAAATGATGTATGGCGTTGAAATGAAATGACATCCTTCATCATGGTTTATGGTGTTAACATTTGCTTTAAGGTCACCGTAGTACACATTGTTTTGACGGGATAGTCCTCCATGTTAGCATTGCCTGCTCTTTGGAGAGATGGTCCAACTTTTCACTCACTGCTGTACTCCATCAGTGCTGGATCCGGCGAGAAGAAGGAAGTCTGTATGGGAGAATCTCAATTGGTTTTGCTCACCTCCTCTCCTCCATCCTCCATCCCCTCCTCGCCTCTTTTTGAAAAAGGTCAAAGGTAATCGAGTTGTGAACGCAAGGACAGCAAACTGTGTTTGTATGAAGTGACTACCCACATGAAAAAATACTATCGTGTATACTATGGTAGGAATACTATAGTATGTACTGTAGTGTTTTTGCAGACTTTATTGTAGTATTCACTGTATTGAAGTCCTTTTTTAAAAAGTAGGTAAAAACAGAGCAGTATATGCTATAGTAATTACTGTAGTATTTACTGTATTGAAGTCCACAAGAACATTACATGGAATACTGTAGTATCTACTGTAGTATACTGTAGTATTTACAGTTTACCATAGTATAAATACTGTCGTAAAAACATAGTATATACTATAGTTATTACTGTAGTGTTTTTGCAGACAGGAGTATACTGTAGTATTTACTATAGTGTTTTTGAGGGACATTACTGTAGTATTTACGAAAGTGTTTTTGTTTATTTATGTTTGACATAGAAGTGCGGGGCTTTCTCCTTGAGGAAACCTAATGAATAAATAATAAAAGAGCAGATTTTCCATAACCTGTAGGTACTGTAGGTAGTACTGCGTTCTGACAGAAGAATTCAGTGCTTCTGCCTTTTTCTTTAGCCTGTTAAGAAACACAATATATCAGCTATACTTGGCATGTAGGTTTCTTACTTTGTGGCACATATTGGGACATGGGGAGGGGAATGGGCAGGTTATATGCTAATTAAATACTGTAGTATTTAATATAATTAAAATCAAATAAAAATGTTAAGACTGTAGGGTTTTGGGGACATTTCTGTAGTATTTACCACAGTTTTTCTTTGTGGATAATACTGCAGTGTTTACTATAGTATTCTACAGTATACTACAACATTCTATAGTAAATACAACACGTGCTCAAGGGATACTACAGTGTGTAGTATAGTATTCTACAGTGTACTACAGTTTACTACAGAATTCTATAGTAAGTACTGTATTATTCCTTTTGCAAACTGTAGTATTGTTTTATGTGGGTTTCCTTCTCCACTCACGTGTCATCATTTATTTTATTTTACCTTTATTTAACCAGGTAAGCTAGTTGAGAACAAATTCTCATTTACAACTGCGACCTGTCCAAGATAAAGCAGTGCGACAAACAGAAACACAGAGTTACACATGGAATAAACAAACATACAGTCAATAACACAATAGAAAAAAGTATATATACAGTGTGTGCAAATTAGGTAAGATAAGGGAGGTAAGGCAATAAATAGGCCATAGTGGCAAAATAATTACAATTTAGCAATAAACACTGAAGTGATAGATGTGCAGAAGATGAATGTGCAAGTAGAGATACTGGGGTGCAAAGTAGCAAATTAAATAAATAACAGTATGGGGATGAGGTAGTTGGATGGGCTATGTACAGGTGCAGTGATCTGTGAGCTGCTCTGACAGCTGGTGCTTAAAGTTAGTGAGGGAGATATGAGTCTCCAGCTTCAGTGATTTTTGCAATTTGTTCCAGTCATTGGCAGCAGAGAACTGGAAGGAAAGGCGGTCAAAGGAGGAATTGGATTTGGGGGTGCCAGTGAAATATACCTGCTGGAGAGCGTGCTACAGGTGGGTGCTGCTATGGTGACCAGTGAGCTGAGATAAGGCGGGGATTTACCTAGCAAAGACTTATAGATGACCTGGAGCCAGTGGGTTTGGCGACGAATATGCAGCGAGGGCCAGCCAACGAGAGCATACAGGTCGCAGTGATGGGTAGTATATGGGGCTTTGGTGACAAAGCGGATGGCACTGTGATAGACTACATCCAGTTTGCTGAGTAGAGTGTTGGAGGCTATTTTGTAAATGACATCGCCGAAGTCAAGGATCGGCAGGATAGTCAGTTTTACGAGGGTATGTTTAGCAGCATGAGTGAAGGATGCTTTGTTGCGAAATAGGAAGCCGATTCTAGATTTAATTTAGGATTGGAGATGCTTAATGTGAGTCTGGAAGGAGAGTTTATAGTCTAACCAGACACCTAGGTATTTGTAGTTGTCCACATATTCTAAGTCAGAACCGTCCAGAGTAGTGATGCTGGACGGGTGGGAAGGTGCGGGCAGCGATCGGTTGACGAGCATGCATTTAGTTTTACATGCATTGAAGAGCAGTTGGAGGCCACGGAAGGAGAGTTGTATGGCATTGAAGCTCGTCTGGAGGTTAGTTAACACAGTGTCCAAAGAAGGGCCAGAAGTATACAGAATGGTGTCGTCTGCGTAGAGGTGGATCAGAGAATCACCAGCAGCAAGAGCGACATCAATGATGTATACAGAGTAAAGAGTTGGCCCAAGAATTGAACTCTGTGGCACCCCCATAGAGACTGCCAGAGGTCCGGACAACAGGCCCTCCGATTTGACACACTGAACTCTGTCTGAGAAGTAGTTGGTGAACCAGGCGAGGTAGTCATTAGAGAAACCAAGGCTGCTGAGTCTGCCGATAAGAATGTGGTGATTGACAGGGTCGAAAGCCTTGGCCAGGTCGATGATTACAGCTGCACAGTATTGTCTCTTATCGATGGCGGTTATGATATCGTTTAGGACCTTGAGCGTGGCTGAGGTGCACCCATGACCAGCTCGGAAACCAGATTGCATAGCGGAGAAGGTAGGGTGGGATTCGAAATGGTCAGTGATCTGTTTGTTAACTTGGCTTCAAAGGCCTGAGAAAGGCAGGGTAGGATAGATATAGGTCTGTAGCAGTTTGGGTCTAGATTGTCTCCCCCTTTGAAGAGGTGGATGACCGCAGCAGCTTTCCAATCTTTGGGTATCTCAGACGATACGAAAGAGAGGTTGAACAGGCTAGTAATAGGGGTTGCAACAATTTCGACTGGTCATTTTAGAAAGAGAGCATCATTAAAGAGATTATGTTTACAGGGGTGGAATCCCAAAATAAATGTCTAAAGTTACATTTAAAAAAAACTCTAATCTTGAATAAATTGTTATAGATAAAATGATAAGTAGCATATCATTGTTAAATGTGTGCAACCTCCCTATGAATTAACATCCTGTGGCTCAGAGAGCACTCTAGGAATGCTGGGTAATGCAGTCCTGGACAACAGAGCATGCATATTTAAACGGAGTGCTTTATGTGATGTTTCAGTGCAGATTATTTTAATTTCAGATATGGGAATAGGGCGGGAGCCAAAAGTGGTGATGTAGCGCTCCCCTCCTGTCGAGTCTGTTCCTGTGTAGGTGGTTGTTTTTAGGCCTGGCACAATAACCAGCCAGCCCCAGAGAGAGCAGAGAGGAGAGAAGGAAGAGACAATGCCTCCTGTGAGGTTTTGCCATGTGCATCAGTTTCATCTTGTGTGTCAGTTCTTTGAAGGTTATGAGGCTCAGATAGGCTGAATAACAGAGACACTGTATCAATGTAGCTGAGAGCTGGGCTGGGTTAGTTCAGGACAGGGGTAGCTTGTCACAGTACTCATAAAAGACAATTAAAATTGTGAGAACCAAACCCACTCTCCCCTAATGTATGTGACTCAATTATACTCACATACTCAGTTACTACACGTTTGATTTCATTATCTTCCTTCACCTCCATCCCTCTCTTACTCTATCATCTGCTCCTCTATCTCTTCTCTATCTATGGTATATACAGTATATTATTATATTATCTATCCTCCCATCTTATATCAGCTTATCTTCCCTCTCCCTGTTGTGGTAGAGGTAATGACTAACACCAGGCATATTCTAGATCCACTAAACCCTAGTAATGAGGGAGGCGAGCCCCAGCCAACCAGCTCCTTTCCCCCCAGGCAGCCCTCTTCTACTGGGGTTAATGGAACTAATCTCCCCTTGATGAATCATACAGCAGTAATAGCCTTTTGAGAGCTGACGCCATGCCCGCAGGTTATCTGTCTGTTTCCTTACCTTCTTCACCCTTGGCTTGCTTTTTTAGATAATTGAGGTCTGGTGTCCTTTGTGAATGAATACACTCTGTGACAAAGGCATTGTGTCAGTAAGATCTCCTGGCTGCAAAGTGAAAGTGAATGGAATTGGTATTTAATTGGGCTCTGGAAATGGAGCGTGTTGAATGCTTCTTGTAATGTTTATCGTTGGCTCCCTGTCAGGTTTCCTCACATTAGTTAATACCTAGTGAGATCCAAGTCTTTTTTATCTGAGGCTGCTTGGTAATCACAGCTATGCCTGTGCTGTGCAGTACACAGGTGTACAAATAAGACGGAACATAACCGTGTTTGTGACTATGTTAGTGTTAGGCCGAGATTCAATACAATCTCCGCAAGATACGCTTTATAGCCTGCTTGACATTTAAAGAGAATTTCTGATTGAGCCAATATGCACAGCAATTACAGTGAATGTTACCTCCGTGAACGTCAGAGAAAATGCCTTTAAAAGCCATATTGTCGTCTGTCCAGTGTGCTGCGCTATGAATCGAATCCCGGCCTTTGTCACTGTCTCGATGTAGTTGTGTTGTCTACTCTTTGTGGTCCAAATAATATGTACTGTTTATATTTGCTGTTGGTCAAATCAAAAAGTTAGTTTACGATCTCACTGGATTAGGGAAGAGCAAGTCCCAGTCCCACACCACCCATACACTGAGATTATGAAGGTCCCAGTCCCACACCACCCATACACTGAGATTATGAAAATCCAAGTCCCACACCACCCATACACTGAGATTATGAAAGTCCCAGTCCCACACCACCCATACACTGAGATTATGAAAGTCCCAGTCCCACACCACCCATACACTGAGATTATGAATGTCCCAGGTCTACACCACCCATACACTGAGATTATGAAAATCCCAGTTCCACACCACCCATACACTGAAATTATGAAAGTCCCAGTCCCACACCACCCATACACTGAGATTATGAAAGTCCCAGTCCCACACCACCCATACACTGAGATTATGAAGGTCCCAGTCCCACACCACCCATACACTGAGATTATGAAAGTCCCAGTCCCACACCACCCATACACTGAGATTATGAAAATCCCAGTCCCACACCACCCATACACTGAGATTATGAAAGTCCCAGTTCTACACCACCCATACACTGAGATTATGAAAATCCCAGTCCCACACCACCCATACACTGAAATTATGAAAGTCCCAGTCCCACACCACCCATACACTGAGATTATGAAAGTCCCAGTCCCACACCACCCATACACTGAGATTATGAAGGTCCCAGTCCCACTGAGATTATGAAGGTCCCAGTCCCACACCACCCATACACTGAGATTATGAAAGTCCCAGTCCCACACCACCCATACACTGAGATTATGAAGGTCCCAGTCCCACACCATCCATACACTGAGATTATGAAAGTCCCAGTCCCACACCACCCATACACTGAGATTATGAAAATCCCAGTCCCACACCACCCATACACTGAGATTATGAAAGTCCCAATCCCACACCACCCATACACTGAGATTATGAAGGTCCCAGTCCCACACCACCCATACACTGAGATTATGAAAGTCCCAGTCCCACACCACCCATACACTGAGATTATGAAAGTCCCAGTCCCAACACCATCCATACACTGAGATTATGAAAATCCCAGTCCCACACCACCCATACACTGAGATTATGAAAATCCCAGTCCCACACCACCCATACACTGAGATTATGAAAGTCCCAGTCCCACACCACCCATACACTGAGATTATGAAAGTCCCAGTCCCAACACCATCCATACACTGAGATTATGAAAGTCCCAGTCCCACACCACTCATACACTGAGATTATGAAGGTCCCAGTCCCACACCACCCATACACTGAGATTATGAAAAGCCCAGTTCCACACCACCCATACACTGAGATTATGAACATCCCAGTTCCACACCACCCATACACTGAGATGATGAAAATCCCAGTTCCACACCACCCATACACTGGGATTATGAAGGTCCCAGTCCCACACCACCCATACACTGAGATTATGAAGGTCCCAGTCCCACACCACCCATACACTGAGATTATGAAGGTCCCAGTTCCACACCACCCATACACTGAGATTATGAAAATCGCAGTTCCACAACACCCATACACTGAAATTATGAAAGTCCCAGTCCCACACCACCCATACACTGAGATTATGAAAGTCCCAGTCCCACACCACCCATACACTGAGATTATGAAGGTCCCAGTCCCACACCACCCATGCACTGAGATTATGAAGGTCCCAGTCCCACACCATCCATACACTGAGATTATGAAAGTCCCAGTCCCACACCACCCATACACTGAGATTATGAAAATCCCAGTCCCACACCACCCATACACTGAGATTATGAAGGTCCCAGTCCCACACCACCCATACACTGAGATTATGAAGGTCCCAGTCCCACACCACCCATACACTGAGATTATGAATGTCCCAGTCCCACACCACCCATACACTGAGATTATGAAGGTCCCAGTCCCACACCACCCATACACTGAGATTATGAAAGTCCCAGTCCCACACCACCCATACACTGAGATTATGAAAATCCCAGTTCCACACCACACATACACTGAGATTATGAAGGTCCCAGTCCCACACCACCCATACACTGAGATTATGAACATCCCAGTCCCACACCACCCATACACTGAGATTATGAAAATCCCAGTTCCACACCACCCATACACTGAGATTATGAAGGTCCCAGTCCCACACCACCCATACACTGAGATTATGAACATCCCAGTTCCACACCACCCATACACTGAGATTATGAAAATCCCAGTTCCACACCACCCATACACTGAGATTATGAAGGTCCCAGTCCCACACCACCCATACACTGAGATTATGAAAGTCCCAGTCCCACACCACCCATACATTGAGATTATGAAAATCCCAGTTCCACACCACCCATACACTGAGATTATGAATGTCCCAGTTCTACACCACCCATACACTGAGATTATGAAAATCCCAGTTCCACACCACCCATACACTGAAATTATGAAAGTCCCAGTCCCACACCACCCATACATTGAGATTATGAAAGTCCCAGTCCCACACCACCCATACACTGAGATTATGAAGGTCCCAGTCCCACACCACCCATACACTGAGATTATGAAAGTCCCAGTCCCACACCACCCATACACTGAGATTATGAAGGTCCCAGTCCCACACCATCCATACACTGAGATTATGAAAGTCCCAGTCCCACACCACCCATACACTGAGATTATGAAAGTCCCAGTTCTACACCACCCATACACTGAGATTATGAAAATCCCAGTTCCACACCACCCATACACTGAAATTATGAAAGTCCCAGTCCCACACCACCCATACACTGAGATTATGAAAGTCCCAGTCCCACACCACCCATACACTGAGATTATGAAGGTCCCAGTCCCACTGAGATTATGAAGGTCCCAGTCCCACACCACCCATACACTGAGATTATGAAAGTCCCAGTCCCACACCACCCATACACTGAGATTATGAAGGTCCCAGTCCCACACCATCCATACACTGAGATTATGAAAGTCCCAGTCCCACACCACCCATACACTGAGATTATGAAAATCCCAGTCCCACACCACCCATACACTGAGATTATGAAAGTCCCAATCCCACACCACCCATACACTGAGATTATGAAGGTCCCAGTCCCACACCACCCATACACTGAGATTATGAAAGTCCCAGTCCCACACCACCCATACACTGAGATTATGAAAGTCCCAGTCCCAACACCATCCATACACTGAGATTATGAAAATCCCAGTTCCCAGTCCCACACCACCCATACACTGAGATTATGAAGGTCCCAGTCCCACACCACCCATACACTGAGATTATGAAAATCCCAGTTCCACACCACCCATACACTGAGATTATGAACATCCCAGTTCCACACCACCCATACACTGAGATTATGAAAATCCCAGTTCCACACCACCCATACACTGGGATTATGAAGGTCCCAGTCCCACACCACCCATACACTGAGATTATGAAGGTCCCAGTCCCACACCACCCATACACTGAGATTATGAAGGTCCCAGTTCCACACCACCCATACACTGAGATTATGAAAATCCCAGTTCCACAACACCCATACACTGAAATTATGAAAGTCCCAGTCCCACACCACCCATACACTGAGATTATGAAAGTCCCAGTCCCACACCACCCATACACTGAGATTATGAAGGTCCCAGTCCCACACCACCCATACACTGAGATTATGAAGGTCCCAGTCCCACAACATCCATACACTGAGATTATGAAAGTCCCAGTCCCACACCACCCATACACTGAGATTATGAAAATCCCAGTCCCACACCACCCATACACTGAGATTATGAAAGTCCCAGTCCCACACCACCCATACACTGAGATTATGAAGGTCCCAGTCCCACACCACCCATACACTGAGATTATGAATGTCCCAGTCCCACACCACCCATACACTGAGATTATGAAAGTCCCAGTCCCACACCACCCATACACTGAGATTATGAAGGTCCCAGTCCCACACCATCCATACACTGAGATTATGAAAGTCCCAGTTCCACACCACCCATACACTGAGATTATGAAGGTCCCAGTCCCACACCACCCATACACTGAGATTATGAAAGTCCCAGTCCCACACCACCCATACATTGAGATTATGAAAATCCCAGTTCCACACCACCCATACACTGAGATTATGAATGTCCCAGTTCTACACCACCCATACACTGAGATTATGAAAATCCCAGTTCCACACCACCCATACACTGAAATTATGAAAGTCCCAGTCCCACACCACCCATACACTGAGATTATGAAAGTCCCAGTCCCACACCACCCATACACTGAGATTATGAAGGTCCCAGTCCCACACCACCCATACACTGAGATTATGAAAGTCCCAGTCCCACACCACCCATACACTGAGATTATGAAGGTCCCAGTCCCACACCATCCATACACTGAGATTATGAAAGTCCCAGTCCCACACCACCCATACACTGAGATTATGAAAGTCCCAGTTCCACACCACCCATACACTGAGATTATGAAAATCCCAGTTCCACACCACCCATACACTGAAATTATGAAAGTCCCAGTCCCACACCACCCATACACTGAGATTATGAAAGTCCCAGTCCCACACCACCCCACTGAGATTATGAAGGTCCCAGTCCCACTGAGATTATGAAGGTCCCAGTCCCACACCACCCATACACTGAGATTATGAAAGTCCCAGTCCCACACCACCCATACACTGAGATTATGAAGGTCCCAGTCCCACACCATCCATACACTGAGATTATGAAAGTCCCAGTCCCACACCACCCATACACTGAGATTATGAAAATCCCAGTCCCACACCACCCATACACTGAGATTATGAAAGTCCCAATCCCACACCACCCATACACTGAGATTATGAAGGTCCCAGTCCCACACCACCCATACACTGAGATTATGAAAGTCCCAGTCCCACACCACCCATACACTGAGATTATGAAAGTCCCAGTCCCAACACCATCCATACACTGAGATTATGAAAATCCCAGTCCCACACCACCCATACACTGAGATTATGAAGGTCCCAGTCCCACACCACCCATACACTGAGATTATGAAAATCCCAGTTCCACACCACCCATACACTGAGATTATGAACATCCCAGTTCCACACCACCCATACACTGAGATTATGAAAATCCCAGTTCCACACCACCCATACACTGGGATTATGAAGGTCCCAGTCCCACACCACCCATACACTGAGATTATGAAGGTCCCAGTCCCACACCACCCATACACTGAGATTATGAAGGTCCCAGTTCCACACCACCCATACACTGAGATTATGAAAATCCCAGTTCCACAACACCCATACACTGAAATTATGAAAGTCCCAGTCCCACACCACCCATACACTGAGATTATGAAAGTCCCAGTCCCACACCACCCATACACTGAGATTATGAAGGTCCCAGTCCCACACCACCCATACACTGAGATTATGAAGGTCCCAGTCCCACAACATCCATACACTGAGATTATGAAAGTCCCAGTCCCACACCACCAATACACTGAGATTATGAAAATCCCAGTCCCACACCACCCATACACTGAGATTATGAAAGTCCCAGTCCCACACCACCCATACACTGAGATTATGAAGGTCCCAGTCCCACACCACCCATACACTGAGATTATGAATGTCCCAGTCCCACACCACCCATACACTGAGATTATGAAAGTCCCAGTCCCACACCACCCATACACTGAGATTATGAAGGTCCCAGTCCCACACCATCCATACACTGAGATTATGAAAGTCCCAGTCCCACACCACCCATACACTGAGATTATGAAAATCCCAGTCCCACACCACCCATACACTGAGATTATGAAAGTCCCAATCCCACACCACCCATACACTGAGATTATGAAGGTCCCAGTCCCACACCACCCATACACTGAGATTATGAAAGTCCCAGTCCCACACCACCCATACACTGAGATTATGAAAGTCCCAGTCCCAACACCATCCATACACTGAGATTATGAAAATCCCAGTCCCACACCACCCATACACTGAGATTATGAAAGTCCCAGTCCCACACCACCCATACACTGAGATTATGAAAGTCCCAGTCCCAACACCATCCATACACTGAGATTATGAAAGTCCCAGTCCCACACCACTCATACACTGAGATTATGAAGGTCCCAGTCCCACACCACCCATACACTGAGATTATGAAAATCCCAGTTCCACACCACCCATACACTGAGATTATGAACATCCCAGTTCCACACCACCCATACACTGAGATTATGAAAATCCCAGTTCCACACCACCCATACACTGGGATTATGAAGGTCCCAGTCCCACACCACCCATACACTGAGATTATGAAGGTCCCAGTCCCACACCACCCATACACTGAGATTATGAAGGTCCCAGTTCCACACCACCCATACACTGAGATTATGAAAATCCCAGTTCCACAACACCCATACACTGAAATTATGAAAGTCCCAGTCCCACACCACCCATACACTGAGATTATGAAAGTCCCAGTCCCACACCACCCATACACTGAGATTATGAAGGTCCCAGTCCCACACCACCCATACACTGAGATTATGAAGGTCCCAGTCCCACAACATCCATACACTGAGATTATGAAAGTCCCAGTCCCACACCACCCATACACTGAGATTATGAAAATCCCAGTCCCACACCACCCATACACTGAGATTATGAAAGTCCCAGTCCCACACCACCCATACACTGAGATTATGAAGGTCCCAGTCCCACACCACCCATACACTGAGATTATGAATGTCCCAGTCCCACACCACCCATACACTGAGATTATGAAGGTCCCAGTCCCACACCACCCATACACTGAGATTATGAAAGTCCCAGTCCCACACCACCCATACACTGAGATTATGAAAGTCCCAGTCCCACACCACTCATACACTGAGATTATGAAGGTCCCAGTCCCACACCACCCATACACTGAGATTATGAAAATCCCAGTTCCACACCACCCATACACTGAGATTATGAACATCCCAGTTCCACACCACCCATACACTGAGATTATGAAAATCCCAGTTCCACACCACCCATACACTGGGATTATGAAGGTCCCAGTCCCACACCACCCATACACTGAGATTATGAAGGTCCCAGTCCCACACCACCCATACACTGAGATTATGAAGGTCCCAGTTCCACACCACCCATACACTGAGATTATGAAAATCCCAGTTCCACAACACCCATACACTGAAATTATGAAAGTCCCAGTCCCACACCACCCATACACTGAGATTATGAAGGTCCCAGTCCCACACCACCCATACACTGAGATTATGAAGGTCCCAGTCCCACACCATCCATACACTGAGATTATGAAAGTCCCAGTCCCACACCACCCATACACTGAGATTATGAAAATCCCAGTCCCACACCACCCATACACTGAGATTATGAAAGTCCCAGTCCCACACCACCCATACACTGAGATTATGAAGGTCCCAGTCCCACACCACCCATACACTGAGATTATGAATGTCCCAGTCCCACACCACCCATACACTGAGATTATGAAGGTCCCAGTCCCACACCACCCATACACTGAGATTATGAAAGTCCCAGTCCCACACCACCCATACACTGAGATTATGAAGGTCCCAGTCCCACACCACCCATACACTGAGATTATGAAAGTATGAGTATATTTAGACGTGTGGTTCCTCTAATCAATAACCCAGGGTAGGTTATTGGAGTCATTACACTTGTTTATCAGAGTAAACAGGACTGTATAAAGGTATTGTCTGTCAGCTGTCTGAGAGAAATCACGTGACTGGCGTGAACTTTCTTGACATATTCAGAGAGGGAGAAAGGGAGATCTGCACAGAGGGGAGGCCTGCGATGGCTCAATCTGGTTAATAAATCTGGACACGTTGTAATGTGACAGACTGCTGTCCTCGTCACCTGAAGCCATCTGTCCTTCCTGTCCATTTCCAAACCTCCTGATGTAACTGACTGGGTTCAAACTTGGGTCTTCTTTACAACCCTACAGGAACCTCACTTCACCCCTAGGACCAGCAAGGCTTCCTGTCATTCTGGAGTTGTTGCCCTAATAGCCCTATTACGGATCATTCTGGACTGCCAATAGTGTCCAGTGTTGTATGGGCTTGTCATCATACACTCTGTGCCCCTGGTGGATCATGGACCCATTGTCTTTCTCACACCCTGTATGCCCAATCAGCAATTGATTGTGTCACAAATTGCCTTTAAGTGGACTGATGTGCAAGGTGGTCAGAGTACATCGATAAGCCACTGCACTGTGACTGACACAGCCTCTCTGCTCCAGACAGTGGATTCAGTTGAAGAGTGCCAATATACTGTATTTTCACTGGCCACACTGCATAGAACCCCATCCCCATTCCCCTTTCTCTCTTGTGCTTCCTTCCTTGTAACCACTCACCCCTAACTGTCACTCACTCTGCCAGGTGGTGTATAAATATACTGAGAGAGAGAGAGAGAGTCATCATTAGCACAAACAAATCTGGGACCAGTCCTAGCGAAACAAAGCCAGTGAGAGAGCTCTCCTTTTAGTGTGGCAGAGTGTAGCCAAGTGGATCTGCCCGCGGACACGCACACAAATCAAATCATATTTTATTTGTCACATGCTTCGTCATCAAAAGGTGTAGAATAATAGTGAAATGTTTACTTACGGGCCCTTCCCAACAATGCAGAGAGAAATAAAATAGAATCATTGAAAAGTAATAACATGTAATAATAAATACACAATGAGTAAATATAACCTGGTTCTATACACGGGGTACCAGTACTGAGTTGATGTGCAGGGGTATGAGGTAATTGAGGTAGATTTGTACATATAACTAGAAATAAAGTGACTAGTCAACAGGACAGATAATAAAAAGTAGCAGCAGCATATGTGATGAGTTTTAAAAAAGTGCAAAAAGTGCTAAATGCAGATAGTCTGGGTAGTTATTTGGTTAACTATTTAGCAGTCTTGTAGCTTGGGGATAGAAGCTTTTCATGGTCCTGTTGGTTCCAGACATGGTGCATCGGTGTGGTAGCAGAGAGAACAGTCTATGACTTGGGTGGCTGGAGTCTGACAATTCTTTGACACACACACCATTAGTCTATCAACCCAGTGGGATAGGAGAGAGGAGGAAAGGAGACAAGCAGTGTCTTTCTGTGCCACTTCTACAACAGCTGTTTCAGACTGGTGCTGCTCATGAATGGTAATATGGACTTAATACAACTCGTGTTTTCCAAATGCAGTATTTTGGAACAGGTGGATTGAAACACTGCCTGTGTGACTGGCTGTGTGACATACCTGATTGGGAGTGTGAAATAGGGTATTTGACACTCTTTCTGTCAAGTGGGTTTAAAGGTTTGAGAGCTCCACTTCCCTTACAAAGGTGTTGTTGTCGCATGCTCCTCATACTAATATGTTACTAATACCTCAGCAATGTCATCACTTTATATTTCTCTGGAACCATGATAGCGGGTGCCTTGAAGCATGTGTGAGGGCGGGAGATGTTATTAGAGCGAGCGCAGTGCATCCTTCCGCGCTCGAGAACAGAGATGCTCCATTGAATTCATAATAAACGACACCATACACAATAAACAATAGATACATTGTGTTATGGTGTTTTTGGAGGGTTAGCTTTATGAAAAGTATTCTGTGAGAATGATCAATAAAGAATGTCCGGTATGTCCTTGTTTTGCTGCAATAACCCAAGTAGGTAACCTTAGTCGTTCTATTTTATTTCCGAGTAACACAAGCCCGCTGCATAATGCTAACAAGGCTGGGATGGTGTTTAGAAGTATATTAATGTGTCTATTTCAACTGCTAATATTTTGGTTAGTTCAATCTAATTAAATCAAAATTAAATGGGGTGATGAAACTGCAGCGCTGCTCTAACCTAGATCAACACAACTGATACAGTTACACTTTCTTTGAAACAATACCTTTCCTTGTCATTCCATTCCTGTGAATCCATGACCTCGTTTAGCCTACTTTCAATGTAACTACACTGAACAAAAATATAAACGCAAATGTAAATGGTTGGTCCCATGTTTCATGAGCTGAAATAAAATATCCCCAAAAAGGTTCCATATGCACAAAAATATTATTTCTCTAAAATGTTGTGCACAAATTTGTTTACATTGGCATATCAAGAAGCTGATTAAACAGCATCATAATTACACAGGTGTACGTTGAACTGGGGACAGTAAAAGGCCTTCAAGTTTTGAGGGAGTGTGCAATTGGCCTGCTGACTGCAGAAATCTCCAACAGAGCTGTTGCCAGATATTTTAATCTTAATTTCTCAACAAGTCGCCTCCAACTAAGTTTTAGAGAATTTGGCAGTAGGTCTAACCAGCCTCACAACCGCAGACCATGTGTATGGTGTTGTGTGGGTGAGTGGTTTGCTGATGTCAACGTTGTGAACAAAGTGCCCCATGGTGGCGGTGGGGTTATGGTATGGGCAGGCATAAGCTATGGACAACGAACACAATTGCATTTTATCGATGGCAATTTGAATGCAGGTTCCCTGACAAGATCCTGAGGCCCATTGTCATGCCATTCATCCTCTGCCATCACCTCATGTTTCAGAATGATAATGCAACGCCCAATGTCTCAAGGATCTGTACACAATTCCTGGAAGTTGAAAATGTCCCAGTTCTTCCATGGCCTGCATACTCACCAGACATGTCACATATTGAGCATGTTTGGGTTGCTCTGGATCAACGTGTACGATAGGGTGTTCCAGTTCCCGCCAATATCCAGCAACTTCGCACAGCCATTGAGGAGGAGTGGGACAACATTCCACAGGCCAGAATTAACAGCCTGATTAACTCTGTAAAGGAGATGTGTTGCGCTGCAGAAGGCAAATGGTGGTCACACCAGATACTGTTTATTTCATCCAAGCCACTACCTTTTTTTAAAGCTATCTGTGACCAAGTCATGTGAAATCCATAGATTAGGACCTAATGAATTTATTTCAATTGACTGATTTCCTTGTATGACAGTGACTCAGTGAAATCTTTGAATTTGTTGCATTTATATTTTTATTCAGTATAGTTCCACTGATTCTTTAGTTAGCTCACTAGCCTATATTGTGGAGGTTGAATATTCAACATTCTGTCAATGAGTGGGGGGAGGCAAATAATATAGCCTACAATATAACATAACAATATGAAATAGATGGTAAACGTGTCTATGACAAGTAGCCTAGTAATACCAACGGGATAGAGCACCTAAGTATTGTATTGAACAATGCTGTTACTCGGTCCTCCCATAGGCGGGGTCATTGACCAGAAATTTCATGGCAAGATCTGGTTTCCATAGTAAGATCAGCTGGAGCATTGAACTGCTGTTCCACTAATTGCCAAAGTAATGCCAATTAAGTGAGTGAGCCATATAAGTGAGTTGTGACAGAGAGAGCTCTGAATTTTGTGAAGATATGGGATATACATTTTAAATGATAAATATAGACACCCACCTGAGCGACCCATACACTAAGGATAAGTCTATCTGTTTTAAAGGCCTGCTGCAAGTAGCCTATACGCAGCCAAGACAAAGATAAATGCGATCAGAGACCCACTAAAGCAGCACCGGCCCCTCAAGAGTCTAAGCTTACCTGGCAGGGTTGGTCCTACAAAGCCAAAACCCCTGGATGGTTGAGCATAATATACAAGGAATTTATCAAAGCTATTAATGAGAACCTTGACGACCTTGTACCTAGCCGGTGGGGATTCCGGTGGGGTGCTCCAACCCAGGCAGTGGCAGTGCTGGCAACACTAGCTGCAGTAACCCATGGGAAGAGGGTCACACTCGGACAATCAGAGAGGGGGCAAAATATTGTGGTCTTGGTGGCACAAAATAATCAGAGGTCTGACTGCACAGAGATGCTTGGAAAATGGTCACAACAGGGGACCAGCATGTGTGTGTTCCTACATGATTCCATATGTGTTATTTAATAGTTTTGATGTATTCTCTATTATCACCCGTCATAGACTTTTCTTTTCTCTCTGCTACCGCACGGAAAGCGGTACCCGATGCACCAAGTCTGGAACCAACAGGATAGTGAACAGCTTCTACCCCTAAGACATAAGACTGGTAGTCATCACATACGCTGCTGCTACTGTTTATTATCTATCCTGTTGATTAGTCACTTTATTCCTAGTCATATGTACATATCTAACTCAATTACCTCGTTACCCCTGCACATCGACTCAGTACTGGTACCCCGTGTATAGAACCAGGTTATCTTTACTCATTGTGTATTTATTATTACTTTTATTATTATGTGTTATTACTTATCTCTTATTTCTCAATGATCTTTCTCTCTGCATTGTTGGAATGGACCTGTAAATAAGAATTTCACTCTTAGTCTACACCTGTTGTTTACAAAGCATGTGACAAATGAAATGACCCCAAAGATGCTAACCTCTCACCATTACCATTAACAGTAACAGGGGTAATATCTTGGGGTTAAACAAAATCTCTTTCTCTGAGCAATTATATTAGTATAAAATAATACAATTTCCTGAGTTATTTTTGTTTTTTACAATATAGCTCAGTATTTTAATAAATTATTTTATACAGTCACAATTGCTGATTTTTATCAATGATTTTGGAACCGACTATCTTGGGTCTGCGTCCCAAATGGCACCCTATTCCATTTATAGAGCACTCGTTTTGTCCATGGCCCATAGGGCTCTGGTCAAAGTAGTGCACTATATAGGGCAGTGTTTCCCAACCCAGCACAATAGTGACTGTCCAGGGTTACAATAAAAATGTGTACTGCTGGGTGTTCTCGAGGACCAGGTTTAGGTAACACTGATATAGGGAGTAGTGCACTTTTGACCACAGCCCTATGGGTCTATGCACTATATACTATAAATAATAGGGTGCTATTTGTGATGAAGCCATTGACTTGATAAGGGCTGCCAAAACCTCTGAAATAAGGTTGAATGGACTCACTGAACCCTAAAAGTCAGTGACAAGTGACATTGACAAATGTAAAACAACAAACTCCCTCACGACGCCAGGACAGCGGAGTCAATCACCACCTTCCGGAGACACCTGAAACCCCACCTCTTTAAGGAATACCTAGGATAGGATAAAGTAATCCCTCTCACCCCCCCTCCCCCTTAAAAGATTTAGATGCACTACTGTTCCACTGGATGTCATAAGGTGAATGCACCAATTTGTAAGTCGCTCTGGATAAGAGCGTCTGCTAAATGACTTAAATGTAAATGTAAATATACTAGCACACACTTAGAAATGCAAGCCCAATACATTGAATCAGTCTAAGATTCAAAGATTAAATTCTAAGTAGTATGATTGTTTGGCTATTAGGACAGATACTACACTATATTGTATCATTGTCTGTGATTAGTTAAAGACCTCCAGAGCCAGACAGTGGCTGAGTTATTAGGCAACTAGCGAATGTAATATCCTGTTCTGTCATCCTACACTGTAAAATATATATGTTAATTTAACGTACAATTGTTAGGCAACCAGCTGCAATAGGATTGTGACTTTACTCAGCATTTGGGCATATAGCTGAACCATCTAGAAGAAAAAGAAACGCACACCTATTTAGGCGAGGTGCTGGCTAGCGGAGTAGAAAACTTGAAAATAAAAGAGAGCCGCACACTCTAGGAGGTCAGATGCAAAAATGTAATTACCAACGTTTTGACAGCCAAGCTGTCTTCATCAGGGTATAATCACAAATACTGCGGGATGACTCGTTTATGTAGTGTCAAAAGACACAGGTGTCTGTAATCATGGCCAAGAGTGGCCTAATATCATTGGTTAATTATCAAATATTAAAATGGCATACAAAGAACAGCATACAAACAACAAATGGATAGCATACGATCATAAATGAATTTGACTACACAAGCTTACAAACAATTACAATGGCAAAGTTACAATAATCACAAGAATGGCTTCAGATCAAAGTCTACGTTGAGACCGAAGGGCGCAAGGGTCTTTAAGTTAAAGATCCAGGCAGCCTCTCGTTTTAACAATAAATTATCAAGGTCACCCCCTCTCCTAGGGAGGGTGACATGTTCGATGCCAATATAACGCAGAGACGAAATCGAGTGGCCTGCCTCCAAGAAGTGGGCCGCAACTGGATAAGTAAAGTTTTTACACCTGATGGTGCTACGATGCTCTGAGATACGTACTTTTACTTCGCGCTTTGTTTTACCAACATAATTGTTACCACAAGGACAAGTTATAAGATAAATAACTGCCTTAGTGGAGCACGTAATAACACCTTTGATTGGGATCTGTTTCCCTGTTTGTGGGTGTTTGAAGGATCTACATTTATAAGTGCCTTTGCATTGAGCACAGCCATTACATTTGTAATTTCCATCCAGTTGTTCAGGAATATCTTGGGGTGGTAAATCAGAGTGTACCAATTGGTCTCTAAGATTTCTGCCCCGCGAGAATACGACCAAGGGAAGGTCCGAAAACACATTTCCGAGACTATCATCGGATTTTAGAATGTGCCAATGTTTGTGAACAATTCCCTTAATTTGTTCAGAACGCTTTGAATAGCGGGTAGTTAGAACACAAGAATGCGTCTTTTTGCGAGACTGACCTTGAAAAACGTCATGTCTCATTTTGTTTAGAATTTTCCCAATGGCAATATTATCTCCTTGAACTTTCTTTGCGTCTCAGCCATATTTCTGTCGAAATCTGATTGTTTTTTGCAAATTCCTTTGATTCGACAGAATTGGCTGTAGGGTAAACTATTTTTCAAGGGAAGTGGGTGACAACTATCAGCCCTCAACAAACTGTTACTATCAGTAGATCTCCTGTAAACATCAGTCTATAGAACATTATCTTCACACAAGATCAGAAGCTGACATGATTTGACGTGTCAGATTGCAAAGTAAATCTCAAATGATCAGAACAAGATTTAAGAAAAGCATGGAACGCCTGGATCTGTTTTGCATCATCCCTCCATAGAACAAAAATATCATCAATATACCGTTTCCAAATAATGATGTTAGCTAAGAAAACATTTTTGAGAGGATTGAAAATAGACTGTTTCTCCATGTAACCCACATACACATAGCATAGTTAGGAGCCATGGGGGATCCCATAGCAGTACCCTTCGTCTGAATAAAGAAATAATTTAGAAACATGAAATAGTTGTGTGAGTACTATTTCAGCCAATGTTATAATGCATGCACTGGAATGTAGTTCATTAGGGTCACGTTGCAGAAGAAAATATTCCATAGCTTCAAATTACCACCCTCGTGTGGAATATTTGTGTATAACGACTCAACGTCAAAAGTTACTAACAAGGTATTCTCAGGGAGAGGATCAATAGATTCAATGATAGAGATCATACTGCTGGTGTCCTTTACAAAGGAGGGGAGCTGTTCTGCGAGTAGTCTAATAAAAAAGTCAACAAAAGTAGATAGAGGGGCCGTTACTGCATCAATGCCCGCTACAATAGTGCGCCGTGGAGGTTTTGTAACATTCTTGTGTAATTCCGGCAAAGTATAGAAAGTGGCAATTTTAGGGTGCTGAATAGCCAAAAAGTCATGTTATTTTTTTGGTTATCTGACCAGAACTTAAATACCCATCTAGGACAGTAAAGATAGTATTCTGAAATTGGGAAGTAGGGTCACTTCTGCGTTTCTTGTAAAGAGTGTTGTCAAGCAGCTGTCTATAACACTCATGTACATAAACTGTC